>NC_090444.1:1429324342-1429627372 GCF_031143425.1 Pleurodeles waltl | reverse complement strand
GGAGCAGTTGTCACGTTTGTTATTTCTGCATTATGTTTTATTACTGTCTGTCGACATCTGCTCCCTGTGCTCTAATGTTCACCACTAGGGATTCTCCATGTGCACCTTTCCAGTATTCAACTAAGCTGTCTGACCTTATACTATATCCACATAAGGACTTCCAGTCTCTTTGTCAATATTCTGAACTTCTCTCTCATTTGGGAAACCATGTCAGTTATGTGACAGCCTTTATTCTACAATTTCAAGAGTCATTGACCTTGTGGCACACACCAACACTGATTTACAGCTTAATGGATAAAGTTCAAAAGTTTTCTCAATTTTCAAATCGAGGCAGGGTTATGGAGCAGTTTGTGTGTTTTTTGCTGTCCAAGACTGCATACTAGAAATTTCTGCTTTGTCTAAATACTTTCAGGCCATGACTTAAGGATGGGTGGCAGAATCAGTACACCTGGGGCTTGATGGTGCTGGCTTGATCATACCTGAGACATGTGGTCCCAGTGAGCTCTTTTAAGCTTCCTATTCCGTCAGGCCAGTGTTTATCACTCTACCAGTTCTCTAGTTACGCTGACCCTTCACTTTCAGATTTCCTGATTCCGGAGGTATTGCTAATCCTTGTTGGCTGAGTTTCCTGATTACTCATCTGCAGCAACATTCTTAATCTTCGAACTAGTGATGTCCTGAAGTATTTCCTTTTTTTCCTTGTTTTCTGAGCTTGCGCTATTTTAGTGCACTCCTTGTTTATTGAACTTCCACTATGTCAGTAATTATTATTTTTTTATGTCCCCGCATTTCTTTCCATCTTTCATAGTTCTAGTTTCCAGTGGACTACCTTCTTAACCCCCTTTGCCTTAACTTCTAGTATCCTAGCATGGTTTGCTTACCTGCTTCGTAACAAGTGTTCTTTTGTTTTCTCCTTCTTACTTAAGAGGCACTACTCCTCTCTAGCTCCTTGTCTATTGTGCTTAAGTATTTAGTTCTCCTCCCTTGCTGTTAGTGCCCTGGGTGCTCCTGTTTGATGGCCAGGAATCGAGAGCTCAGCTGACAACCTAGTGGTGTTTTTCTTCTACTGTGAGTATTGTCTGTATATTACTTTTATAACATCACCAAATATATCCGCTGCACAGACTATATTTTCATATATTGCATTCATGTTTATATGGTTGTAGTAACTATCTGTAACAGCCATTGTTTGTGAGTAAATTTACAAGCTTCAATCTTTTGGGCATCCTAGCCCTTTACCCCACATGCCCTTTTTTGTAAATGTTGTTATAAATATGTCTTGCACATTCTGTGTTAGGTATTCTGAGCGTGACACTCTAGTGCCTCATCCTTATGAACTTTGACTTTCCTCTTACATTATGAACAGTTTTCTCATTGGAACCCCTTTTTCCCAAGTGATCTTGGGCAACTCTGTTATCAATATCTTCTTCCCTTTGTCTACCCTGCCACCCATTCATGCCAAACCCCTGGTACAGCACCTCATTCTTCAGCTCACAATTATATATCACTAACATATCTTTCATGGCTCACAAGTCATTCTTCAGTCTTTCCAGTTTCATACTTTTTAAGTGCAATTTTATAACCTGTTAAATAGATGCACGTCTGCGAGATTTGCTATTTGCATTTTCACCTATTCTTTGTGCTTCAGGTTAAGCCAAGGGTCAATCTAGTGCCACAGGGTTACTTCTTGTGATCCTCCCCTCTCCTGCTGTTGATTCGTTTCCTCTTCCCCCCTTACTCTATCACAGTTTGGAAGTCAGAAGGTGGTACCAGCTCAACAACAATTGTTTAAACAGGAGGCATCTTGACCAATCTATTCCTATTTTAGTAGGCTCAAGCATGAAATTAAAGTAGCATACATCAATGTCAGATCCATAGTTTCTAAATGACTGTGGCAACTCCGCACATGAAAATATAGGCCTCGCCTTTCTTTTTTAGGTGTGGAGTCTCTGCAGTAATTTTCAAACTTGCGGTTTGTGAATACCAAAAAAGTAGTAAGCTTACACAAAAGTGTAAGTTTACCTTTGTGAATCGGACCCATTATCTGTATCAGGACTAGGTCCTGTAATTTACTTGAAGTGACTCCTTTGTTTATTTTTTATGAAAGCGGTTACTTGTAGAACATACATAGATTATTTCTTCCCAGGGTCCAATGACAGCTGCTTCACCCCGAATATTAGTAGTTCGGAACCGAGGATAGGTTTTGGCAGGGGAAAGCCACAAAAGACATTTTGCATTACAGCACAATTTCTACCTGAAAATAGTTATGGTAAAAGCGCTGCATTTGAACCATCATTTAAATTGCAAAGCATAGGGGCGTTTTTTACGAAAGGGTTTTACCTCCCTGGAAAGGGACGAGGTGCTAGAGAACCGTTTGAGGTCAGTTTCAAATTGCCTTCAATACTAGTACATATTTTATAACTGGAAGGGCAGAAATTGTGTACCCTTTTAGTTTGTCTTACAGATAAGTCAGATTGCCCATTCATAGTAAAAATAATCTTCATAATAAGGATTTGAAACTTGGTTTACTAAATGCAGTGCCATGAAGCCAAGTAAGGATTGTTTACAGCCGGTGCTGGTCTTTTCCTATAGCTGCAGCACTAATTTTAGCCCTTCTTATATGATGATCTAATTTTCATTGCGCGGTGCTTTGGTGACCTGAGATCACTTCCTACGTGAAAGGGAGGAGAATATCAGCTCAGTGTGTCAAGCTACAGAGATGAAGCCTCTTAAAACAGATATGTGCCATAACAGATATACATTTTTAAAGATTTAAGTGAAAATAGCACAAAAAGCACACTTCACCAGTGATGGTCTATAGAAGCAGTAGACAACTGGGACCTATGTATGATTTAAGGCTTCCCATGATGGTGCCCTGGTCATATACTCCAAGTGGATTGGTTCCAGTAAAAGGCTGAAAGTAAAAAGAAATACCCAAAATGTTTGAAAGTCCTAATCCCAAAAATAATTCATTTTTTTAATGAAAACGTTGTCTCCCCACAAGACACATTTGAGATTGTAGCCACCACTATTGCACCTCCTGTCCAATACATGCCCTTGGTTGGTACAGGAGCTTTTTATGTTTTTACTTGAAAATGTTTATAAATCCTAAAACAGAAAGGGACTTTGTTATTTATTTAGAGATGCTAGAGTCTTTCAGGGGGTAAATCTGAAATTCAATCTGACACCTTGAACTTCTGGTTAGGTACTTTTCATGGTAGGTCTCTTTGGCGCTTGAGCTGTGGAGCAAACGTTTTCAAAAGTTTCCAAACTTTCTCCTGGTGTCTAAGCAACTACAGGAGTACCAGTCTAATCCTCCTAGGATATCAGGGAGGCTCCCAGAGGCTCTCTATCCCAGAGTGCCTGATAGAGGCCACCAGCAAAGCCGTGTCCAAATTCCAGCTGCCACTTCTCAGCTGGCAAATGTAGGGGGTCTCTTGCAGCTTTTTCGTGTTCCTGTAGCTACACAGGGGATAAGCTAACTGATCCTTGGAGTCACCTTCTTTGCCCTGAATTCAAGGGGGAGTAGATCCGGTCCTTCAGACTTCTTCACAGGTCACAGACAGTAGGTCCAGTCCTCTTCTGTTCTTCTGAAGGCCCAAAAATTGTTCAAACAATGCTGGGTGAGAATCCAGCTTTGTAGCATTCATCAGCTTGTGGGTTGTGGAGACTGCTGAACACTCTGTAACCAAAGAGGTAAACATTCCTCGGGCAACCCTCCCCCCTTTTTCAGTAGTTGCTGTTTGTCTTACTGGAAACAATGTCACAGTGCCTTCATTCTCGAAATCCATGATGGGAAAACCATCCTTCCAACTCAGACGTTTGGCCATGGTAATGAGAAATCCTCTCTTCTGTTGTCACCTGTTCTGGGGGTAGATTTCTGCCCACTGGGCTTGGTGCCAACCTGACTAGAGGAACAAAAACCAGAGCCTTTCCAGCTGTTACCTAACATTTACTTGTGTCCGGAAAGACCTCTTTGAAGTAGGTTGGATTCCTGGGCCCTTCTGAACTGGTCTTTCTGCCAGAGGACAAAACACCCACTGTCTCTGTCTCTAATGCAACTGAGCCTCTAGCAGCTTCAGGCAGGTAAAAGCAACTTCCTAAAAAAATCAATTTCCCATATAGTTAACAAAAATCTGACTTCAGTATTAGATTGTATTTTTATTAAATACAAAAGTAAGTCTTTGACTGGGTCTGTAGTTGGTACAGGACAGATGTTATAGGCTAAACTGTTTAATCTATCTTTACTTTTCCTATATCCAAGCTACAGCCTGACCAGTGACAATGTCATTTTGGGTTTAGTCAGTTGGGGGAGCATGCCATTTGTAATGTTACACATGTTCTGCTCCTAAATATTATGCATCCTACCATCCAGAGAGCAAGGCACGCATAGGGGTGACATACTTACAAATAATGATTTTAACTGGACTGTGCAGCAGGATTCAAGCTGATGCTGTCAGGCTACACAGTGAAGGCCTGAAGCTGTGTTTTTACTGCCACTATAGTGGATGGCATAATAGCTGCTGCAGTCCACAAGTGGCATTTCATTTTCTACTGCAGGTGTGTAGTCCATCACTTAATATACAAAAAGTAGGTGAGTGTCAGATCAGTGTGTCAGGTTACAGAGGTGAAGCCTCTTAAAACAGATAAGTGCTATAACACCATCAAATACTGTGGCCTTAGAGGAAAGTTAAATGTGCCCAACAAGTTTTAAGTCATATTTTAGGGGTCAGAGCACATACACTGATCACTAAATGGTAGGGTTCCAGTGTTAGAGCCCCAGATTTCCAGGAAGTAAGTCCCAAAAAAACTGAAAAACTGAGGGTGAACACTCAACAAGGGATCACTTTGCAACACCCTCCTTCAACTGTATCTTTCTGTTCGTCACCTGAATATGTGTCTAAAGAAAATATTGAACCAGAACCAGTGCAAAGGAGTATATTTATGCCATTTACAGACATTCAGCCCCTCTTAAGATATCTGGCAGATAACCTGTACCTGCAAGTAGAAAAAGTGTCTAGTACCAATGCTGTCTTGTTCCACCAACTACGGACCATTGATCTCCTACATTTCCAGTATCTAAAGAGATGAAGGAGGTGATGTTGTGTGACTGGAAGAATCCAGAGAAGGCAATTTTACCTAGATCCATTACCAGACTGTGTTTTGTAAGCAGGATCTTCCTGATTTAATCATGATAGGTCGAATGTTGGTCAAACTGGCAGTAAATTCTTTAGTGGTTACAGAAGATGTTGCTGTACGTATCCCTGACACCAGGCATATGGTTATGGCTCCCAACAAAAGTTTTACAGGGTTAACTCTAGCAAACAGAGCACCCATTTATGAAGTATAGGCCCCCCTAATCATTAAAGACATTAAGGGGGTCATTCCAACCCTGGCAGTCGGTGTTAAAGTGACGGCCAACCCGCCAACAGGCAGGCGGTCAAAAAAATGGAATTCTGACCCTGGCGGGAACCGCCAACAGAGACCGCCACTTTAACTCTCCGACCGCCACGGCGGAACAAACAAACAGCGCGGCGGTCACCGCCAACAGACAGGCGGCAGACAATGTACCGCCCACCCTATAACAACTCACCAATCCGCCACCTTTTCCGGGGCGGGAGCCCCGCCGATAAAAACACGGCGGAAACAGACTACGAACGGGAAAACGCTCACCTCTACACACTCCACGAGGAATCTGGACAGCATGGAACCCGAACTACACATCCTACCAGCAATTGTCTACCTGCTCCTCTACCAGGAGCACGAACGCCGGCGCAGAAGACAACGGTGAGTACTGCACCTATGACACAGGGGAGGGGGGAGGAGAAAAGGTAACGGGCACACACATACGTGACACCCCCCACCCCCCAACTACATACACACCAATGCAGAGCAACAACTCAGAGTGACACCCCCCAAACCCCACGGAAGAATGCAAAGACAAAAAAATATGATATCGAAAACCAAATATATTGTAAGCCTAAGTAAATAAGTAATTCGAACATCCAATAACTATATACACATATGTAAATTGTCCCGTCAAAATTGGCTTACAGTCATTGTACGTGGGCCAATGGTCCTCAACACATGGGCAAAGCCCACACCGGAGACCCGAATCCATTGGAGAGAACACTGCAGGGGCATCAGATAGGAAAACTACAGGCACCTCAAGGGGAAGGGAAGGGGGGGCACCTCAGCCAGATGAGTCCACGATGCTAGATCCACGAGGGGCCTCCATGGCCACTGTCCCATCCTGGGGAGTGCAAAGCCACAGTCTCTCAAGTCTCTTCAGTGGGTGGGTTGCCCACTGTGCCATCCTGGGGAGTGCAAAGCCACAGTCTCTCAAGTCTCTACAGTGGGTGGCCTGCCCACTGTGCCATCCTGGGGAGTGCAAAGCCACAGTCTCTCAAGTCTCTACAGTGGGTGGGTTGCCCACTGTGCCATCCTGGGGAGTGCAAAGCCACAGTCTCTCAAGTCTCTACAGTGGGTGGCCTGCCCACTGTGCCATCCTGGGGAGTGCAAAGCCATAGTCTCTCAAGTCTCTACAGTGGGTGGGTTGCCCACTGTGCCATCCTGGGGAGTGCAAAGCCACAGTCTCTCAAGTGGATGACAGACTCCACTGGTACTGGAGGCGTCTTGGTGGCCAGAGTGTATCGTGCAGCCCTGCCCAACACTGATCCGGGCCTGCCCCTTCTGCCAATGGGCCAGCAGTGCTTGAGAGGAAGGGCCCAGCGGAGCGGTGCTTGAGATGAAGGGCCCAGCGGAGCGGTGCTTGAGAGGAAGGGCCCAGCGGAGCGGTGCTTGAGATGAAGGGCCCAGCGGATCGGTGCTTGAGAGGAAGGGCCCAGCGGATCGGTGCTTGAGAGGAAGGGCCCAGCGGAGCGGTGCTTGAGATGAAGGTCCCAGCGGAGCGGTGCTTGAGAGGAAGGGCCCAGCGGAGTGCTGCTTGAGAGGAAGGGCCCAGCGGAGCGGTGCTTGAGAGGAAGGGCCCAGCGGAGCGGTGCTTGAGAGGAAGGGCCCAGCGGAGCGGTGCTTGAAACGGCGCTGCCCTGTTCAGCGGTGCAGGTCTTGAAGGGCCCTGTTCAGCGGTGCTGGTCTTGAAGGGCCCTGTTCAGCGGTTCTTGAGACGGCGGTGCCCTGTTCAGCGGTGCTGGTCTTGAAGGGCCCTGTTCAGCGGTGCTGGTCTTGAAGGGCCCTGTTCAGCGGTTCTTGAGACAGCGGTGCCCTGTTCAGCGGTGCTGGTCTTGAAGGGCCCTGTTCAGCGGTGCTGGTCTTGAAGGGCCCTGTTCAGCGGTTCTTGAGACGGCGGTGTCCTGTTCAGCGGTGCAGGTCTTGAAGGGCCCTGTTCAGCAGTGCTGGTCTTGAAGGGCCCTGTTCAACGGTGCTGGTCTTGAAGGGCCCTGTTCAGCGGTTCTTGAGACGGCGGTGCCCTGTTCAGCGGTGCTGGTCTTGAAGGGCCCTGTTCAGCGGTGCTGGTCTTGAAGGGCCCTGTTCAGCGGTGCTGGTCTTGAAGGGCCCTGTTCAGCGGTTCTTGAGACGGCGGTGTCCTGTTCAGCGGTGCAGGTCTTGAAGGGCCCTGTTCAGCGGTGCTGGTCTTAAAGGGCCCTGTTCAGCGGTCCTGGTCTTGAAGGGCCCTGTTCAGCGGTTCTTGAGACGGCGGTGCCCTGTTCAGCGGTGCTGGTCTTGAAGGGCCCTGTTCAGCGGTGCTGGTCTTGAAGGGCCCTGTTCAGCGGTTCTTGAGACGGCGGTGTCCTGTTCAGCAGTGCAGGTCTTGAAGGGCCCTGTTCAGCGGTGCTGGTCTTGAAGGGCCCTGTTCAGCGGTGCTGGTCTTGAAGGGCCCTGTTCAGCGGTTCTTGAGACGGCGGTGTCCTGTTCAGCGGTGCTGGTCTTGAAGGGCCCTGTTCAGAGGTGCTGGTCTTTAAGGGCCCTGTTCAGCGGTTCTTGAGACGGCGGTGTCCTGTTCAGCGGTGCTGGTCTTGAAGGGCCCTGTTCAGCGGTGCTGGTCTTGAAGGGCCCTGTTCAGCGGTGCTGGTCTTGAAGGGCCCTGTTCAGCGGTTCTTGAGACGGCGGTGTCCTGTTCAGCAGTGCAGGTCTTGAAGGGCCCTGTTCAGCGGTGCTGGTCTTGAAGGGCCCTGTTCAGCGGTGCTGGTCTTGAAGGGCCCTGTTCAGCGGTTCTTGAGACGGCGGTGTCCTGTTCAGCGGTGCTGGTCTTGAAGGGCCCTGTTCAGCGGTGCTGGTCTTGAGGGGCCCTGTTCAGCGGTTCTTGAGACGGCGGTGTCCTGTTCAGCGGTGCTGGTCTTGAAGGGCCCTGTTCAGCGGTGCTGGTCTTGAAGGGCCCTGTTCAGCGGTTCTTGAGACGGCGGTGTCCTGTTCAGCGGTGCTGGTCTTGAAGGGCCCTGTTCAGCGGTTCTTGAGACGGCGGTGTCCTGTTCAGCGGTTCTTCACATGTGTCTCCAGGGCACCAGATCCGGACAATAGATGGTGTTTACTCAACATCTGACTTCTTCCTTGCTGGGCCCTCCTGTGCTGGTGTCCCATGCCCGTGGGTGTCCTCCTTCACCCCAGGAATGGGGCTGGTTGGGCCCTCCTGGGCTGCTCGCCTGCTGCCGGACTTGTCGGCTGTGCTGCCCTTGCCATCCTTCCTTGAGTCTCTGTGGCCCTTGCCTCCCTTTGTAGATGTGCCAGGTGGCACCCCACTTCCTGACGGTGCCAGGGTGGTGGCTGTGGAGGCTGCCGTCTCTGTCCTCTCGCGCCGGGCCTTCCCTTTTTTAGATTTTTTCCCAGGGGGTGGGCTGGCTGTCCCTTTGCTGCTGGCCGATGTAGCTGCCCTCGAAGGTGGTGGACTCCAATATCCCTGGACTATGGTCCTTGTAGGTCCAGGGGTTGTGGTGGCTGAGGTGCTGATTGGACTTTTACGAGATGGACGGGGTGGGTCAGGTAATGGAAAGAGGTTCAATTTTGAGAGGAAAAGCTTTTTCGGAGCAATGGGAAGGGTAGGTGGAGTGGGTATGGGAGTGGAGGAAGAGGATGTGGTTGTAGGAGAGTCAAGTGTGCTGTCTTTGGGTGCAGGTTCTTGTGACGGAGGCTGTCGTGAGGTGGATGGCTGTTGGGTGGGTGGCTGCCTGCGTTTGTGTGGTTTGGATGAGGGGGTGACAGACACAGGGGACGTGTAAATGGCAGTGGGGGTGGTGACTTCACGTGTGCAGAGTGTTCTGGTGGGTGTGCTGGTGATGGACGTAGTGGATGATGATGTTGTGCATGCAAGTGTGAGTGGAGACGTCACAGGGAGGGAGGAGGGAGACGAGGAGGAGGGGGACACAGAGGAGGCAGTGGCTGTTGGCATGTCTGCATGTGGATGTTGCTTGTGTGAATGCTTGTGGGATGTGTGGTGCTTATGTCTGGATGAGCTGACCTTGGGTGTTGAGGTGTGTGCAGGCTGGTCTGTAGGTGTGTCTGGGATAGGCAGAGGAACAGGGGAGTGGGACTGGGTGGAGGGAGTTGGAGGAGGGAGGCTGGAGACAGGGACAATGGCTGCCGTCAGTGCTGAGGCCAGAGCGTTGAACGATCGCTGATGGGCAGCCTGACCCGAATGAATGCCCTCCAGGTATGCATTGCTCCGATGCACCTCCCTTTCTACCCCCTGGATGGCATTCAAAAGGGTAGACTGCCCAACAATGAGCGTCCGGAGGAGGTCAATGACCTCCTCACTGAGGGCAGCAGGGGTAACTGGGGCAGGGCCTGAGGTGCCTGGGGCGAAGGAGATGCCCGCCTTGGTGTGCGAGCGGGCACGGGGCGAACGCTGAGGGGCTGCTTGGAGGGCGGAGCTGGTGCGCTGGGTGGCGGCTGTACCTGTTGTTGCGGTGGCCACGGATGTGGCCGCCACCACAAGGGAGCTCCCTTCCGAGGACGTGTTGGTGTCGCTGATGTCTCCACGTGTCGCCGTTGTGGAGCCCCCCTCGCCCTCCGTCTCACTGGTCAAATCAGAGTCCGTTGCATGGCCCTCTGGGGCCATGTGAGATGCAGCTCCCTCGTGCTCCAATGCCACTTCTCCTCCGCCAGATGATGCTAATGTGCACATGAACAGGAAGAGCAGACAAAAAAAGGGGGGGGGACATAAAGACATGTTGAATGCATGCATTGGCCACACAGTTTGCGGAGAGGACAGACACAGAAGCCCCCTGCACTACGCCGCGCACTTGGGGTACACTACGCAATCAGTGAGACCTGGCCTACAAGCCAATGGACGACAACTGCACACTTAGGTGACACAGGGCCATGGATAGCTGCACTTGGCACCCTACAGAGGTGGAGGGCGGGGACACAGGGCCATGCCTTACGGAGGGGACTAGCCTACAGAAATCGCCCTGGCCTAGGGACACCCACATCCCTCCTCCCCCACCCAGACACCTCCACTGCGCGCTAAGATAGCAGAATGTGCTTGTACTCACCCCCTTGTGTCTGCTGTGATGTCCTCACGCGCCCATCCAAATCGGGATAGGCCACCGCCAGGAACCGGGACATCAGGGGGGTCAATAGACGACTGGCACCCCTCCTACGTTGGGAGGCCATCCCCAGCAGAGCCTCCGTGGTCTTTCTGCTCCCGCGGAGGATGTCCTCCCACCTCTTGCGGCAGTGGGTGCCCCGTCTGTTGTGGACCCCCAGGGTCCAGACGTCCTTGGCGATGGCACGCCAAATGTCTATTTTCTGATGGGCGCTGACCTATGTGACACGTACAGGGAGAGAAAAAAAAATATCAATATTTTCTGCATGCTCGATGTGAGTGCCCCCCCCTCCCCACCCTTGCCATGTGGCACATGCTCTCATCTGCTGTTTGATGCATGCCTCATTCGTTCCCCTCCGCACCGTCGGTCATTCACACCACTCAACCCAGGCATAGGCCACAAAACATGGTCCCAGTGTACTTACCTGTTGGTCTGGAGGACCGTAGGGTAGCGCATACTCGGGGAGGACCCCATCCACGAGTTTTTCCAATTCTTCAGAAGTGAAGGCAGGGGCCCTTTCCCCAGTCGCAGCAGCCATTGTCTCTTCCAGACCGAGGTCACAGCAGCACTTGCAGTATAGGTCCTCTCCTGTGGATGATCAGGTCTCGAGTGATTAATCAGATAGAAAAAGGCGGTCACGGCCGCGGCGGTGCGTACCGCGGCGGTGCGTACCACGACTGCCGGCGCACTTCCTCATTGGCTCCTGAAACCCATAGGGTTCAATGTTAACCAATGCGGCTTTGCACCGCGGTCTTCGACCGCCTACTGCCACGGTGTGCCACGCCAGCGCATTGACCTCACATCCCATTGTCACACTTCACAGGTCAGGCAGCCGCCATTTCAAGGGCCCACATGGCTTAATTTCTACTGCGTCACACAGGCCTAGGCCTTGCATTGCCACTCATACAAGCCATTCAATGCATAGAGATTCGTGTACTGTGCAAGCTGTGTGAACGTACCTGTGGGTTGCTTGACTCTGTGCTGCATGTTGTCCTTCCTAGGCACCGTCCGCTGGGACTTGCGAGGAGATGGAGGAATGTTCCCGTGTACAGACCGCTGGTGGACCTGTCGACAATGGAAGAAAGACATGTCATACAGACATACAGACTTGACCGTGCCACTATACAGGAACTGTGTGCCCAGCTGGAGCCAGACCTGATGTCACCCATCCGCCAACCCACATGGATCCCCCCTCTAGTGCAGGTTCTGTCAGTACTCCATTTTTTGGCAAGTGGGTCATTTCAATCTACAGTGGCCATTTCATCAGGGATGTCCCAGCCTATGTTTTCTAAGGTATTGTCCAGAGTGTTGTCTGCCCTGATGAAATACATGCGGAGCTACATTGTTTTCCCTGAGGTGGGCGATCTGGCTACAGTGAAGGGTGATTTCTATGCCCTTGGACATATTCCCAACATCATTGGTGCCATTGATGGGACCCATGTGGCTTTGGTTCCCCCCAGAGAAAGTGAACAGGTGTACAGGAACCGAAACAATTATCATTCGATGAATGTCCAGGTGGTCTGTTTGGATGACCAGTACATCTCCCATGTAAATGCCAAGTTACCTGGGTCAGTGCGTGACGCGTACATCATGCGAAATAGCAGCATCCCTTATGTGATGGAACAGCTACAGAGACACCGTGTGTGGCTAATAGGTGACTCTGGTTACCCCAACCTGTCCTGGCTACTGACCCCAGTAAGGAATCCCAGGACCAGGGCAGAGCAACGGTACAATGAGGCCCATGGGCATACTAGGAGGGTGATCGAGCGGACCTTCGGCCTCCTGAAGGCCAGGTTTAGGTGCCTGCATATGACAGGTGGATCCCTAATGTACTCACCAAAGAAGGTGTGTCATATCATCGTGGCCTGCTGTATGCTTCACAACCTGGCTTTCCGACGCCAGGTGCCTTTCCTGCAGGAGGATGGTCCAGATGGTGGTGTTGTGGCAGCGGTGGAACCTGTGGAGAGTGAAGAGGAGGAAGACGACGGGGACGACACAGACAACAGGGACAGAGTGATACTACAGTATTTTCAATAACACACAGGTAAGATTCAACACCGGCATTTTACAATTACTTACAGTCTCCTGCCTCTCTACTGTCTGGCCTATTCCCCCAGTGTACGTTAACTGAGTTGTGACTTTCCCTTCAAATTTCAGAGATGTGGCCCCCACTGCGTGACCTCTGCTTTGTTTACCCATGGACTACAGCTGTGTGACAGTGGTATGTTCTCATCACTGTGTAACTGGACATTTTGGCAGCGTTATGTCTAATACATTTGTTCACAATACAGGCAGACTCCAGATGATTTTTGTGCAATAAGTGTTTTTATTAAAGTGCAGATTTTAGGGACATGGTTGAAAATCGGTGATGGGTGATGGTGGAGGAATGTCCATGGCAGAGTCCAGCTTTTCAGTCTCACTGGTGCATTGTCCATATGCCTGTGGAAGGTGGAGCAGGGGCAGTTTAAGGTTGGACAGGGTGACAATGTGGGACAGTGGGATGACATCAGGGGGTCTCCTTTGCTGGCGGGTGTCTTGGCATCCTACTCTGTCTTTTTCCGAGATCTCAGGCCCGCTTGCGGGTGGTTCTTCTTCTGCAGGGGGTGGGGTTCTGGTGGCCTGTTGTTGTGTGGGGGCCTCCTGTCCACTAGCGCCGGCGGAGGTGGTAGCCTGTTCTTGGTCCATGCTAGTGACAGGGCCCCTTTGTGGTGCCACATGGTCCCGCAATGTGGTGACAATCTGGTTGAGTGCCCCGACGATGGTGCCCATTGCGGAACTGATGCTTCGAAGTTCTTCCCTGAACCCCATGTACTGTTGCTCCTGCATGACCTGGATCTCCTGGAACCTGGCCAGTACCGTCGCCATCGTCTCCTGGGAGTGGTGGTATGCTCCCATGATGGAGGAGAGGGCCTTGTGGAGAGTGGGTTCCCTGGGCCTGTCCCCCCCCTGTCGCACAGCAGCCCTCTCAGTTCCCCTGTTTCCCTGGGCCTCTGTCCCCTGGACCGTGTGCCCACTACCACTGCCCCCAGGTCCCTGTTGTTGTTGTGGTGGTGGGTTAACCTGGGTGCCCTGTAGTGGTGGACACACCGCTGATTGACGTGTCCTGGAGACAGAGGCATGGGCCCGCTGGGTGGGAGCTGTGCTGGTGTTCCCAGAGGGGGTTGGGTCTGCTGTGGCCTGTGGCTGTGTGAGGGGAACCGACTGTCCCGAGGTCCACGATGGGCCGGGCTGGTCATCTGGGTCCAGGGAGACAGAGCTGCTGTCATCACTGGTGGCCTCTTCTGGGGGTGGGATGGACATTTCTGGACCCTCCTGGGCAGTGTGGTGGCGTTCGGGTCCTGCAGGGGTATAGAGGTATGGTTATTGCTTCAGTGTGTGCCATATCGTGCAATGGGTGGGTGCCCGTGTACCCCAGGGCTGGCATTCCTGTGTGGGGGCTTTTGTGAGGGTGGCTTGTGGGGGAGATGTGTATGTGCAGTGGGCATGCTTTGGTGATGGGTGTCCATGCTTTGTGGACGCATGCAGGGCTAGGTGTTGGGATGGGTGGGTTGTGATGGTGAGACATTTGCAGGGAGTAGGTGTGATGGGGGTGGGGGTGAGGGTGAGGGTATGATTTGGGATGCAGGTGGGGTGGGGGGGGGATGAAGTAGTTAAGATTTGACTTACCAGAGTCCATTCCTCCAGATACTCCTGCGAGGCCTTCAGGATGCAGGATGTGCAAGACTTCCTCCTCCCATGCTGTAAATTCTGGGGGAGTAGATGGGGGTCCGCCGCCAGTCTTCTGCACCGCGATGTTGTGCCTTGATACCATGGAACGCACCTTCCCCCGTAGGTCGTTCCACCGCTTCCTGATGTCATCCCGATTTCGCGGATGCTGTCCCACAGCGTTGACCCTGTCGACTATTCTTTGCCATAGCTCCATCTTCCTGGCAATGCTGGTGTGCTGCACCTGTGTCCCGAAGAGCTGGGGCTCTACCCGAACTATTTCCTCCACCATGACCCGGAGTTCGGCGTCTGAAAACCGGGGGTGTCTTTGGGGTGCCATGGGGAGGTGTGGATGATGTGTGGGGTGGTGTATGTGTTGTAGAGTGTGGTGAGTGTGGTGATGTGTGGTGTTTTGTGCGTGGATATTGTGTGGGTGATGGTGTGGTTTGCCTCTGTGTGATGGTGTTCTCTATTCTGTGCTGTCTGTCTCTGGCTTTCTGTCGTTTTTTTTGGTCGTAAGGGTTTGTGAGTGTGTGTTTTATATTGTATTGGGTGTGTGGGAGTGTTGTGTGTATGTGTATCAGGTGTGTGTATTTCGAATTGTCCAATGTGGCTGTGTTTTGTAAGAGTGTGTGTATTTTGAGCGCGGCGGTGTGTACCGCCAATGGAATACCGCGGTTGAAAGACCGCCGCGTGGATTCGTGGGTCGTAATGGAATGGGCGTATTTCTGTTGGCGTGACGGTGGAGGTTTGGTCATCGCCAGTTTCCCGCTGTCCTTTGGTGTGGCGGACTTTTGTGGATGTCGGGTTTTTGGCGGTTTGCCAGTTCCGGGTCAGAATGACCGTGGCGGTTTACCGCGCCCGCGGCGGTGTTATGGCGGTCTTCTGACCGGCGGTAATCGCCTTTTACCGCAGAGGTCAGAATGACCCCCTAAATCTCTATTTTCAGTTTTAGAAGAATGAACATACTATTCTGATCTTTTGGCCCACAAGGAGATGCAGGTTAAAGTGTCTCTGATGTTTGTAGTTATGAATTAAAGGCTGTGACTTTTGCAATAAGTAGTAATATTTCAGAAAGAAGATAAATTGATCTTTTGGGTTGGATATGGGAAGGTGCTTACAAAGATGCCCTGGTTGAAGTACTAAACATCTCTGTTTCTAAATCAATTGGAGGATTTATTAAAGAAAGCATTTGAAATCCAGAAGTATGCTCAGATGTTTAAGGGTCAACCTAGGCCTCTTCAACAGTCTAGATGGTACTCTTGAAGGCAGAGACAAGGAAGATTTTAGCCAAAGATGTCTGGATAGAAATTTCTGTATTTTTGAGCCTAGCGCAATGATAGGTCTTCTTCTTCAAACTGAGAAAGCAGTCCCAGTCCCTTGCGTTTTCCTGATCTGAGTGGAGGGTGCCTCTCAATTTTTTCTACATTTGAGAGACTTTTTACGTAGAGATGATTGGGTGTTGAACAACAGCTGGCAAGGTTATGTTCTGGAATTAAAGTCATTCCCTCCAGAATCAGGCACAATACAGACATCTTAGACAAGAGCTTTTACTAAGCAACTGCCTCTTCTTTAGAGCTTTTTCAGAAGAAGGTCATTTCACTAGTATTTCAGGCCCCCAAACCATTAGGGAAGTTCAGACTAATCATCAACTTAAAACCTTTAAACTGTTACATAAAGACCTTTCAATTCAAAATGAAGACACTGCAACAAAATAATCTCTTTTATTAATCCCAAAGTGTAGGTTTCAGTGACAGGCTTGCAAGACACTTAGGCTCTCATTTAGAATTTGGCAGATGGGTTACTCTGTCACAAATGTGACATATATCCCGTCTGTGTATTTCGATCTCCATAGGCTACAATGGGATTGTAATTGGCCAGGTGGGATATTCGTCACGTTTGTGACGGAGTAGACCCCTCAGCCAAACTCTAAATCAGGCCCTTAGCTTCACATACCACTAACTAAACATCATTAGAAGTTTCTGTGAGAGAGGTTTTCATCTCCAGGTCCTGTTTTTCCTTTTAATCCTCACCAACAGTGTTTAAAAAGTTCCTGGCTCTGCTAGTGGCAGTTCCACATAACCCAGGAATTCCGATTAATCCGTCCTTGGATGATTGGTTGATACAAGTTCCTTCAATTTCTGTAATAGAAAAAGATACAAACAGGGATTTTTAAGAATCATCCGGTGTCCATATTAACACCATCACATTACGTAGATTTGATTGGGGCATTTGCATTTGGGAGAGTTCTACTTACTAGGGCCAAGAACTTCAAAACTTCTGATTCATCTTCCGCTTCTGTTAAACCTGGTGAAATGGTAAGGATCAAATTTTCAGAACCTTGAATGGCTGTGGGGTGAGCACTGTAGTGATCTATGGATCTATTTACTTTATATATTTTTCTGCTTCATAATATTTTGTAGTGTCATGGGTAAAATTACACCTGGCCTCCTAGCATGACAGCTGCTGAGCTACTGGAAGCTGTCATCCAGAGATGTCACGTTTTAAGTCCCAATAGCCAGGGAATGGCTGAGATAATCCCAAGAGGGATGTCTCTTTAAATCTCTCCCTCTGGTATTTTAATAACAGATATCAGCAGACAGGATGCAGGGCAATTATGGGTTGTCTCTACTTTAAGGAATGTTGGCTCTCTACTGGGAGAAACCATCCAGTTGGAGAGAGTTGGTGACAGTACTGAGACCTTTCAAACCTTTTTTATGGACAACTATCAAGCAAAGGATTACATAAATAATCAGTTAGGAACAGGTGAAGCAGCCCTCATTATTGCATAATGGAACCTCTTAGGCCATTCTGCCATTCATATCAGAGAGGTGAACAATGTCATAGTGGATCAGTTAAGCACAATGGCCCTCATTACAACCGTGGCAGTCCAAGACCGTCAGGGCTGTTTTGGCTGAAGCACCGCCATCAGCCTGGCGGTGCTTCAGAGGGGATTATGACCGCGGCGGTAGCGCCGCGGTCGCACCGCCGGGGCCGGCAGTTTCCCGCCAAATTTGCCCCGGTGGTGATAATCTGCCATGGCAGCGATGGGATTACGAGTCCCCGACCGCCAGCCTTTTCCTAGTGGTTTGAACCGCCAGGAAAAGGCTGGCAGTACAGGCAGTCACGGGGCCGCTGGGGCCCCAGGCAGCTTTTCACTGTTTGCTATGCAGACAGTGAAAAAAGCGCGACGGATGCAACTGCACCCATCGCACGGCCGCAACACCGCCGGCTCCATTTGGAGCCGGCTCCTATGTTGCGCCGTGATCCCCGCTGGGCCGGCAGGTGGAAACCAGGTTTACGCCCAGCAGGGATCTCATAAAGACTGCGGTGGTGGTGTGGCTGCATTGGCGGCCGCCCGGTGGTCAGATCTTGGTGGGCGGCTGTAGCCGCCCACCAAGGTCATAATGAGGACCAATATGTCCTCCCTCTTACAACTTTGGTTTGGCTTTGAGGATATTTGATCAGAGAAATGCAAGATTTGGAAATCCACAGGTGGATTTATTTGCAAGTGCTGAGATTTCAATCTTGCCATGCTTTCTTACTCAGATTCAGAAAACAAAATCCTTGGTATGGATGAATTGACAGTGCAATGGCCTCCACATCTGTATTCATTCATTTCTTTCCCAATGATTACTAGATTCAGAGGTATCCCTTGTCAGAGAGGAAAGGTAGTCTCAGTAGTCCCCTTTAGGCCTAGCATGAACGTGATTCCAATTCTTTTAGAGAATGGTGGTGACAAATAATTTGGGCTGCACCATTATACATTGCAGGAGTAAAATAATAATGTAATCGACAATACATATATTGCCATAAAGTTACTTATGTTATGTTTGTGTACCAGACACTGAGAAACGTTCACGGTTGTCCTGATATTTGATTCATGGGATAAGAACCCTGAAGGAAGTTGCCAATTTCAACTGTGCGCGGAAGATGTAAAGCTACTGGTGTTGATGACATGGATTTCTTGAAGGTTCTGTACTTTAATTAGTATTCACCTAGTTAAATAAGGGCAAATACCCGTGAGGCTTAGAGGGGTACAGAGCTCAATACTCTTCATACCCTTGTGTGACTTTATGCAATGCCTCATCTCTCTATCCGAAATTCTACTGAGGTTTCTGTTATGCTGACACTTTTCTATATTCCCTGAGACTTAATTAGGATTATCCTTTACTTTAGTTTAGGATATGCAGATTAATTAGATTATCCAATGATTATGACAGAAGGCCCAATTTATATACTGATCATCAGATTTTGTTTCTCATCCTTTGTATTAAATTAACTGAAATTCTTGTATGCCTTATGCAATTAAACTTTACGTTGGCGATTTGTACTTACATAGCATGGATCATAGCATGTTTGAGATTCATTTACATCAGTTTGGCACTTAATTTGTGATACATTTTTTAACTTTATTCTCCATCTCAGAGATTTAATGTGTGACCAAATGGGTTACACTGTTAATTGATCTGAAAGGTTGACTTTAACTTGCCTTGTGCACCCCAAAAATGTATGCCAGAAAAAGAAAAGTAGGAAAATGGACCCAGAGCATCATCAATGGCTCCATGTCTACAGTGGCTTCTTCCTATAGGTATGTCCCTCTATAGAGCCCAGAACTAACCCCTGTGTCTCTGAGGAGACTTTGGGCCTTATTTAGAGCTCAGCGTATGGGTTACTTCATCACAACAGTGATGGATATCCCATCTTCAAAATCTAAATCCCTTAGGATATAACAGGATTTAGATTTTGGCACACTGGATATCTGTCACTGCTGTGACGGAGTAATCTATCCACTGTGTCTCAATCAGGCCATTTATCTCTTCGCATGGTAGCTGTAAGAAAGGGGTTTGCAAAATTCAGGTCTTTGAAGATCTCTGGCAGTTTCCATTCAAGTTTCATTAAGTTTTAATTCCACTCAAAAATCTTCTTCATGTAGATCCTGAAATCACCATTTGTGTTTGGTTTTTTCCTTGGTGTAAAAATCAAGACTTGGGTTTTTGTACTTGTAAGCCAACATAGATTTCACAGTTATTCCAGGATGGGTTTTATTCAGGCTTAGCCTTGACTACTATTAATGTTCAGTGGGCAGCTATTAAAGCTGTTTGTCCCCCCCATTGGGGAAGTGTGGTAAGCAGGGGTTGGCTAATAAGGAGGAGGTGGTTTCTCTACTCCTCAAATCTTCAGTCCCAGTTTAGGATTTGCCCTTGGTAGATAAAACCTTGCAACTCTTGGCGTTTGAGTCTCTGAAGGAGGTATAGGTTAAATTCCCAAAATATTTTTTCTGTTAGCCATGATTAGCTAGGAGGCTGGGTGAACTAGCTGTTTTATCAATTAGGATTCCTTATCTGCAAATTGTAGCTGATAGGATTGTTTTACGTTCAGTCCTTGTTAGAAATGTGATCTCTGGTTGGCAGAGGTATACACCCTTGTCCAAGTAGGGACCACAATCCTAGTCAGGGTAAGTCACACACAATCCAAATTATCCTGTGCCCACCCTCTGGTAGCTTGGCACTGAGGTCAAGCTTAACTTAGAAGGCAATGTGTAAAGTATTTGTGCAAGAAATCATACAGTAACACAATGAAAACACCACAAAAATTCACCACACGGGTTTAGAAAAATATAAGATATTTATCTGGTTAAATTAAGGTAAAAACCAAGTACCTGGTTTGCGTAAAAAAACAAAACATGGGGACTACAGGGGAGGAGCTACGTGGAAAAATAGGGTGTGTGTGGTAAATTTTCGGCGCAGCACAGACGATGCATTGTTTCTTTCCATGCTGAAAGGGGCTTTGCGTCGATTTCCGGCACGCAGTCTTGGTTCCTCACTGCGATGCAGGGATCTTTTTGACACCCAGGGATGATGTGTGGAAATCCTGAGCGTCCGAGATGAAGTCACAAGCTTTGCGTCGATCCAGTAGGCGATGCGTCAAAGTTTCTGTCGCATGGCAGGTGCTGCATCGATTCTTCACTTAGGAAGTTGGGCTGCGTCCTTCCGGTTCAGCTGTGCAGCGATTTCTCGGTCGCACCACAGCTGTGCGATGTTTCCTACTTTCGATTTCCAGCGCACAAGGAGTTCCTTGAAGAGATTAGAGCCCTCATTATGAACATGGTGGTCTGGGCCGCCATGCCGGCGGTGGCGGTAATTACCGCCACTGGCATGGCGGTCCAGATCGTCATATAATGAACGTGCCAGAACCGCCACTTTTGAAACTCCGCCACCGCCAGGCTTCCGCCAACAGGCAGCCTGGCGGTGGCAGAGTTTCATACCCAACAGTCAGGTTCCACCAGCCGCCAGGGAAAGGCTGGTGGAATGGGTGTCTTGGGGCCCCTCTGGTGGCCCCTTCACTGCCCATGCACTTGGCATGAGCAGTGAATGGGCCCCCATGCACAGCCCCATCACACATTTCACTGCCTGATTTACGGGGAGTGAAATGCGTAATGGGTGCTGCTGCACCCGCCGCACTGCTACATTACTGCTGGTTCCATTTGGAGTCGGCATCAATGTTCAGGCCCAGCTGGATGTTTTTTATGTGGCCGGCGGGGGGTTCTGCACGTTGGCAGTCTTCTGTCGTCCATCAGCGCCGAACTCGTGGGTTTTCCTGACGAGTTTGTAATGACCCCCCCTAGTCTTTTTGGCCTTGAGAATTCAGAAAACAGAAGGCAAGCTCAATCCAAGCCCTTCCAAGGGCAACAGTCCTTCTCAGCAAAGTAGTCCAGATGAGTCCTTTGGACAGCCAGGCAGTTCCTCTTGACAGGTTGCAGGTTCAGGCCCAAAAGTGTCTGCGTTGGTGGGGTCAGAGATCCAGTTTATATACCCAGAAATGCTTTTTAAGTGGAGGAGACTTCAAAGAGTGGTTTTGAAGTGCAAAAGGTCCCTTTCAGCACAGGTCTGTCTGCCAGGGTGCCAGTAGTGGTTTTGGCAGTCCATTGTTTGAGGGCAGGCCACTAACCTTTGAAATGTAAGTGTCAGGCCCTCCCAGCCCAGGAAGACCCATTCAATATGCAGATTTGAGCAGGTGTGACTGAGTATCCTGTGTTTGTCGTTGTCTGAGTTAAATGCACAAGGGAGCTGTCAACCAGCCCAGCCCAGACGTGGATTGAAGAAAGGCTGTCAGACACAGATGGATTTTAAGTGCAGAGAAATGCTCACTTTCTAAAAGTGACATTTCTAAAATAGTAACATAAAATCCAACCTCAACAAAACGCAGGATTTTGTATTACCATTCTGACCATACTAAATATGGCCTGGTTACCCCTTTCTGATTATAATTTACCATACAAACATATATGAGGGTAGCCCTAATGCTCTCCTATGAAAGGAGCATGCTTCACAGTAGTGGAAAACCAATTTAGGAGTTTTCCTCTACCAGGACAGATAAAACACACATGTACTTGTCCTGCCTTTTACCTACACAGCACCCTGCCCTATGGTTTACCTCGGGCCTACATTAGGGATGACTTATATGTAGAAAAAGGGGAGTGCAAGGCATGGCAAGTACTTTTAAATGCCAAGTCAAAGTGGCAGTGAAACTGCACACCTAGGCCTTGCAATGACAGGCCTGCGACATGGTCAGGGGGCTACGTATGTGGGTGGCACAACCAGCACAACCAGTGCTCAGGCCCACTAGTAGCATTCAATTTACAGGCCCTGTGCACATGTAGGGCACTTTAGTAGGGACTTACAAGTAAATCAAATATGCCAATTGGGAATGAACCAATGTTATCATGTTTAAGAGAGAGCGCATTTGCACTTTAGCACTGGTTAGCAGTGGTAAAGAGTGCAGAGTCCTACAACTAGCAAAAACAGTGTCAGGAAAGTGGAGGAAGGCAGGCAAAACGTGGGCCACTGACCACCCTAAGGCTGTCAGGTCTAACAGTCCTAATTTCCCCCATTACGTCCTTGGTTAGGTTTCTCTAGCATATGGAAAACAGGGAGTTCCTTTGCCAGCTTCCATTCAAGGCTGCTCAGCTAGTGGAATTGCAGCCTTGTGGATAAAGGCATGAGATGCCGAGATGCAACATGGACCACTGCTTGATATGTTTATTTCATATTACAGACTGGATGTGGGGGAGTTAAAATTGTTGGAGTTTGAAACCAGTATTTGCTTGATGTCAGTTCATTTTAGATATATTTTGTTGTGCTGTGTTTATTACGTACATATATTTGTAGCAGTACAACAAAAGTACTGTTGTGCTTAAGATTAAATAGTGATATACTGCTTTGGCATATCCTAATTTTGTAAGGACTGTCATGAGGTAAGATTGAGGAGGTAATGTCCTGATTACTTGTTGGTAATTGTCACTACTTTAGGTACCCATTCTTGTTGCAGTACTTAAATCCCAGGCCACCGCCTCCTGACACAATTTCGATTGATGGTGCCTAGGGACGACAGACTGAATGGAAGGCTAAAGAATTGTGTGTGATCCCAGTCATGGGTGGGTCCATGGAGTCGCTGGGTGTGCACATGGGAGGGACAACATTTTCAAGCTAGGCCGTATGGTGTCTGGAAAGGTGTGGTACACCTCATTTTGAAAGTGCTAGATCAAGGAAGGGTAATCAAAGTAATTAAATGTACCAGTAAGTAAATGGCACATTTATTACCATCATTGAAACTGGTATACAAGCTGTATTGACACTGTAGCCATGCATGGCACCAATTGTGAAATTGTGCACTCTCTGATACATTTCTTAAATGTAGAAAAAGTAGCTTTTAGACAAAGTGACAAAAATTAATTCGTAGTATGGGGGATTTTTCACAGTTGTAAATGTGGGGCAAAAGTTGGGGAAAAGGAGGATTGTATAAGGGCTGTGAGTGACCTTGCAAAAAGCTTGGAGCATCCACAAAGTCGAAACATTGGGGCTTATTTATGGGGAATTGGCATAGGGCAGCCACGCAAGTCTTTGTGATGCGCTACCCTATGCAATATGAAAGGGCATGAATGCATAGTATTTATGCAATATGGTGCATTCCTGTCCTTGTCCCCTGCTCTGGTGCACAATTGTCTGCATAGCGCCAAAGCAGGCACCCTTGCACCTGCGTTGCACGCAGGATTGTTTTACTTAGCACACATTGAAAGATAAAAAAAAGAAAAATATTTCTCTTTCTTACACCTCCCCTGGTGTAATGTTTTGCCACTTCCCCAGGTTTATGTGATTATGTAAATCTCGGGCAGCGTCAAAATCCATGAGCATTGTGTGGTTAAACCCACTGCAATGCCCATGGAATGCCTCCTTGGCAGAGAGTAAGGCAACACAGTGATTTGCGCTGCTTTGTCTTACTCCATATCTAACCAGGCCAGTCAAATCCACGAAAAGTGGCTTTGCGTGGCCTCATAGATATGGTTGAGAGGTTTTCCCTGCAGGAGCATCAGAAAAAGTAACATTTCAGCAGCACAAGACTCTCATAAATACACCCGTAGTGTCCAGTCACAAACATTTTATTGCCCATTCACCCTGGAAACGTATATAAATTTCCAGTTGAAACTACTAATTACGTGTATGTCGAGGATGGGAAATAATATAGATCACTCCCATACACAGAGGGTTGTAGAGGAAGCGGTGCGTGCCCATCAGAGTTATAGTTGGAAGAAAAATGTTTCATTGGCTAATTCACATGGCATTTCCCTTTCTTAAACGACTCTACTGCCCTAACGGTGCACGTGTGGGTAAGGTGCATGCATGAAAATCTATGACTTGTGTAGATTTCCATCTGAACTCTTGTGGGTTTTAGTGAATCTCCTCAAAATTGGAAATAGGTGTAAAACGTAGAAGGACGCATGCGATGCCTGGATTTCTGACAACTTCCAACATCTTTGTGAATCGACCCTGTGTTTTTTGTCTGTGTTCTAACTCACAGGACCTTGGATTTTTTTTTCAGCCGAACCATTCACATTATAATTACTAACATACAATGCCAAAGCATGCCAATTGAAATTCTCTCATTCAGCACCTTCCAGAACAACATCTTTTGCCACACACTGTAATTCTTCCGAAACAGATCTCTGTTTCCCAGAATCAATATATATGCAACTAAACCAAGAAGTGTTTACATTCAGCTGTGCATGCTAAAAGCGGCTAACTCTATCAGAATGTGGTATATATTATGTATTGAAATATTACTAATGGTGTTTCATTTATAGGGAGAGGCTGGTATGAAAGGAAGTCAAGGAGAAAAGGTAAAATCTTGCACATTCTAAGAGGCATCCATCACATTCGACATGTTAATGCGTCAATGTGACATGCGCACAATGGTACCTTTAACACCAGCTGTCAATCCCAGAAACAAAGAAAACAAAGAAGTGCATGAACACAGAGATGTAGCGCTCACAGCTTTCCTGGAAAGTGTTATATCAGAAGAGGGACTAGTGGCAATAAATTATCATGAAAAACTAATGAAATTCTCACTGCGTATTTCCCATTAAACTGAAAAGATGCTTTACTGCTCTGAGCTTTATATAAAGTCTATGATGTGGGAAAATAGTTTCACTTTGAAAGAGACCACATAAACCAAATTCTCGTCACCACTAGTGTGGTTTGATCACTGCAGAGTCTCAGATCGAGTGAAATGTGTGCTCCTTTACATAACCTCTCAAATCACCATAATAGAAGTGGTCAAGTACACACTGCATAACTTGATATCACATGACAGCTGGCGATGAAGACATCACAGCAAGTGACCTAGTAAATAAAAAGGAGTAAATAAATAGACACTAGTTGTAGATAATCCCAACCCAATACTTTCAGTCTTCTCCCACTCCATCTCAACCTGGCAGACCGTACAAAAGTGTACTTTATTATCCCTCACACAAAAATGGCAACCAAAACTCACCATTGCCTCCAGATCCTTCTGACATCTCCTTCAAATCTGTCCTGTTTGCCCTGACCCATCTCCTTCCTGACACTTAAGATGTTAACTTTCTCTTTGGTACATTCATCTCCACTCTATATCCACTCGCTGAAACTCATTTGTCCCCCAACTCTAAGAAAATAAAACTAAGCCCAATGCAGCATGCTACTTCTGTGACCTGAATGTCTCTATTGTAGCATTCGAAAGCTGAACAACAACACTGTGCCTCAATTAATAGAGAATAATCATTATGTATTCATTAGTGAAACAAAAACTAATTGCAAAACTGACCACTCTGAACCGCACAATAAACTATTAACTTACCATGCACCACTTTCGTACGTCCCCCATGTCACTTATTCACACTTGGAGTTTACTCAGTATTCTCTGATCCCTCAAAGTTGCAAGGTACAATCATGACATAATCCTGCTTCAATCATCAAACCCCTCACCCTACTCTTATTTTTACTACCTAGACATCTGTAAAATTCCCATCTGTCCTAAAAACTGGACAAATGCTTCAGTTTGTGAAGAAACTTAGGAACTGATTTAGGTCTTGGCGGAGGGAAATACTCTGTCACAAACGTGACGGATGTCCCATCTGCCGTATTAGGATCCCATTATCTCCTACGGGGATTGTAATACGGCAGACAGGATACACATCATGTTTCTGACAGAGTATTCCCTCCACCAAGACCAAAATCAGGCCCTTGATGCTTATGAGTCTACATTCTGTCGTCTCATCACCCGCCTACAGTTCCTTGAAAAAGCAGTTTCTCCGCAAACCCACTTTGTCCAACACAATTTACTACAATCATATCAGTCAGGTTTCCATCCACACTGCAGCTTGGAGACTAAGGGCCAGATGACCAAAACATTTTAGTGGTTGCAAATGGTCCTACTCGCACAATCGAGCCCTTTGTGATTGCTAGAAAGGATTTTTGTATTTGCCAAGACCCTATTTACGATTTGGTAATCTATCACCAAATCGCAAATAGGGTTTGTGAGTTGGTATTAGGAAGGGGCGTGTTTAGGGTGTCCCTTCCTAATACCGAATCACGCAGGTATGTGTGAATGTTTTGCAACTGAAATGCAGTTGAAGAACATTCACATTTTACTGAATACTTTAAGTAGGTGGTAACCCATTCACAAAATGGATGCAAAAATTTTTTTTAAGACAAGGCAGCGGTGCCTACTCTTAAAAAATGAAAAGAAAACTTTTCATTTTTCTTTGTGAAACCCATACCATTTTCCTTTAAGGAAAACGGGCAGCATTGAAAAAAATGATTGCTTTAACCAAGCATGGTGGTCTGCTACTCCAGCAGGCCAGAATCCCTGCAATTTTTGCCATTCCCAATGGGTTGCAAAGCGAGACCTACCTCATGAATATTAATGAGGTAGGTCTATTTGCGACCCAGTGGGAGTTGCAAAATGTTTCAAAGACACATTAGTACATGGGTGTTTGCGATTACCCAATAGCGAAACACAAAATCGCTATTTGGTAATTACAAAGCCAAACCTATGTACATCTGTCCCTAAGAGCCTGATTTAGAGTGTGGCAAATGGGTTTCTTGGTCACAAACATAACTGACATTCACTCTGTTTCATTACTAGTGCTGTATACTCTATGGCTCTTGTAATACGGCACAAGGGATGTCTGTTTTTGACGAAGTAACCATCCACCAAACTAAATCAGGCCCTAAGACCCTACAAGTAGTAGATGTCCTCTGCTCTGAAGATGAGGGCAGCTCTCAATATGCCCAAATCATGCTGTTGTTTGTTTGGCCGAATGAAGAATGCAAATTCAGTTACATTACTCCAGTGTTTTGCAACCTACAGATGCTCCCTATCCCAGCATTCATAAAACTCAATCTCCTGGGTCTACATAGCCATACAAACACTTACACACATATACCTAGCACACAAGCTATTGTTTACTGACAATGCGAACCAAACTCGCAGCACCAACAAATCCATTCTATCTATCCCAAAAACAAGAGCGGAAAAACAAAAGATAAGCTTCCTCCTCTGCACACACCTTAACATACATGCACCCCTGATTAAGGATAGCATCATCCGTTTCTCCTTCAGCAAATAATTCAAAATCTTATTCTTTTTTAACACTTTTAACCCAACTGATCGTAGACTGCTTCTCAATACTCCCCAATGAAAATTTTCAAAATGTCCCAATGTCTCATTTTTCAAGGCAAAGGCTCCCATTATGTCATCTCACAAGCACTGTATGATCAGGTATATTGTCCACTATGTAAAGGACAGGATCAAACATCCAGACACCAGGGCTGGAGCAGCAGGCAGACAATTCAAAGGAAGCACTTATGGTGCCAAGTCTAGGGAGCATGAGAATGCCCCTGACAGCATAACATATTTTTAAATTGCTGGGATGGGTATTTTTCTAAGATGGCACCTGTCCTGGGAAATATCCAGATGCAGCCTCAATGTGAATGGAAACATCTCAAAGCCAGAAGTGCATCCCTAAAACTGTGGACATCTACTTAGTTTAACCGATATGTGCAATATAGATCCATTTGCACAGGTGGAGTGTCAAATGCTCATTGAAACTGGACAGATATAGCATCCTAGGATCAATGAAGGCGCATGTGCTTAGGGCATATTATTTTGCTGATTGCAGTTTCATTTCCGTAGACTTTGCCAGATATGTTCAGTGCATCCTGATACATGTTTAGCTACTGTCCCATATGCTCATTGCATAAGCAGTATGCTCAATACAGTACATTGGAAGTCGAAATAGCAAAATAAGCTAAACAGTTAATTTTATTTACAGCCTCAATTGTGTTAAAAAATAACCCTATAAGACCAGTGATGTCTCTAATGCACAGTAATATACCCGAAAATCTCAGGTAGTGTTGCATATGGTCATGAATCCCCTATTATACCCAATGTCAATATGTAGGTCCATCCACTCAGTACAGTCTCATAAGCACAGACAGAGCCTTATATGCCCTTAAGCCATCCCGGTCTGCTCTGTCCCATAAAGAGCTTTTGCCCTCACAGAATGAAGGGGGTTAGCTCGAACAAAGGAAAATGGTAATGGCTATCAATAAAGCCTGTGAGTGGGGCAAGTGGTGGTCCACTCACAAGCTCAGATTTTGAATATGATGCACCTGCATGAGTTTGCTTACACATGCTGAATTTTGAGAGTGTGCAAATAAATTCTGTGAAATTACATTTGCAAAATATTTCAGTTTTCAGACAGGCAGTAGGACAGATTGGACAAAAAATTTTGTGAACAGACTCAACAGGCCTTGCAATGAGACACAAATGCATAAGCAAAGTGTGATAGCAAAATCATAGCTGAAGACAAAGTAGAACTTAATGCAACACAAGGCGAAAAAAATGACAAACTAGGTGGAGTGATCTGTCCATAGCAATTACCGTTATCCATCTATCTCATAAGGTGAAGCTGTTTAAATGTACTTAATAATGAAAATCATATATATCACACTCATGTCCAAATATGTTTTACTATCCATTGTTTCCTAAAACGCTCATTCAGTTCTCACTTTGTATCTCATGTGCACAGCAAGTATTACTACACCCTCATGCATACACATTACGCTCATGATTGTAAAATAATAATGAATTATTTGTTGCCAATAACTGCCAGAATCCAATTGGACACCTTTCTGCATTTATTATGAGTTGGCAGTGCTACAGTGGTTTTGGAACAGAATTAACACATTTGTCCCATGGATGGCACTTGCACCTAAGCCACAGATTCCACGTTTGTATAATAAATCATGCATAGGGAAAATATTTTGCTTGCCTGCACAAGAGCACTTTAATTAAACATACACATGAAAGATAATGCTATTAGAAAGAAGTATCTTCCATGCCAGTGTGTTTGAAACCTAAAGACATATGCACTAAATGTAATAGAAATGTAGAACTGGAAGAATGATATGCAGCATCATGCACAAATAGCAGATTGGATCCAGTAACAATCGTTAGAAATCATTTCATTGCCAGATTTACATAGAGTCTTGTACTCAGAAGTACACCCCTCCACACCACATGTTTCTTGAGTCTTCCTCAATAGTTAACACTGAGAATATCAAAACTTAATTTCTCTATGTTATTTCTTCAAGCACATTATTTTGTACTTTATGATTAGTCTTTTCAAAGATTAAATTTTATTAAATTACAGAGTTTGTATTTGATACCTGCTCCACAGTCTGTTAGTGTTCCCCCCCCACCTAAATGATCTCCATGTCAGTGAATATCTGTGAATTTGTGCTCAACACTGAACATGCCTTATTGAATGTGGGCTTGCTAATACCTTAGATTTATTACAGTCACATATATCTGCTGTCAATATTTTGCCAGTGACAGCTAATGCTGCTTTTGATTTTTGAACCAGTGAATGCAATTGGTTGCCTCTAGCTGAATTTGTTATTTATCTTTTCAAATTCTTCTCAGGGTAATTACAGTACAACCATCTTATACCTTTCTTATATCTGGGAAGGAAATCCTAAACCATTTGTTTTTACATATGTAACTCAATCCAGTAACATGGTATACCTTATTATTCTAAGAATTATTTTTGTCCAGCTCTCATTTCCCCACATTTTCCCTATTATGGTCTTATTGTAGTTCATTCTCAATGCTCACTATCCACCTTATGTCTTTCTTCCACCTTCTTTCTTATCTAACTAACATTTATTACAGGGTGAAGCAGGGGAACCAGGTATTGCCGGGCCTCCTGGAAACCGTGGACCTCAGGTATGTACATCAGTGCATCAGTTCCTCTAATACAAATGGCAACTGCATGAAATTACAAATATTGCATTTTTTTAATATGTAGGGCATAAAGCACACAAACATCAATAGTTTAGGTATGTTTTTATAAATCATATGTACTGTTTTTATATGAAAATACATACTTTTTTTTATCTGAAGTGACAAAAGTTTTTTTAAGGTGGAAAACAATTGTTAACACTGTTATAAAGCAATTGAGGAGTTTAAGAAAGTTTGGAGTTTCATATAAATGTATGTAATTTTTCTTACTATTTAAAATATGAGGCTGTACAAAATATTTCACAGTTTTAAAATATGTGCTAAATTATCTGACAGATATTCAGCAATTTAAAAGCTGGTGATATATTGATAGATTCTTTGACTGAAGATAGGCATATGTTTCTAAATGTGTGGGCATGATTTCTAAAACAATATTTAGGCTAAAGATTGTGTTTTCTAATACAATATAGTGTTAGAAACTGGGGTTCTGGTTGGTAGAGGTATGCACCCTGTCCAAGCATGAATCACTATCCTAGTCACGATCCTAGTCAGGGTAAGTCAGAGACATGCCTTAAATTAGCCTGTGCTCCTCTTCTGGTAGCTTGGGACAGAACAGTCAAGCTTAATGTAGGAGGCAATGTATAAAGTATTTATGCAACACTTAAAACAGTAAAACAGTGAAAACACCACATAAAAAGACACCACACCTTTAGAAAACCAGAGTGCAATTTTATGAGTAAAAAAAGACAAAAATGACAAAACTCCAGTAAGTAGAAGTTGAGATATTCATTTTTAAAGATGAAACTTAGTTACTCTGCTTAGAAGCATAAAGCGCCAACCAGGGCTATCTGGTAGTGCTAGGCCGGCAAAATCCAAATGTTCAGGCCAACCATGATGGAGCATGGGTTGGATATAGCCCTTGGTAAGTCCTGCTGAAGTTTTACTTTCTCAAGTTGAGCCAAGAGTCCCGCACACAGAGAAGTTCACCGGGTGCAAAGACAGCATCGCTGGTGGAGAAGAGCAAGGATTTGACCAGGCATCGTGGATGGGCAAACTGGAGCCTTGCGGTCATGAGCGGTGATGTTGGCCGTGCAAAGAGATTAACTTGCCGCAGCTTGCACTGATTGTTCATGAGAGCAGCACAGTTCCAGTGCGAGCGGGCTCATTCACAGTTGTGAAGAGCCCAAAAGCTTGATTTCAGGAGCCACAAAACAACATTTAAGGTCCCAGGACTGGAGGGGCACCTCCAGTCGAGTCTGGAGCTGGTTGAAGACAGGTCCAGGGGGAGTAGCAGGAGTGTTGGAAGTCTTTTGTGTCCCTGAGACTTCAAAAACAGGAGGCAAGTCAGCAAGTCCTGGGAGTCACTTTGGTTCTGGGATGGAGAGATGCAGGTTCAGTCCCAGGCAGAGGTGTAGCAGGCAGCAGGTCAGCTTAGCAAAGCAAGAGGCCAGCACGGTCCAGGGGGTTTCAGCAGAGTGACAGTTCTTTCAGCAGCACAACAGTCTATCTTCCTGGCACAGTATCCACAAATCCAGAAGTGTACTGATTTGTGGGGCTTGGGGTCCAGCACTTATACCCAGCTGTGCCTTTAAAGTGGAAGAAGTGCATAAAGTCCCTCACCTTCCTTCCCTGGCTCTAGACACAATACAGCGGGTTATGCAGCCTTTTGTGAGGGCCCCGGACCCAGTCTATTTAGGTGTGTCTGGTCCTCCCTCTCATCCTGCCAAGGATGACCCATCAAGATGTTAATGGCCCATCAGGATGTGGATGGCCTATCAGGCGACCTATGCTCCCTTTGTGTGTGGATGTCTAGAAGGAATGCACAAGAGTCCAGCTGTCACCCACCCGACATGTATTCCGAAACAGGTAAGGGCCAAGAATGGTTAAATTAAGAAAATACCACCTTTCTAAAAGTGGCAATTTCAGACTTGCAACTTAAATCCAACTTTTTCATAAGTTGTGATTTTAAATTGTAACTCCAGAGACACCAAACCTAAAATATATACCTGGTCCCAATTGGAAGTTACAGTTATAAAATTCATTAAGGTAATCTCAATGTTAACGTTTGTGAAGGATATGCCTTGTCATAGTGAAAAACTAATTTAAGAGTTTTTCACTACCTGGACATCTAATACTCAAAAGTACATGTCCAACTTGTTAAATACACTTTACCCTGCCCTTGGGGCTGCCTAGGGCTTACCTTAGCGGTGACGTAAATATATTAAAAAGGAAGGTTTGGACCTGGCAATTGGGTCAACATGGCAGTTTAAAGCTGCACACACAGGCTCTGCACTGGCAGGCCTGAGCCATGTTTGAAGGACTACTGAAGTGGGTGGCACAGTCCGTGGTGCAAGCCCATCAGTAGCATTTATTTACAGGCTGTGGGTACAAGGGTACATATAGTGCACTTTATAGGGACTAATAAACAAATTAAATGAGCCAGTTGTTGATAAGCCAATGTTACTATGTTTTAAGCAGAGAGCACATGCACCTTAATGCTGGTTAACAGTGTAAAGTGACCAGAGTCCTAAATCCAACACAAATATGGTCAGAAAAAGAGGCGGAAGGCAAAGGTTTTGGTGATGACCCTGTAGAAAGGGCCAGGTCCAACATAAAGTTTATTTAGGAGTTTCTTAAATGTTTTGTTTGATCATAATTCTTTACATAAATGTTGTAACTCTTTCAAAACTACACCCCTTAAACACGTATTATAATTTTACTTTAAATTTAAGTTTATGTCCCAAAACGTGATAGCACTTAGAAGTCTAACCGATTGTTTGTTAAAAACTCCTAAAATGACTTATATTTATTTTAAATATATCTTTGTGATGAAAAAGTCATGGGTAACAATTTGACCATTAGACACCTAATTTCGCAGGCTACATATGTGTGGGAAATGTGCAAAAAAAGGTAATTGTTAAAGAAAATATTCACCAGTCTAACAAGGGTTTTAACTGGAATTTGCAGATGCTGACCTTATAATATCAGCTGCAAGAAGACATTTGTAAACCTCTAACAACATGCAAAATCGAATATAGTTTTAAAAATTTAAGTAATTGGGCCTAATTTAAAATTATTTTACTATGAGGACTTATGAACTACTTTTTTGCAATCTTGCCTTAGCTCTGAACTATGCAAGTAAACTAGGAATGCTCTTGTTGGTTTAGACCTAACAAAAGGTTTATTTTGCCATGTCGAATTGGCACTTTAAACTGCACTACTGGCTGTAATGGCAAGCCTGAGACATGTTTGAAAAGGGCCCCTTTAGTGGGTGGCACAATGAGTGCTGAAGGCTCACTATTAGCGTTTAATTTACAGGTCCAGGGTGCATTCAGCACCACTTTCCTAGGGACTTACATGTAAATTAAATATGTACATCAAGTGTAGGACACTTTTACCATGTTTAAGGGAGAGAACATGCACACTTTAGCACTAGTTAGCAGTTCACAAAAAAACAGAAGCAGCGAAGGCAAAATGTTTGGGGGAAGACCACACCAAGGTTGTTAGGTCTAACATTGGCTTTCTCCTGGATTTCAAGAGTAAGCCCTAAGTACTAGTACAAATAGTAGGTCACAACAAAATCTCTGTAAATTGGACCCACAGAATTTTGCAGTGGGCTAAGTACATTCTATGGAAATATAAACAAGTGACTACAATATTTGTTCCCTAAAGTGCTGTGTTCATGTTTGTTGCATTGACTAAATTTGAGCCTACCACTAATAAAATTCCATTTTAACCCAACATTCATTTTTATAGGGTCCTGTAGGGCCTCAAGGACCTATTGGGCTGCAAGGTTTACCAGGAGATATGGTAAGTGATGCATTTATTTTACTTTATTTTTTATTTCATATGTTCATTAAGAACTGTGCAACTAGAAAACATAAAAAAATGCTTTCATGTTTGATGTTTTTGTGGAACTGATACAAAAAGCATAAAGGCAAGTTAACAGCCCTGCACAAACTCATAACTAGATAAGACTAAACCAATACTGTCTGACACTGCTTGGGCTCATTTTTAACCTTTTTAACAACACAGTATTTCTGGATAATCTTATTAAAACAATTTCTTTACAATAATACAAACATAGGCAAATATTGATACAAGAATCATGAATAGAGGGTCATGTATGAAAAAGCCAATATTTTAAAGGGAAGAAAACACATTTTAAAAAGGAACAGTTGTGTTAGTCATTTATTTAGGAAATTGTGTATAATCTTAATAGGGCAGGATTTAAATTATTGGTGGTTTTACCTATGGTACAATATATGGTGCATGATTTTTATTATCTTTGTTTCATGCAATGGCACATTTCTTTCTATTTTTACATACATTTTAATTATTTTTTGCAAATCATTATGCACTATACCCACAGCAAAGTTGACATAAATAAGTGTAAAATGGAACATCCAAATGGCTATCTAGCCCTTTCAAATGGGTACATGGTATGTCATCCATAATTAAAATAGACATATAATTACATCCATAATTTCAATATTGCTTCTCCAACTGACTGCCACATTAACTCCATGAGACATTGAAAGTGAGTGTCTGTCTCTAATGTTGCCACAAATATACAATTTTCTAATCATCTCTTAGATACAGTGTTGATAAACTAAATAAAATGCAAACTTCCAATGGTGTACAAAATTTAAGTTTGTGTTTGTGCCTGCATTTTAAGGGATGACTTAAAAGACATCATTTTGAAAAAAGTGATTTTTCAGCCAGCACTATCGATGTCCTACATTTAATAAATACCAGAACCCATGCAAACATTTTACTCTTGACTAAAGTGACCACAGCTTTACACTATAAAGCCTTTGTCACATTGCTTCAGTCATGTTATATCACCTGTAAAGACTGTATGAAGATTTTAAGTGACTGCTATCGTGCTGGAAGAATACCTTTTCAAATATCCAAATCATTTTAATACCTTCATCTTCATGGGCCCCTGCTGGTTATGTAAAAATTACCAATATTAAGCTGATTCTAAAAAATAATTATTCAATCAGTAGTAGACTTGTAGAGTACTACTCGTGAGGGAATCCAGGCTCTGGCATGGTCCAGTTGATTAGCCAAGACTTTAGGGACTTTCAGAACTCTGGAAGAGATGGGGAGGTCCATAGATGAAAAGGTAGCGTGTTCCGTGCCTTCCCTGCTAGATAGGACAAGGAGCGACCTCTGCATCTGCCATGTAGATCTGAATGTGTTTATTTCCTTTAATGTTGGGAGTAGATGTACTATTTTTTGCAAGTCTCTAAGGTTTCTATGAGTACACTTGGGAAGCTGATCACTGTTTCCCCAGGATTAATATTGAATCCTCATGTGAATTAGATGACAAACTAACCTTTGGACACACTATCTGTTAAATGCCCTTATATTATTCAGATAGTATAGCTTGTGTGAGTCCTTTTTTAACATGTGTGTACTAAGCATGGTGACATAGGTTTCCTCAGAAGTTTCAAACAGGATGCTTTCATTAATTGTTTCACTACTTTGCCTACATTGAGAGGATTACTAGAGTGTTACGCTGGTACTCTTTTTCACTGACCTACTGGTGGTTTTGGAGCTCTCATTTACCAAAAAAATTCCAAGCAACATTCAGTGTAATATGCAACTTTTTGACCCTTTACATCTCTCTGCTCTCCCCTTCACCAAGCGGTGTGAAACCTCACAGGGACAACGGTTTTTTCCTTGCAAACAGTTTCTGTATGTACAGGTATCAAATGGTACTGGTGACAGGATACAAATCTGTGTGCAATACATAATGTACAGTACTCTTTTTGCTTTGGCTATAGTTAGCATGAGGGTTATGATAGCTCTAAATTAATGACTGTTAAAAATGGAATCTCTATTTGGCATCCTCACTCTAGTTAGGGTAAAGGAGTCACACAGCTAAGATAACCCCTGCTCTCCCCTCTGGTAGTTTGGCACAAACAGTCAGGCTTATCTCAGAGGCAATGTGTAAAGTATTTGTAAACACACACACACACACATGCACGCACCCCCACAAACACACATGCACATACACACACACACACACACACACACAGTAACACAGAAAAACACAAGCAAAACACACTTCAAAAGGGGCCCACACCAGTTTAGAAGCTTAACCAATATTTACCTGAATCAAATAAGACCAAAATGGCACAAATCCAACATACGCAAGTAAAGATACAAACTTTTAAAGATTATATATTAGCATAGATCTTAGAAACACAATAGCTCCAACTGGGGGTATCACAGCATATTGATGTAGTTGTTCCCAACAGTCTGACGTCACTCACGAGTGAGTGCGAGTGGGTCCTGGAGTCGCATGCATCTGAGGTTCAGTACCTTTGAAACTGATGAGGAAACAAAGATGTTGTACAGGGTTGGGGAGGTGGGCATTACTGGAGCCGGTGCGGTGTGAGTTCCTTACTGCTACCGGAGAGGTGAGGTGTCAGTTCCCTACTTCTAGGCAGGGGAGGTAAGACATTGGTTCCATATGGTTGCAGTGGAGGTGATGTGGCATTAGTGGCGAAGCTTCGGTTCCTTACAACCTGGAAGGGTCGATGAATCCAGCAGGTCAAGATGAGAGGCACTGACTTTGCAGTGTCACAGTCACACCACTGGGCCATAGGTGATCTGGTGGAGTCTGAGTCAGGACACAGCACTTGGGACTCATACTGTGGTGGGACTTTGGTGGCATCCATCGCGGTCATTGAACTCAGCAGGGAGAACGGCTCCGGTGCATGGAGTTGGACAACAGCGCTGGTTCCAAAGTCTCTCTGGATTCGATGTACTTACATTTTTCTTGGTTGCACCGGAACTCACTCCCAAGAGCCCAGGATCTGGATTTGGCAACACTTGGCAAGTCTGTGGGCTCACCAGCCTCCTTTGCTGCCAACCATGCCAGCAGCCCCTTTTGCAGCTTCTCCTTTCTAGTGGGGCCTTTAATAGGACATTTGAGCTCCTTGCTGAACTTTTTGGGCTGAGGCATTGAATAGGTATCCAGCCTCCCCTGTTTAAACATTAAGGGGGTCATTCTGACTCCCGCCGGCCGCGGTAACCGCAGGGCCGGCGGGAGCCGCCAGAATACCGCTGCGCGGTCAGAAGACCGCCGCGGTTATTCTGGGTTTCCCGCTGGGCTGGCGGGCGACCGCCAGAAGGCCGCCCGCCAGCCCAGCGGGAAACACCCTTCCATGAGGATGGCGGCTCCGAATGGAGCCGGCGGAGTGGAAGGGGTGCGACGGGTGCAGTTGCACCCGTCGCGATTTTCAGTGTCTGCATGGCAGACACTGAAAATCTTTGTGGGGCCCTGTTAGGGGGCCCCTGCAGTGCCCATGCAATTGGCATGGGCACTGCAGGGGCCCCCAGGGGCCCCACGACACCCCATACCGCCATCCTGTTCCTGGCGGCCGAAACCGCCAGGAACAGGATGGCGGTAAGGGGGTCGGAATCCCCATGGCGGCACAGCAAGCTGCGCCGCCATGGAGGATTCCCCAGGGCAGCGGAAAACCGGCGGTACACTGCCGGTTTTCCGTCACTGACCGCGGCTGTACCGCCGCGGTCAGAATGCCCATGGGAGCACCGCCAGCCTGTTGGCGGTGCTCCCGCGGTCCCCAACCCTGGCGGTCTCGGACCGCCAGGGTTGGAATGACCGCCTAAGGGCCAGATGTAGCATTTTGCGACTTGCAAATAGCGAGTCATAGCGACTCGCTATTTGCAACTCGCAAAATGTTATGCAGAACGGTGTCTCAGACACCGTCTGCGAGTCGGTATGGGGTCGCAATGACCCACCTCATTAATATTAATGAGGTGGGTCGCAAATTGCGGCCCCATACCGACTATGGGCACTCGCCAACATGGAAGCCTGCTGTAGTCAGCAGACCTCCATGTTCGTGACTGCTTTTAAATAAAGCATTTTTTTTTTTTAAGTGTAGCCTGTTTTCCTTAAAGGAAAACGAGCTGCACTTAAAAAAAAATCCGAAACCTTTAGTCTTGGTATTTTTTCAGGGTAGGTACCTGCCCTGAAAAAATAATTTGGGGTCCATACACAAAGAGGAAGGGGTCCCATGGGGACCCCTTCCAATTTGCGAGTGGGTTACCATGCACTTCAAGTGGATGGTAACTGCGACACCATTTGCGACCGCATATGCGGTCGCAAATGGTATTGCATACCACTAGGAATAGCAAATAGGAAGGGAACACCCCTTCCTGTTTGCGATTCTGAAATGCATTTTGCGAGTCGGTCCCGACTCGCAGAATGCATTTCTGCATTGGAAACACGCATTTGCAAGTCGCAAACGGCAGATTTTGCCGTTTGCGAGTCGCAAAGTGTTTCCTGCATCTGGCCCCAGGGCCCATATTTATACTTTTTTAGTGACGCATTGCATAACTTTTTGACGCAAAAATGGCACAAACTTACAAAATATAATTGTATTTTTCAAGTTTGTGCTGCTTTTGCGTCATAAAATGATGCAAAAGTGGTGCTAAAAAAGTATAAATATGGGCCCATATCTGCAACAATTGTTGATGGCTCCCCAGACTTTGTTGTAGATGAGTACTCAAAAGTTGTGAAGTTTCAAGAAGTAAAAAAAAACCTGAAGGAAAAACAGTACGTTGGGGTGTAAAAGTCAGCGATATTGAAGTAGTGTACACAAATCACTGTAAGTAAAGTACAAATACAAGTCCTATCCCACACACCACCATTGTAAGAAATGGGGTCTCAAGTAGGAACACTCACTGTAGTCAGGGTAAGGGAGCCACACAGCTAAGATAACACCTGCTCACCCCCTTGGTAGCTTGGCATGTGCAGTCAGGCTTATCTCAGAGGCATTGTGTAAAGTATTTGTATATGTAAACACACACACACACACACACACACACAGTAACACAGTGATAACACTACAAAGGGACTCCACACCAGTTTAGAAAAATAGCCAATATGTATCGGAATCAAACAAGACCAAAACCACAAAACTCCAACATACACAAGTAAAGATACAGTTGTTTAAGGAATAAATCTTAGTATATTGCTTACAAACACAATAGTTGGGGCTATCAAACCATCTTGACGGAGTCGTTTCCAACAGTCCGATGCTACTTGCGAGGAAGTGCACTCCGGTCACAGTCACATGGAACCCAGGTAGAGTAGCTTTGAAAACGATGAGGAAACAAAGATGTTGCATGAAGTCAGGAAGGTGAGTCATCGCTGGAGCCAACATGGCACTCGAGACTCACGCTGTGGCAGGACTTCGGAGTCAATGCGGCTGTGGCGTCAGGCCTTCGACGTCGGTCGTGGTCATTGCACTTAGTGGGGACCACTCCAGTGCTGGCAGTGGTGCAGAGTCGGAAAGCGATGCCAGTTACGAAGCTGCTCTAAAGTCGATGTACTTGGTTTCTTATTGGCTGCACCAGAACTCACTCCCAAGGGCCCAGGAACTGAATTTGGAAACACTTGGCAAGTCAGGACTCTCAGCAAGAGAGCCCATGTGCAGGTAGGTGAAGTATTTGATGTCTCTGAATCTTCTTAACAGGAGGCAAGCTCAGTCCAAGCCCTTGGAGAACCTTTGTAAGCAGGATGTATAAAGCAACATCCAGTCCTTTCACTCCCAGGATAGAAGCAGCAGAACAGCCAAGCAAAGCAACAGGCAAAGTGGAGTCCCTCCAATAGCATCCAGCTTTTCTTTCTGGCAGAATGTCCTTTGTCCAGAGGAATCTAACTATGTGGGGGCCAGAGGTCCAGTATTTATACTTATTTCTGTCTTTGAATTAGGCAAACCTTAATGAGAAGACTGTGTAGTGCACAAAAACCTGCCTTTCCCTGTCCTGGCCCCAGACACACTCTAGGGGGTTGGAGACTGCTTTGTGTGAGAGCAGGCACAGCCTTATTCAAGTTCAAGTGTCAGCTCCTCCCACCACTCTAGCTCAGGAAGACACATCAGCCTAGTGATGGGCCATCAGGATATGCAGGGCACACCTCAGCCCCCTTCGTGTGACTGTCTATAGGGAATACACTTGCAGCCCAACTGTCATCCTAACCTAGATGTGTATTCAGCAGACAGGAAGAGGTGCAGTATAGTTAAGCAAGAAAATGCCCACTTTCTAAAAGTGGCATTTTGAAACTTACAATTCAAAAATCAACTTCACCAAAAGATGTATATTTTTAAAATGTGAGTTTAGAGAGCCCAAACTCCACATCTCCATCTGCTCTCAATCAGAAATGACACCTAAAAGATATTTCAAGGCAATCTCAATGTTACCTTATGGGAGAGATAGGCCTTGCAAAAGTAAACAACAAATCTAACAGTATTTCACTCTCAGGACGTGTAAAACACATCAGTACATGTCCTACCTTTCAAATACACTGCACCCTGCCCATGGAGCTGCGTGGATCTACTTTAGGGGTGACTTACATGTAATAAAAGGAAAAGTTTGAGCCTGGCAAGTGGGTGCTCTTGCCAGGTTGAAACAGCAGTTTAAAACTACAGACACTGAAGTGGCAGGTCGGAGACATGATTGCAGAGCTACTCATGTGGGTGGCACAATCAGTGCTGCAGGCTCACTAGCAGCTTTTGATATATAGGCCCTGGGCACACATAGTGCACTCTACCAGGGACTTTCTAGTAGATCAAACATGTCAATCAAGGAGAAACCAATCACCAATACATTTTAGACAGAAAGCATATGCACTTTAGCACTGGTTAGCAGTAGTAAAGTGCCCAGAGTCCTAAAGCCAACAAAACAAGTGAGAACAAACAGGAGTACGAAGGCAAAGGTTTGGGGATAACCCTGCAAAAAGGGCCAGGTCCAACAATAACATTGCACCCTACATTTGATTTGAAAGCATAACATTTGCAACTCACATGGCAAAATATTTGATAGAGCAAAATGCAAAATGAGTGAGCCCGCGTGCAACCCTTGTAATGGGTATCAGGTAAAACATCCCATGTCTACCCAACAAACCTCCATTTTGGCTGTAATTGAGAACCAATGTATGTGTGAGATTTAAAATTGGAATTTTAGCGCTTCAATGCCTTGGCGGGAATTTGCTTTATAAATATGAAATACAATACAATACAATACAATACAATTACAACTTTAGAGATCCTCCTTGTAATTCTTCGAGGATGAATATGAGGCCAAAGACTAAGCCACTTACAAATATTGTTCAGGTTTGTTAAACGTGGTTTTCCTGTGAAATATCTCAGCATCTTGAATTAAGAAAATAATTCATAAAAATAAAACAGTAAAAATGGAACTGAATATCCCAACTGTGACCACCTAATCTAGTTGTTACAGTTCTGTGCTTTAATGCTCATGACCTCACACATGGTGATGCAGAAGATATCACAAATATCATCAATGACAGCACTGGTAACATCACATATCATCTCACCACATGGAGGTAATATAACTGAGGAACATCCAAAAAGTAGATGCGAAATGCACCATCTTTAGGCTAATTTATATTTCACTGACTTCAAAGTGATGATGAGATAGTTACGGAACTGGAAATATCTGGTGTATGCAAGGACTAAAACAGCAACATATGCCTTTCAGCCTGCTGCTGAACCACAAGGAAAGTGATGGAGATGTAAGGTGCCTGATGTGGTTATTGGGAATGGGGCCTGGCTCTGCAGAGGGATGAGGGCTAGGCCACAGGACTGTCACTATGCTCATCCTGAGATGTTTATGGCCAAGGCCATGAACAGAGGGTTATGTCTTTACTTAAGTTCAATAAACAGCCTGATTGAAAAGCAGACATTGTGATCGAACAGTGCATTGCATGGTGGCTATATTGAGGCTCCCAGTGAAACCTATTTCTCCACAGCCAAAGGCTACATTATAGGTTATTTTCATGCAAAGGCTACCAAAGGCCAGACTCTGCTCCAGGTCCCCAAAACATACAGCAGAAGGCCAATACACTTTGGCTATGTGTGCACAAGGATGCAATGCTTGGCAGGCGATGAGGTGGTATGTGATATCAATAGATTGCAGCACATAACACATCAGGACATAAAGAGTGTATTGACATAATGTAAGTATTGGGGCATCCAACAACCAAATAGATCTGATGTGCCATATTGCATGTGGTGGAGGCAGCCTCCTACAGGCCCGCACCCTGTCCTTCACACTGGTTTATCAGCAGAGGGATCCCAGGGGGCACAGGCAACTACAGACAGAGACAAACACATAGCTCTGAGGATGATAGCCAATAGATCACAGCAAGGTAGCTGCTCTGCTACTTACTAAACCGTCACCCAAAATCAGGTCATCTACAAATCAATTAGCACCAGGTTCCCCAAGAATATGTGGTGCACTACGGGGGATGGAGGTGGGACCTTTTCAGCTGCACACCAATCCCAGAGTGAGCAGCTCTATGCACCAGCCCAGAGGCCATTATGGTTTGTGGGGAAGGGGTCTGATTTAGCGGCATTCATTCATAATCCCAGCTCAGCCTGGCCCTCTCAATCGCAGTAGAGTGTTGCTAAACCACCCCAAGGAGGCCCCCTGAACAAAGATGTCAGCTTTGTATGTCTATGAGATCGCCTGGAGGCAAGGGTCAAAGGAAAGGTCCATTGGATTGGGTTGGAAGGCAGCTGCAGACCCAGGCAGCACCTGGGTGAGAATCACCAGGCCCAAAGGGGGTCCCAAGTGCACTGCACCTACTAATCTGGAGCAAGGCTACCCCTCTTTCTTGTAATCAGTGCACAAAGAGTGACTGAGGGGGCCACTGGAGAAAACTCACCCGTCCTCCTCGATCCCTAGCTAGGATCGAAGAGTCAAATCAGCCCTCATCGGGATTACCAGGGCAGCAGGGCATCAGGACGCCCCCTAGGAATGCATGGCACATAACCAGATGCCCCGACTTGAAGGATGGCCATCTGATGGAGCCCTATCTTATTTTTAAGAAGGAGTCTGTTCATCCTCGGAGAGGACAGGGACTCTGAGGCCCAGGTGGAGCCTGGAGTTGGAGTTGGAATGTGAAGTTGGCTCAATCTGCATTAATTTTGATCTTGTGTATAGTGGATCAGGCGGCACCATCAAACTCGTAGTCTTTTCTAATACTGGAACATCAGGGTAGAGCCTCTGAATTGGTGGTGGCTGCAACTGTATCTGCGTGTCTGGTGTGGTGGATACACTAGCACCATTCTGTATCGGAGTTGATGTGATAACATTATTTGCCTGTGCTGCGCTTGTGGCTCCCTGATTTTGTGTTGGATTTACAGGACATGCATTAGTACTCGGTCTATTGTCATTCATGGCATATGGTGGTGGTCGATCATGTAATAACTGATTGAGAAACTCATCACCATCCGAATTATCTGCATCTGCCCAAGACTTCTGAGTCTCCTTCTGCTTGCTAAAGCCCTTGTCTGTTTTACAAGTGGCCTTTCTTCCCTGTGTTTCGGCTTCTTGAGTTATTGCCGGAAACATCCTAACTCCGTCTATTATTTCCCTTCTCCACATCCTGGTCTCACTATCCCATCTGGCTTCTGCTAGAGTCTTTTCTGCTTTTCTCATTCTCCTCTCGAATTTCTGTTGCCTCTGTCGTATGGCCATTAATTCCCAAATCGCTAACGCCTCAAACTGAGCTGGTCTCGGAGGCAGCTTCTGCTCATTTAGTGCTTTCCGCAAATTTTCTAGGACCCCTATATTAAAGGTTCCATTCTCTGGAAACGCCAAACACCCATCTTTCTCTGTCAATTTGCACCAATGCTTTAGCCAAAGGCATGGCACGACTCCTCCATTACGGAATAAGCCGGAGTATCCTCTGGCGGTGTAGGCTCCCCCACACTCGCTGTAATGTACGCATCTCCCCTCAAAGCACTCTTTAAAGCCTTGAAAAAGTTCATTTTTGCGTCTTTTATTTTGTTTAGAATCGAATCAGGAAGTGACTTTAGTTCCCAGAACACTGTTTGCCTACCTTCTCAACCAATTGCCTCTCACGGACGCCTGCCTAATCCGTGCGCGACCCTTCTTACTAACTGACCTATCCCAGCGCGGCTCCAATTACGTCACACTCACAGTCACTGCGGCTGACAAAGTCTTGCGGCTTGTCTTCCTCACTCTAAATCCACACAAACTAATGCAATATATTGCGAGCACCTTAACAACAAACTCAAATTTGCCGGTTTACTGCAGGAAGGGTAACACAATCGCTTCAGAACTTCACAGAGATTTCACTTGAAGCCTCGGCAGCTACTCTCTCCTTCTCAGATCCTGCACCCACAAGCAACATTCGACCTGCAAATTTCACTTTCGACTTGTCAATGGTCCGTTCTAGTGCACTTTAGAACTTACCAAATCTCCATCGAAGGTTTCACTCACACATTTTGACTCAAACTCGACTCGTCAACCACGCCCGATTGACTTATTAAACCGCGCAAATTACAACATAAACCAAGTGTCTCATACACTTATCAATATACTCCGGAGTCTTAGACCACGGCAGGTTCGTACATCACCAACAAACTACGTGGACAATTTTTTAGCTTAAATCCCCACACTCACATGAAGTTCGCTGACTTCCCTACTCTCATACTGCGGAGTACGCCCACTTCTACTAAAACATTACCTGGCCTAAATTCTCACAAACCTCACAATTCACCTGCAATATGCATAAGCTGAGCAAGCACAAATTCTTCTTCCCTCATACTATCACTGGAACGCAGAGAACATACCCAACTCACTTCGGCAAGCTCCGAGATTCCGGGAAAGTCATTTGGGACTTAGGGGCACATCATACCTCCAATTTGTATTATCTCAAAAAAACAATTCCAAACAATGGTCCCTCGTCCTGGGGCCCCAAAGGGCCTAAACCCTCCTCTGCTACCAGAACTGCTAACGCGTCCTGTCTTACATAATTTAATTAGTCTGGGGCTTGTTTTAGGCCAATGAATCTTTTGACCCTGATTGAAGACACCTCAGGACGAGACAATTAATCAACATAGCAGTCAATAGATCAATAACATCATCAATATTCACTATAGCAAATCGATTCAATTTGGATAATGGCATGAGTAAGAATCAAAACACACCAAGACCTCTCAGTCGCGAATAACCACACGGATTTAGTATGATTTATGATATTTATTCCCTATTGATTACACCTCTACGAGTAAGTTTATTAGTCTCAATACCAGAAAACACATCAACACGGTGATAATATGGCAACTCGAATAAGACTTCATCAATGCAAAAATCATAAACATTACTACAAAGCACGACGTCAACATGGGTTAATTTTAGCAGAGTATCATTAGCGCATTATTCAACAAAGCATAGATTCAGTTGTTTGTCTATTTGCGTCCGTTTAGTGAATTCCTTAACTAACCTCGAATTAGCATTACCATGTTGGGCTTCATGAAAAACAATTTAGCAACACAAATTTCGAAAATATCTAACTATGGTCTCTATCAAAAGATAGCAGTTGGTACCTAGAAAGAAAAGGCAAACAGACAATTACAATTTAATCATCATATAGTTACCCTTCGTAATGAGTCAGCATACAGAGTCAGTCTTTGTCCTCAGGACATCAGTTGATCCAAGATACACAGCAAAGTTCAGCAAGACAGGACAATAAGGGACAGTTCCCTCATAAGGAGGAAAGTATGAATCGGGCAAGGCAGAATAAGGATGATTCGAAGAGATAAAGCACAAAGGCGGTCATTCTGACCGCGGCGGTCGGCGGTCGCCGCCCGTCAAGCGGTTCCCGCCGAAAGACCGCGGCGGCCATTCCGGCTTTCCCGCTGGGCCGGCGGGCGACCGCCAGAAGACCGCCGGCCGGCCCAGCGGGACAGCCCCTTCAACAATGAAGCCGGCTCGGAATGGAGCCGGCGGAGTTGAAGGGGTGCGACGGGTGCAGTGGCACCCGTCGCGATTTTCACTGTCTGCTAAGCAGACAGTGAAAATCTTTATGGGGCCCTGTTAGGGGGCCCCTGCACTGCTCATGCCAGTGGCATGGGCAGTGCAGGGGCCCCCAGGGGCCCCACGGCACCCGTGCCGCCATCCTGGTTCTGGCGGTGGACACCGCCAGAAACAGGCTGGCGGGAAGGTGGTCGGAATCCCCATGGCGGTGCTGCAAGCAGCGCCGCCATGGCGGATTCCCTGGGCCAGCGGGAAACCGGCGGGAAACCGGCGGGAAACCGCCGGCTCCCCTTTTCTGACCACGGCTTTACCGCCGCGGTCAGAATCGCCCAGGAAGCACCGCCAGCCTGTTGGCGGTGCTTCCGCCGCCCTCCGTCATGGCGGTCATGGACCGCCAAGGTCAGAATGACCCCCAAAGTCTTTAAGACAAAGTGTCTAGGCAATAGCAAAGCATGTAATCACTGATTTCTTCTTATGTCATATGATTATATCAAACTTGTTGTACAGTCCCCTAATTTCCAATTTGGCAAGTTTTGGTGCACCATTATCTCCATCCAATGGTTTACTTGTCGCCTCATTAAGATTGTCACCTCAGAACAATTCTCAAGTAGTTTGTTGGCTTCTGTAATTGACGTCTCCAATGGGCAGAATGTCAGGTACAATTTCATGTTCTCGCGGTCCTCTCAGTCCCAGTCAGTAGTTCCATTGTCTATACCAGTTCAGGCGACCTTGTACCTGTTGCAAGTTTACACTGTTGCATTCGGCAAGAATGTCTCCTTGAGCAAGTCGAGTCTCATGAGAAAGAATTTACTACGGTTACACACATCTTCTAGTCTTCTGGAAAAGTACGGCTACATGTCCTTCAGCAAGTCAGCACATTGCACGTTATAAAAACACATTTAATATGAAACCGGACAGCTAGGCCCCGACTCATGCTAACTAAGGCCTAGTGATTAATTAGCAAAACCGTAAGATATAACTCTTAGTACTAATACAACATCATACATTAGCACATTAATATCTCATTATTAGTCAGTTTCAATTATCATTGTATACGTTGATGGCCACTCCCCGTGGGCACATTTCAAACACACGTTTAGTAAAAGCACATTAATACATTTTCTATGCGGCATCATTATGCATTAATTCACAAATATTTCATGTTAATTTTTTATCATAATAACTACACTCCAACACTATCCATGCAATATATCACCTTGCCCAGCATCAGGAAAGTGTCCCTTTCAAACAGAACATTTCTTCAAAAGTACTTAAATTTGACTCTCTACATCTACCACAAACGCTTGTCACAATAAACTGTGAGGAAAGAGCAGGTCAATGGTATAATGCAAAAGTATAACATCTAGTTGTGTACTGTTTATATGAATAGCACTGTACGAAGGTGCTAGCCATACAGGTTTACCTTCAAATACGGAAGGTACAAATTACATATAACTATCTGGTATGTTATGCTCCCTTTTCTGTAAACGTTCTTAGACATAAACATGTATAGTTTTCATATATCCATTCTATGTAATTCTGGAGAAAATCATATTTGAGCAGCGCTTTCTGGAAAAATGTTCTCCATAAATCTGTTTACTCCAAATTTTCCAACTATAAGAAATTCCAGAGAGGTTGAATCCATCCTGGTGAATGTCTTTCATGTAGAAAAATTCCTTGCCCTCTTTTTCGTTATAGGATCTCATAGATCTCTTGTTTTTCTTTCACCTCGCTCTGTCTACCCACCTTCTCCCCTTCTTCTCCTTCCTATCTTTCCTCTCATCAAGACTCTTCCTATAACACAGCTGGTGGCCCTTCTTCTCTATCAACTTTGTATTTTGCTTACACCTCCCTTCTCCTGCCTATGCCCTTATACCTTTAACTCACTTGTCTACTTTACTTCCATCACTACCTGTGCCTTAGTATCTTAAAGCCCTGCCTATACTCCTGTACCTAAAACACTAACTATACCATTCTATCTATAATTTTCTATTTGTATCACATCCATACCCTTGTAACTGTCTATAGCATTATACCTATACCGCTACCTATATCCTAGTTTCCCTGCCCCTTTCTATACCATCATTTCTCCACCCAAGCCTACAATCTTTTGCCATTTTACCAATATGCCTAAAATTGTTATGTCACCCCACAGGACTTTAACCAGTGCTTATGCCTTACTACCTCTAGCCCTACCTATGCCTATTTACTAATTACCAAAACCTCCAACCAAGCACCCTTGCCACTGACAATACCTTAGTTTCTCTACCACCTGCCTATAACATTATACCTACACACCTACCTGCACCTTTCTAAATGTATGTTTTATTTCTTGCTCACATATACCCTTTACCCTTGTACCTCGAAGCCCATTCTCCCCATGTGCCATACCTTGACCTTCCCATCTCTGCTCATATCCTGAACATTGTAACCAAACCCCTTCCTATACCAAGTTACAATTTACACCTGCTTGTACCCTTTTACTACTTTCCTTACCTATTTGCTAGTATCTTTACCTCTCTCTATAATTGAGTCTACCTCTATCTGTGCCCTAATATATCTTATCCCTTATCTATCATCTATTGAGTACTTTTGCTCTCTCATCTGCAACTGCCTTCACTTGCCTGACTTTGAGATAGAGGTGAGGCTGGGGGCACGGTTTTCAGCATTAATGAATAGAAGGGGAAGGCTGGAAATGCTCATAGTGGTTAAAAACCTGTGTTTGCATGCCTCCTTGCAGTGTGGCCCGATTCTCGCCCCCCTCATGTTGCATTTGTGGGATATATTTGAAGCGTTAGTGCAACAAAGAAACTCAGTTTCAGTTGTGTTGTACGAATTCCAGTATGTGAGTGAAAAGCAGCTAATGAGCGCTGTTTTGCACTCTAGGCGTCCATTCCTGTTTTAGGTAGGTGGTGGATATAGTTTAGATCAGCTGCCTATTTTTTGTGTGTGTTGGGCTTCACTTGATCAAAATGCACCAACTAGGGCACAAGTCCTAAAGAAAGTGGGAGGACTAACTGACTAAGGCTAAACGCAAGTCACAACATGGCACGTGACATTGCGTATGACATTGCAGGAAGTGGCATCACAACTCATGACCTCACAGGAAGTGACATCAGAGGAAGTGGTATCAGATCCTAAGGCCTCACAGTTATGTTTAGCAAGTCTATCATAAGTATATTTGACCACTTTACAAGATGTAACAAATGAAAGCTGATCAGTACTTAAACCTGGTGTGTGAGTTCCCTTTCTAAAGGAATCAGCCCAAATGTGGATGAAGTTTGGTGTCTGACTAACTACAGAAGACAAGTGCTACACCTCTCAGTCTTAGGGTGGTCTTCCCCTAAACTTGTTGCCTGTTTGCCTCACATTTTTGCTGTATCTTTTTGTTGGCCTTAGGACTCTGAGAACTTTACCACTGCTGACCAGTGCTTAAGTGCATGTACTTCTCCCCCAAAAACGGTAACATTGGTGTCTCCACAATTGGCATATTTAATTTACTTATAAGCCCCTTGTTAAGTGGTATTTGAATGCTACTGAATGCTACTAGAGGGCCTGCAGCACTGATTGTGCCACCGATACAAGTAGCCTTTCAAATCTGTCTCAAGCCTGCCATTGCAGAGCCTGTGTTTGTGCAGTATCACTCCCAGTTCGAATTGCCATTTAAACTCTCTTGCCAAGTCTTATACTCCCCTTGTATTACATATAAGTCACCCTGAAAGTAGGCCCTAGGTAGCCCATAGGACAGGGTGCTATGTAGGTAAAAGGCAGGACATGTACTTTTAAGTTTTACATGTCCTGGTAGTGAAAAACACCCAAATTTGTTTTTCCTCACTGTGAGGCCTTCTCCTCTCATAGGCCAGTATTGGAAATTCCTTAATATCCTTTTAAGCTGTAATTCTTGATCAGGAAGTAGTAGTTACCACATGTTTCATATCATTCGAATGCTAATGATAAATCCTCTTTAATGGTAAAGTCGGATTTAACATTACTGTTTAAGAAATGTCACTTTTAGAAAGTGAAAAGAATCAACAGATGATGGATGGAATGCATTCCATTCATCATTTGTTCTTTTTACTTTTAGAACGTGAGCATTTCTGTGCTCCTAATAGTCTGTGTACCTTGTAGTTTGTCTCCAATACACATCAGGGGTAGGCGACAGCTGCACTTTATCCACTCCCTCTAGACAGCCACACACACAGGAAGGTTAGGTTTATCTGAGCACTCATCTGCATTCACCTGCATTCTAATGGGCCTTCCTGGACAGGAAGGGGTGGATGGGAGCTGATACATACACTTGATTAGGGAAGTGCCTGCCACCACATAAAGGGCTGATTACCCCCTACTGATAGTCTGGAGCCAGGGCTGCCATCTGTGAGTCCTGCTCTTGCCTGCGGTATCCCTGGGTACTGCAGCTGTTTTGCTACAAAACAGGTGCATCATCATCATTTTGCTGATCAGAACCGACACATCGTCCCTTGACACCGATGCAGGGGCTGTCGACAACAGTGGTTTTACTGCCTGTGCAACCCAACAACGACGCTCTGCTTGGCTCGATGATGATGTATTGCCTTCGCCTCAACGGAGTTTGATGCCGACACAGGACCCAACTGCGAGGCTCAGTACCGGTGCATCGACCCGACTGCATGGATCGGAACTGAGTTATTGCCTTTGCATTGCTCCTCGACATCGACACTTTGCTCCATCCAAGGTACTCTTTCAGTGGGCTGTGTGAGTCCTGTAGACGGCCTACCCTCCATCACAGTCAGCCTGACCTTCTGTTCTAGTGTGACCTCAAGTAGCCTTTTAGCACTATTGACTTCTAAGCACTATTTTTGGTTTATTCCTTAAAAAATCAAACTTCTACTGATTGGGTTTTTGTCATTTTGGTCTCATTTTACTCAGATATATATTCTCCATTGCTCTAACCCTGTGTGGAGTATTTTTGTTGGTGCTTTCATTGTGTTACTGTGTGTGTATGTAAATACTTTACACAGTGCCTCTTTAGATAAGCCTGCCTGCGCTGTGCCAGACTACCAGAGGGTGAGCACAGGTTATCTCTAAGTGTGTATCTAGCTGACCCTGAATAGAAGTGGTGGTTCCTTCTTGCATTGGGTGCATACCCCACTCCTAACAACAAGCCACTAAATGCTGAAAGCTAAGCACACATACTGCCCCCACAATGCTGTCATCCACATTTGGCAGCAGATATATCTCATGTTCTTATTGTTCGCATAACTATATCTTAATCACCCTCACATTCACCAGTGCAACCGATGGAGAGCTTACCCTGGAATCAGTAGGACCAGAATTCCCATAGAAAGAATGCACACTGAGTAAGAAGTGGCAGCTACACATCAAAGTAAGTGTAAGCTGCTTGGTGCCCAAGAATGAGAAGGAAATGGTGATTGTTAACTCACAAAAAGGGCACCTGCAATTCTAGTCCCAGCTAGCACTTAAAAGAATTATTGGCCTTTGCAGGAACTATTGCTAGTTTGCATAGAAAAACGACATTAGTGTGGCAATGTAGGAACAGTGACAGACACCACAAACTACTGAGACTAAACAGAATCCACAAAAGACTATGGGCCAAAAGTATCAAAGCTTTTTGCATTCGCAAATGGTGCGAATGCCCGTATGCGAATGCAAAAAGCCCTTTCAGAATGTATCAAAGGCATTCTGAATGCAATTTTAAGGAATCGCTAAAATGGCGATTCCTTAAAATTGTGACCCTGTTTAGAGAGTCGAAAATTGCGACTCTTTAAATAAGAAATCGCAAATGAGGAATCCTTATTTGCGATTTCTAAAGCACATGTATGAAGCAATTCCTTAACGCGAATTGGGCATTTAGGAATCACTATTACCACAAAGTTGTACTTGGTGGTAACCATGTGCAAATTTTTCAAATGCATTTCAAATGCATTTTTAAAATTTACATGTAAAGCACACATGCCCTTTTGGCATGTGTGCACCTTACATGTTGTTAAACAAAGTTTTGGGGTGCAGCAGAGGGGACCTAAGGCCCCCAGCACCCTGGACTTTGCATTTCCCAAAATTGCGAATTCCAGTTAGGAATTCACAATTTGGGACATGCAAAATATTCGCAAATATGGGCCGACAGCCCCATAGATGCGAATGGGGGCCGGTACCGCAATTTGCGATTCGGTAATAGCATTTGCGATTTTTAAGAAATCGCTATTACCGAATCGCAAATTTGATACATTGCATTTTGCGACTCAGAAATAGCGATTTCTTAAAAATCGCTATTTCCGATTCGCAAAATGCATTCTTGATACATCTGGCCCTATGTGCACTAAAAAGACCTTTGCACATCCTTGAAATGTTACACTGCCAACATGGTGTAACAGATATGCCAACTTGTTTACAGTAGCAATGCCCTGTTGGCTCACCCATTCACTGTAGCCTCATCCTGAAGTAGCCAGCTCCATGCAAGCGCACGCGCTTTTTCATCTCGTACACAGAATAGCTCTGAATTACTTCAGTCTGCAAGACCCAAGCACATTGCAAAAGCAAAGAAACCTTGTATTATTGTGTAGTAACTCAGTAGGTCAGAAACTCTGCAGCAGTGCTGTAGTAGGTAATGGTGAGAAGGGCAAAGAACAAGACCAGCCACAAGTGAGGCCTTTTTGTTGGGCCTAGCTGAAAATAAGAAACCATCCCCTATCCCCTACAGTTTGCTGCTCTGAACCAGAAGCAGGTAACGTGTGGGAGCTGTGAACATAACTCGGTGATTGCAAAATACAGAGGGACAAATTCAGCTTATTTCACTTGGCATGGCCCAGTATCTGCTAGATCTTACTGGAGCCTCTTTATTTCTCACACAGCTGCCAGCAACTGATTTTACCTGCAGAATCACATGGCATCCTTAGATGGTACCACACATTGCGTTAATCATGCAGCATATTCTACAAGGCACCACTTAGAGCCTGATCACAAGTCGGGTGAAGTGTAAGATACAATTCAGCCCGATTCTTCACTCTTTGATTTTACTCCACTCATATATGCTAAGTTTGATGAAACTGGGGCGGTTCCACATGCCAAAACTATGTCGAACGTATGGCTGACAGATGACCCAGTAATGAGGGAATATATGTAAAAACAGGCAAGGTAGATCATTTTAGGTCACTGTCTCATAATAGCACCCCAATTTTGTGGGGGTACCTGAAATTCTGGGCGTTTTTACTTTGCCACTATTGATCAGTCCCTTCATAGTATAGGCCTCCTGTTGTTTTACTGTTAAAGTTATAATCTGTCAAAATATGTAAAAGGCAATGAAAACTGCCCGCCTTCTCCATGGGCCTCACCTTGATTAAATGTATGGTAATAATATAAACCCGTTGCCCGCCCCATGCTTTTAGGCTTCTCTTTCACTGGGCCAATTGTTCAAAGAACTCTAAATCTGCAAATGAATCCCTGGGTTCTCCAAACGTATGCATATCCAACGAAGAGCTCTGTTGTGTTTCAAATAAACTGACTCAATAAACGAGCAAATCCAATCTAGTAAAAACAGCAATTTCGGAAATACACACACCTATCTGTTCTTCAAATCACATTAGTGCACGAAAAGGTAAGCCGTCCTCCATCTGAATCCCAAACTAGTGATATGCATAAATTGTGTCCTCTCCGTTTCAGGATTAGGCTGCTGAAATGTGTAAATTTATTCCCGAACCGTCCCCCAATTCTTTCCGAAGACTCCACCTCCCTCTCACCCCCTCCGCCCCGCTGAAATTAGTGATATATGTGCACAGTCTTCAGTATTCCAGAGCAATGGTCGGTAACTCCAGCGTAGTAAAAAATATTTTCACGTTGCATTTTATCGAAAGTTAGAACACCAAACAAAATTTTCCCGACGCAGACTCTAGCAGTATTTCCCGTGCTGTCTTTCTGAATTTTACTCACAGGGAAAAACCTTATGAGGCACAGCATTTAAATTACAGTAATAGTACCCAGGGCACAGACAATAATTCACACAACACTTACTTAATGCTGTGTTTTTTTCCTTGCAAGCACTCGCACTGTGTAATATTTCTTTTTTCATGCTGCAAATTCATACATTAAGAACGTGTATGCTTTTTATGGTGTTGTTTAAAACATATTTTTTCCTACAGGGAATGGATATTGCTGCCATGTTGCTATCAACACTTAACTTATGTCACAGATAACATAAGGTGTAGACAGAGCATGAAACAACTGCAAGAGTGGGGAGGGAGATATACCCTGCATATACCGATTTTACTGGGTTGTTTACATAAGCTGTGCTTTCCCCGCTTCAGATGGCCATCCCACAGGCTGCGACGAGTTGGTTTCACTACACTTTTGATCATGCTATAATGACCTGCAATCTAAGTTACATGTTTGAATTTCCTAGGGGATACCAGGAGAACACGGCATACCAGGAAAACCAGGAATGAAAGGCATAAAGGTATGTTTTGGCACATTGTTACATTGATACAAATACATATTATGGCATAAGGTTATGAAAAGTCCGTAGTATAATTTATACCTGTGTTGGTGTAATAAGGCCTGTTTTAAAGAAAATAGGAATTTGTACAGGGCCCTAACCAAATCACCCAAGGACTTTGATGAAAATCTCAGGTGTAGACAAAAGTATAAACCTACCATAGAAACTAGGAAGGCCATTATGTAATAAGAAGCCTGTGATAATAAGTCTCAGTATTAAGAAGGATATTACAGCCTTTTCGAAGTTAATTAATTTGACCTATTTTAAGGAGTCTCCACATACAGAAATAGATAATAGCATCATGATCACCCATTGGGTGGACTATTTCAGTGGCATTTACACTATGTTACAAATTGTCCTGACCAGGTACCTATAGTAGTAAATTTCATTATTAAGTCTGGGTCTTCTCTGATGCTGATCTTTGAATATGAGGAAGTTCTGCTGGCCTTAAAAATGAGCAAGGGCGGAGAGGCCACCCAGACATTATGTGTTCCTCTGGCAGTGATGGCTCTACTGAAAAGGCGTGGTGGGGGATAAAAAAAAGAAATAAAAAACAAACACTCACCTGTTCTATCTGAGGACGGGTTGCGACTCTCCTCCGTCCTCTTCTTGACTCCCGGCAGCACACAGGCTCCCAGACTCTCCTAAGCCAATCACAACACTGCTGTCACCAGCCTGACAGCAGTGTAGTGATTGGTCTGAGTGGGATGGTTCAGAACTTGACAGGGAGTGGGAGCCTGTGCACGTTCTCCTCCCGGCTGTGCAATACAGCCGGATGGAGAAATGCTAAGTGCGCATGTCTGTTTGGCCGGCCCAACACAGCCAGCCAAACTGTCATGCGCACTTAGGGTGCACATACCTCTCCTTCCTGTAACACAGCCCAGCCCCCGCCCTAACCTGGCTCTGGATGAAAAATAAAATGATAAAATCATTGTGTTATTATTCTTTTATTTTTCCTTTTTTGCACTGCTCAGAGCAGTGGGGTGACGCTCCTCCACCTTAACTGAGAAGCTGCCACTGCCCTCTGGATATGTTTAGAGAGAATGTTGACCCTGCTGAAGCAACAGCCACAATTCTTTTCAGGGTAAACCACAAAATGTCACTGAATTGATCTGTACTTAACCCTCGGGTAGAGTGGAACAAAAGCAGTCCAGCTTAACTTTGAGGCAATTTTTAGAGTTTGCAGCATGCAAACAGTACTACGGTGAAAACACAGCACAAGAAAAATCCCACATTAATTTGGAAAAATAGAGCAAACAGCATAACATTTAATGAAATATTTGACACTAAAATGCCAACAATCTAATCAGTAGAGACAGAGATATACAATTTTAAAGAGTTAGGTAAACATAGCATCTAAATGCACAAAGCACCAACTGTGGGACCTGGATCAAAGTTGTAAGTTCCGGCCAACCATGATGGTGCAGGTTAGGCCTGCTGAAAACTGTGGCTCAGAAACCAATGCCAATGTCCCACAACCCAAAAATATAAGTAAATGTAAGATGGCTTCTGTGGCCCCAGTCAGCTCTAGGAACCTGTCCAGCTCTGGTGAAACTCAGTCAATAAAAAGCAGGGTGTATATAGAACAACATACATTGTCAAGGGGAAGACCCCTCATAATGTGGAAATGCTCTTAAAAAATAGGAAGTGCCTCACGGAAGGTACCACCAGGAGCCTGTTGGCTAGTGCTTACAGACTGGCTCATTTCATGCTGGTAAGGAATCATGATATGATCTTGTGTATTGATGAGAGTACAGGAAATGGAAGTTAGGGACTGCCTAGGTATGATGTATTTATGGATGGTGTTTTGGTAAATTTGTGATGAACCGGGTACACTATTGTGGGCAGTGTTTGTCTTAAGAAATTTAGGTGGTCATTACAACCCTGGCGGACGGTGTTAAAGCTGCGGAAATACCGCAAACAGGCCGGCGGACAAAAAAAGGGAATTACGACCCTGGCGGAAACCACCAACAAAGACAGCCACTTTAACACATCGCCCGCCACGGCGGTACAGACAAGCAGCGCGGCGGTCACCGCCAACAGACAGGCGGGAGACAATGTACCGCCCACACTATTATGACAGGCCAATCCGCCACCTTTTCCGGGGCGGATTCTCCGTGGATAAAAACACGGCGGAAACAACTTTTGCTATGGGAAAACGCTCACCTTAACACACTCCACGAGGAACGACGACTCCATGGAGCCGGAACTCCAAATCCTACCTGCCTTTGTCTTTCTGCTCCTCTACGACCAACAGCGACGTAGGCACAGAAGATACCGGTGAGTACTGCATCTACGACACGGGGGAGGCAAAAGTTAGGGGGACACCCGCCAAACACCCCCACCCCCACCCTCGCATACTCGCATATCACAACATACACACCAATGCAGTCAAAAATATCACATGAACAACCCACAATCCCCCCGGAAGAATGCAAAGACAAAGCGAATTGCGGTCAAACATTGTAATGTGCCAATATACATGTCATACAAAAAAACACTGATATATATCTCGAAATCTCTCATAATTATATTTACAATACAAGAAGTAGTGCAGATATGTACACATCAATGTCCGTGCACCAACAGTCCAAAAATGCATGGGCGAGGCCCACAATAGATACCTGACCAAAATCGGAGAGAACACTGCCGGGGCATCAGATAGAAACACTACAGGCACCTCAGGGGGAAGGGAAGGGGGGGCACCTCAGCCAGATGAATGCGAAGCCAGATCCACGATGGGGCTCCATGCCCATTGATGTATCCTGGGGAGTGCAAAGCCACAGTCTCACAAGTCTTTACAGTGGGTGGTATGCCCACTGGTACATCCTGGGGAGTGCAAAGCCACAGTCTCACAAGTCTTTACAGTGGGTGGTTTGCCCACTGTTACATCCTGGGGAGTGCAAAGCCACAGTCTCACAAGTCTTTACAGTGGGTGGTTTGCCCACTGTTACATCATGGGGAGTGCAAAGCCACAGTCTCACAAGTCTCTACAGTGGGTGGGTTGCCCACTGTTACAGCCTGGGGAGTGCAAAGCCACAGTCTCACAATTCTTTACAGTGGGTGGTTTGCCCACTGTTACATCCTGGGGAGTGCAAAGCCACAGTCTCACAAGTCTCTACAGTGGGTGGGTTGCCCACTGTTACATCCAGATACTAACCCACATTTTCGCTAGTATCTGCAGTTCTCTACTGGTACTGGGTGGGACTGGTGCCCAGACAGGATGAGTCTCCCCGTGAAAGTTCATGTCCTGTCACTGTCCCAGCTGCACATGGGATACGGATGCCTGATGTGGCGGCCTATTCATACCCACACGGTGTTTGCCTTGTTCAGCGGCCTTCACCATGGCAGTCTTTGCCCTGTTCAGCGGTCTTCACCATGGCGGTCTTTGCCCTGTTCAGCGGTGCTTAGCCATGGCGGTCTTTGCCCTGTTCAGCGGTCTTCACCATGGCGGTCTTTGCCCTGTTCAGCGGTCTTCACCATGGCGGTCTTTGCCCTGTTCAGCGGTGCTTAGCCATGGCGGTCTTTGCCCTGTTCAGCGGTCTTCACCATGGCGGTCTTTGCCCTGTTCAGCGGTCTTCACCATGGCGGTCTTTGCCCTGTTCAGGGGTGCTCTGACATGGCGGTTCGGATACTGACATTGGTGTGTGGCATGACGATCTCCACACTGGACATTGGTGTGTGGCATGACGATCTCTACACTGGACATTCGAGTGTGGCATGACGATCTCTACACTGGACATTGGTGTGTGGCATGACGTTCTCCACACTGGACATTGGTGTGTGGCATGACGATCTCCACACTGGACATTGGTGTGTGGCTTGACGTTCCATCATTGCCCAGCGGGGCTGTGGCATCCTGGTCCCTCCTGGGCTGTGACTCTGGCGGTGGTCTCCTGACCAGTAACGATACTTGGGCCCTCCTGGGCTGTGACTCTGGCAGTGGTCTCCTGACCAGTAACGATACTTGGGCCCTCCTGGGCTGTGACTCTGGCGGTGGTCTCCTGACCAGTAACGATACTTGGGCTCTCCTGGGCTGTGACTCTGGCGGTGGTCTCCTGACCAGTAACGATACTTGGGCCCTCCTGGGCTGTGACTCTGGCGGTGGTCTCCTGACCAGTAACGATACTTGTGCCCTCCTGGGCTGTGACTCCGGCGGTGGTCTCCTGACCAGTAACGAAGGTGCTGGCGGTTGTGTCTCGACCGCCGGAAATGATGGCACACTTCTCCGCCGTGACACTCACAACAGGCTGGGCAGACTTCTTCGGGACCTTCCCCACCTTCTTTGGAGTTACAGCTGACTCACCAGTCGCCTTCGATCCCATTTCAGTTGTTGTCCCACCAGGAGTCTTGACACGGTCCCGTCGTCCACTCTCCAATTTCAGAACCTTTACAGGGGGTGGGCTGCCAGTGCCTTGGCTCCGGGTCCAACTGCCTGGCCTGGTGGACGGTGCACTCCAAAAACCTGGAACACGCACCACTGGCACTGGAGGCTTTTTGGCTGAGGCGCTACGACAGGACTGATGAACTGGAGGGGGGGGCAAACAGGTCAATTTGACAGAGGGACAGTTTCTGACGGACACTGGGATGGATAGCTGGAGGGGGTCTGGGAGTGGGGGTAGAGGAGGTGGTTGTAGGAGGTGTCACTTTAGGTGTTTTGGGTGCAGGTGCAGGTACTGGAGGATGTCGTGAGGTGGATGGATGTTGGGTGAGTGATTGCCAGCGTTTGGGTACTTTGGGAGAGGACACAGGGGACGTGTGAATTGCAGTGGAGGTGGTGAGTGCAGGTGAGCGGCTTGTGGTGCTGGGTGTCCTGGTGCGAGTCCTAGTGCCTGTAGATGTGGTGCATGCAGGTGTGTGTGTGTAGACGAGACTGGGAGGGAGGAGGGAGAAGATGAGGAGGGGGACACAGTGGCGACAGTAGATGTTGCTGTGTCTGTATGGGTGTGATGCTTGTGTGAGTGCCTGTGGTGTGTGTGGTGCCTATGTTTGCTTGAGCTACTTTTGGGTGTTGACTTGTGTGCAGGCTGGTCTGTAGGTGTGCTTGGGATGGGCTGGGTTACAGGGGATTGGGTCTGGGTGGAGGAAGTTGGAGGGGGGAGGCTGGACACAGGGACAATGGCTGTCATCAGTGCTGAGGCCAGAGATTGCAGGGTTCGCTGAAGGACAGCCTGACCAGAATGAATGCCTTCCAGGAATGCATTACTGTGTTGCAACTCTCGTTCTACACCCTGGATGGCATTCACAATGGTAGACTGCCCAACAGTGAGTGACCTGAGGTGGTCAATGGCCTCCTCATTGAGGGCAGCAGGGGTGACTGGGGCAGGGCCTGAGGTGCCTGGGGCGAAGGTGATGCCCACCCTCCTGGGTGAGCGGGCACGGGGCGAACGCTGAGGGGCTGCTGGGAGGGCGGTGCTGGTAGGGGAGGTGGCGGCTGTACCTGTAGAAGTGGGGTGCACAGATGGTGCCGCCACCACAGGGGAGCTCACATCGGCGGACGAGTCCGTGTCGCTGGTTGGTGATCCTGTGGCTGACGTGAAGCTCCCCTCGCCCTCCATCCCACTGGTGCATTCAGAGTCTGTGGTGTGGCCCCCAGGGTCCGGACTTGCTTGGCGATGGCACGCCAAATGTCCCTCTTCTGGTGGGCGCTGACCTACATGACATGCACAAGGAAAGAGGAACAGTCATTACCTACTGCACCGTCAATGTGAGTGGCCCCCTCCCAACTCTGTCCATGTGGCCCATTCATCCCCATGCATTTCTGTTGTAATAACTCTGCCCCCTTCCCTCTCCCACCCAGCCCTGTCCACCCAGGCCTAGCCCATCCAACGTGCTCCCTGTGTACTAACCTGTTGGTCTGGAAGACCGTAGAGTAGCATGTACTGGGGGAGGACCCCATCCACAAGTTTTTCCAACTCCTGTGCAGTGAAGGCTTGGGCCCTTTCCCCAGACGCAGCAGCGATTGTTGCTTCCAGACCGAGGTCACAGCAGCACTAGCAGTGTAGGTCCTCTCCTGTCGAAGGTCAGGTATCTAGTGATTGAAGAGATAGAAAATGGTGGTGACGTCCGCGGCGGTGACGTCCGCGGCGGGGCGCATCATCACCACCAGCGCACCTGTTCATTGGCTCCTGGGACCCATAGGGTCCAATGTTAACCAATGCAGCATTGCGCTGCGCTCTACGACCGCCTACCGCGACGGTGTCCAACGCCAGCGCAGTTACCCCACAATTCCATTGTCCCAGTTTAGAGGTCAGGCAGCCGCCATTTCAGGGGCCCACATGGCTTCATTTACTACTGCGTCACACATACCGCCCCCCTTTATTCATCCCAAGCCTTTGGATTGAGTAAATGAAAGATATACTCCCAATTAACACTTCTGGATTTCTTTCCTCCTCCACTCCTCCATTGCTCCAGTCAATCTAACTAACAAACTCTCATATCCGCGGCTCAAAATAATTCTTGTTGGGTTCCGGAGTAGCGTGCTACTCATCGAAAAGCGCTTCGACGCCTCGTCAGGGGTAGTAAGCGCTATATAAATACAATTACAATACAATACAATACCGAGGCCTACACTGAAAACATTTCCCGGATGGGTTAATTGTCTGTTGTAGTCTTGTGTGTGACTGTGGGTACATACCTGGAGGAATGGTGACAGTTTCTTCGCTGTTGTCCTTCTTAGGCACCGTCAGTTGGGACATATTGGAAGATGGTGGAATCCGCCGGTGTACCGACCGCTGGTGGACCTGTTGACAATGGAAGAGAGACATTTGATCGTGACCTACCGGTTCGACTGTGCCACAATCCAGGAACTATGTACACAGTTGGAGCCAGACCTGATGTCACCAATCCGCCATCCGACTGGAATCCCCCCTGACATTCAGATGCTGTCATTGCTCCATTTCCTTGCAAGTGGGTCATTTCAGACTACTGTGGCCATGGCATCTGGGATGTCCCAGCCTATGTTTTCCAACGTGTTATCCAGAGTGTTGTCTGCCCTGCTGAAACACGTAAGGAGAGACATCATTTTCCCTGAGGTGGAGGATTTGCCTACAGTGAAAGGTGACTTCTATGCCCTTGGACATATCCCGAACGTCATAGGTGCCATTGATGGGACCCATGTAGCTCTGGTCCCCCCCGCAGGAGTGAACAGGTGTACAGGAACAGGAAGAGTTATCATTCGATGAATGTCCAGATGGTCTGTTTGGCAGACCAGCACATCTCGCAGGTAAATGCTATGTTCCCTGGCTCAGTGCATGACGCCTACATCCTGCGGAATAGCAGCATCCCTGATATGATGGGTCAACCCCAGAGGCACCGTGTATGGCTATTGGGGGACTCTGGTTACCCCAACCTGTCCTGGCTATTGACCCCAGTGAGGAATCCTAGAACCAGGGCAGAGGAACAGTACATTGACGCCCATGGGCGGACTAGGAGGGTGATCAAACGCACCTTCGGCCTCCTGAAGGCCAGGTTCAGGTGCCTCCATATGACAGGTGGGTCCCTATTCTACTCACCAAAGAAGGTGTGCGACATCATCATCGCCTGCTCCATGCTCCATAATTTGGCATTGCGACGCCAGGTGCCTTTTCTGCAGAAGGATGATCCAGATGACGGTGTTGTAGCAGCGGTGGAGCCTGTGGAGCCTGTGGACAGTGATGAGGATGAAGCTGATGAAGAAGAAAACAACAACAGGGAGTCAGTCATACAGCAATATTTCCAGTGAGACACAGGTGAGTACATTTTCAGGTTTAACATAACATTAACTTTCACACGTCTACCTCTATCCTGTACCTACATTTCACTCACTATTTGTTAACTGAGTTGTCCCCTTCCATTTCAGTTTCACAAATGTGGTAACCTACGTGTCCACAGCTTGCACCCTTGAAAGGCTTGTGATGTGTGACATTGGTATATTGGCCTTCCAATGGGTAACCATTTTTGACACTGTAATTGACAATACAAAGTTCAAAATCATTGACTGACTCCAGTTTTATTTGTGTTTCAAGGGTGTTTATTTAAGTGCATAACAATGAAGGAGGGTTGTGAAATGGGGATGGGTTATGGTGGAAGAATGTCCATGGCAGAGGCCAGTCTATTAGTCTCACAGGTACATTGCACATCTGGCCATTGGAAGTGGAGCTGGGGCAGTTCCGATTTGGACAGGGTAACAAAGTGGTACAGTGGGGGGACAATCAGGGTGGTCTTATTTCCTGGCGGGGGTCTTGCCATCTTGCTCTGTCCTGTTCCTGGATCTCAGGGACCGCTTTCGTGGTGGTTGTCCGTCTGCAGGGGTGGGGTGCTGGTGTGTTGGTCCTGTGGCGGGGCGTCCTGTCCACTAGCGCTGGCAGAGGTGGTGGGCATTTCATCGTCCTGGCTAGTGTCAGGGGCCCCTTGGAGTGTCACGGTGTCCCTCAATGTCTTTTGAATGTCCGTCAGCACCCCTACAATGGTGCCCAGGGCGGAGCCGATGGTCCTAAGCTCCTCCCTGTACCCCAAATACTGCTCCTCCTGCAGATGCAGGGTCTCCTGCAACTTGTCCAGGACCGTTGCCATCGTCTCCTGGGAGTGGTGGTATGCTCCCATGATGGAGGAGAGGGCCTCGTTGAGAGTAGGTTCCCTTGGCCTGTCCTCCCTCTGTCGCACAGCAGCCCTCCCAGTTCCCCTGTGTTCCTGTGCCTCCGTCCCCTGGACCGTGTGCCCACTACCACTGCCCCCAGGTCCCTGTTGTTGTTGGGGTGTTGGGTTAGCCTGGGTGCCCTGTAGTGGTGGACACACTGCTGATTGACCTGTCCTGGGTAGGGAGGTAAGGGCCTGCTGGGTGGGTGCTGTGCTGGTGTTACCAGAGGGAGGAAGTTCGGTGTTGGGCTGTGGCTGGGCAAGGGGAACCGACTGTCCTGAGGCCCACGATGGTCCGGGCTGGTCATCAAGATCCAGTAGGGCAGAGCTGCTGTCGTCACTGTGGGCCTCTTCTGGGGGTGAAGTGGTGTTGTCTGGACCCTCTGGTGTGGTGACGTTCCTTCGGGTTCCTGCGGGGGTATAAGTACATGATTATTGCATGTGTGTGTTTCATGGTGTGCAATGGTTGGGTGTGCGTGTACACCAGTGCAGGCATTCCTGTGTGGGGGCTTGTGTGCTGATGGTTGGGGGGTGTTCTGGGTATGTGCAATGGACATGATTTAGTGATGGGTATCCATGCTTAGTTGTGTCATGCAGGTCTTGGGGTTGGGATGGGTGGTTGGTGTTATGGGTACATTAGTGAGGAGTTAGGGTGATAGGGGAGGGTGTGAGGGTGGGGGGGTGTGATAGCATGCAGGTAAGGTGGGGGATATGATTGTTAAGATTTGACTTACCAGTGTCCGTTCCTCCAACGACTCCTGCGAGGCCCTCAGGATGCAAGATGGACAAGACTTGCTCCTCCCACGTTGTTAGTTGTGGGGGAGGAGGTGGGGGTCCGCCGCCAGTCCGCTGAACCGCGATGTGGTGCCTGGATACCGTGGAACACACCTTCCCCCGTAGGTCGTTCCACCTCTTCCTGATGTCCTCCCTATTTCTTGGATGCTGTCCCACAGCGTTGACCCTGTCGACTACTCTGTGCCATAGCTCCATCTTCCTGGCTATGGATGTGTGCTGTACCTGTGAGCCAAATAGCTGTGGCTCTACCCGTAGGATTTCCTCCACCATGACCCTGAGCTCCTCTTCGGAAAAGCGGGGGTGTCTTTGGCGTGCCATGGGGTGGTGTGTGTGATGTGTGAGGTGGTGTATGTGGTGATGAGTGTGGTGAGTGTAGTGGTATGTGGTGTTTTGTGCGTGGATGTTGTGTGGGTGATGGTGTAGTGTGCCTCTGTGTGATGGGGTTCTCTATTCTGTGCTGTCTCTCTCTGGCCTTCTTTCTAATTTTGGGTCGTAGGGGTTTGTGGGTGATGTGGGTGTGTGTTTTATATTGAGTTGGGTGTGTGGGAGTGTTGTTTGTATGTGTATCAGGTGTGTGTATTTGGAATTGTCCAATGTGGCGGTGTTTTGGAGCTGTGTGTGTATTTTGAGCGCGGCGGTGTGTACCGCCAATGGAACACCGCGGTTGAAAGACCGCCGAGTGGATTCGTGGGTCGTAATAGCATGGGCGTGTTTCTGTTGGCGTGGAGGTGGAGGATTTGTTTCTGCATGTTTATCGCTGACCTTTGGTGTGGCGGTATTGTGTGGGTGTCTGAATTTCGGCGGATTCCATGATGTGTGTCATAATAGCTGTGGCGGGCTCCCGCCGCGGTGTGTTGGCGGTCTTCTCAACGGCGGTAAGCACCTTATACCGCCAATGTTGTAATGACCCCCTTAGTGTCCACAATAATACATCCAAGATGATATACTTCTCATAGAATTAAAATAAATGGTTAGTTTTGGTCTGAAATGAATTTTAAAGGTTGCAAGATGACTAAAAAAAGTATTTGTTCACAACACTGAAAGGCTATTTCGGGTTAGCTCATGGTGGTCCTTCTAGCATATGCAGTGGATGAGGACCCTATGAAGTGTGAGTGTTACATTGTGCTTGAGGGAAAATTCTAGGAAACATTTAAACAAAGTTTGGGGAAGTTTAAAAGGTGTAAACATAAGAACATAAATAATGTGAAACAAGTCTAATAGAAATGAAGGCATGTTCTTTTAACATACAAAGGGAAGCTCAAAGAAAGTCTACTGGATTTATATGCGAAAGACATAATCAAATCTATATATTGTCCGAACTGGCTATGCCCTGTAGATATTTCATTGAAAGGTTCAGGAGAAATGAGACTATGTGTAGGCCTGCATTGTCTTAATGATGCCCTTTGAATTTACAGTTTCCCAATAAAGAATTTCCAAGAACTATTGAAATCTGCGGCTAGAGCTACAGAATTGTTTACTATAGGTCTTGCAGGTGGTTATCACCAGATGGATTTGGATACAGAATCTAATCACTTTCCAGCCTTCATCACAAATAGTGCCAAATTACCACACTGCCCCATTGTGTAATTCCATAAAATCACATAAAATTTTAATGTATGTCCACGGAATAAAACTCCGCCAAGTCTGCCCACCCATAGGTTTGTGCAGTTGTGTCAGGTGGATTATCCTGAAGAACCATGAAACAAGTGGCCACTGATATAAAGGGTCTGTATTCTATTTTATCTCAGAAGGGAGTCAATTGCTTTTGGTTTGAATGATTATTACTAAAGGTAGCCAGAGATTCAAATGGAGGGCACTGTAACAAAAGAAGTTCTGATTATGTTTTTGGAATAAGTGTCTTATCACAAAGACATCCTAGAAAAGTTAGCATCAGATAATGGAATTCAGCTTACGTCAGAAAAAAATACACCAATTTCAAAAGGATAGTGGTATTATACACTTGTGTGTGGCTTTATAATATCAAGGGGCATATGGAAAGTTTGAGTGATTCAGCTGTGTATTAAGGGAGTCAATTTAGTTGTCATTCAGTTCTGGATTATGTTGGAGAAAGACTTTGACTCACAATTTGCTGAAAGGCAAGTCACCATTACAATTACTGAGAGAAAGAAAAACAGTTACAAAGTTGATGCCACAGTGGTTAATTCACTGCCAGGAAAGGAAATAAGAGTTTGTTGCTACATGGAATTGAGAGAGAACGTGAAGATGTTTTAGACAAACATGAAGCAGTAGTGGAGGGCTGAGTCTAGGAAAGTCAGAAGGAATTCCCCGATCGTGTGTGTGGGACTGTGGGTGAGGATTAAGAAACCTAGTATTGAGGCAAATTGATTTGCAAGTTGGCCTGATCCTCCAAAAGTAATCAAAGTGATCAAATTAGAATCAAAGGTCCAGATGGGCTAGTCAGGAATTTGTCTGTGTCAGGTAAAGGAGGCATTACCATCTATGCATAAAGGACATTATGAGATAGTGGAAGATAATGTATTTTTGCCTATTTGCAAGGGGTTTGGGTAGACAAAGGGAACTGAGGCAAGTGTTGATGGAATTGGTGGTAGTCCTGTGAATGGTTTACAAAATGCAGCTGGTGGCAGAGGTGGATTGAAAAGGATTGTGGAATGCCAGTCCAGTTGAGAGACTGCAGATGTTGTTAGAGCCCATTGACATTATATGAAAATCAAATATATGTTGTTTATTTTTTTCATTTTAGTTGTTGAAGGAAATGTGTGTGGTTTGCAGGTGTTGAATTTAGAGTGTAGAGTAGTGGGTGTGGTGGGCGAGAACATGAAATGTTGATGATGAGTGGATGTTTGATTGTGACATTAGTTAGGTGCAGTTGAGAATTGATTGTACCAGCTGTATTACCTTTTGCTTTATTGTTTAGGTACTAAAAAACCTGAACCCAGTAGCAACAGGTTTCTTCCATTACCATAAGGCAGTGTGTCAGAAGAGTGATAGCTTGACTCTGTTGGAGGAGGTAGTAGAAGAAATCTAAGAGTAAGGGTGATAAGAATTTAGGTATGTGATTTATAGAGGCCCTATTGTGAGAGAAGTAATTATTGAAGACCAAGAGATGCTGGTTGCAGAGTGATAGTTTTGTAGAGAAGAGGCAAAAAAAAGGGACCTGGCTTGTGCCACATACTGAGGCTGTAATATCCAATCTGGTTGATTAAAATGCTGATAAAAGATCATAAAGAACTGACTTGTCGTCATTGAGATGCTAATGGGGAAGAACTTGCTAGATGTCCAGAGGAAGATGCATCTTTTTATCATAACATTATGAATAAGAGGATGTGGGTGATGGGGATGAATATGTCAGGAAGTATATGAGAGTTGAAATCTGATTGGAATGTGTCATTTAAAGAGTCATATGAGTTTGGGTGAAAACGGGAAAGATCATGATAAACCTCAGTTCAGTAGGCTGGAATAGAGTTGTCTTGACTCCTGCTAATGAAGGCTGTGTTGGTTGCTTGAGGTGGGGTCAGAAGATTTCTATATCAAGATTGGGAACAATACATATTGAATGGGTTAATGAATATTTATAAAACAGAAACTTACATCCAAAGGCTTCATGGCACAAATATTGACTCTGTCTTTCAGGGGGCTCAGTAGAAAAGATATTTCTTTAGTGATTTGCAGAATTCAAGATCACATTCTATGCTGTGAAGGGGCGATGGTAAGGCATTCAGAATAGAAGATGTAACCACAGAAAAAAACACCACCCAGCTAGTTGATTTTCTGAACTGAGGAATTTAAAACAGGAATAGTAATTTTGAGCTTAAATCCAGTTTGAATATATCTCTGAAGAAAAGCTACAGATGGGTCTGGGACTGAACAGTAGATGGCCTTATGTGCCAGACAAAGGGGCTTAAATTTGATCCAGCTATCTACTATCAACCTTTGTGGATTACAACTGGCCTATGAGACCTTCTAAAATTTGTGAAGCCCAACTGTCATATTCTGAATGCCCTATAGTTGATGCACTGTAGAGGAAGGAAGTCCCAAATAGCAAGATTTGGCATAGATAAGCCTGGGCATGGCTAAAGCATCAACAGAGGCTCGGTCCTTAGCGAGAATGAAATAAAGTTTGTTTTCCTCATCTGCAAGTAGCAAAATGACACTACTCGGTTGGTCAAAGGAATTAGGCTGAGACCTCTGCTCACCCAATACAAGAGGCCTTTTACCTTCTCTGAAAATGAGAGAACATCGCTCATACAGTAAAACCATGAGGAGCAACACCAGAGAGAATTCTGTCTAAGTAGTAAAACTTCCATGTAATGAGAGTTTAGCTTGTAGGAAATTGTTTTTCACTTAGTGGTTGTGAAGAGATAATTATTAACTTGTTCTTGAATTCCCTCAGCAGGTTTATCACATCTCAGAATATTCTAGGTTTCATCAGCATATGATACTATTTTGGAACCAAAAGTATTAGTAATTTAAGCCAGTGGGTGAAGACAGATGTTGAAAAGAATTGGACATTGAGGGAAGCCTGAGGAACTTCACCTTCAACCTACAAACACCTTTATTAGAAAGGCGAGCAAAATAGTGACAGGGTTCTGTCAGCAAGAAAATATGGTAACCATAGTTTGGCAGAGCCACATAAACCCACCTCTTCAATCTGATGTAACAGAATGGAGTGGTCAACAGTACTAAATGCTGCTCGGACATCCAGCAAAGTGAGGCAAGTGGGCAAGTTTTCTTCAAAACCCCATCTTAGTATATTGATGGCAATTAATGCTGACTCCCACTCTAAACAGGACTTAACCCCATTTGACTTATACATGACCCTCAAAAAATGTGCAAATGCTTTGCGCTATGATTTTCTTACCATTCTTGGTGTTGGTTGGAAGATACAGGATTGGCCTACAGTTAGTTTTTATCAGAGAATCACAACTAGTTTTTTTAATAGCAGATTTACCACAGCCTCTATTTATTTGTTTTTCACACAGACTGCAATGAAGGAGGTTTTAAAAGTAGTCTCCGCAAGCAATGCTCCCTTGCAGGCAGAAAAATATTTTAATACCTTCAGAGGACAGATATCACTAACCTTTTGTTACGAAAGTAAAGAGAGCAGCACATGTTGCTTACTACTCTGAGACAAATATTAAGCTAAGGTAATACCTGTAATTTATATCTTTGATCTCTTTTTCACTAAGGTAACGAGATTAAAATACAAAGACTGTGAACTGGTAGATATAGAGGTGGGGCAAACAGAACTAGTAGAGAAATTGTATTGAAAAGGGCCTTAAGAGTTGACAGCTTAAGCAATGGATTATCTGGAAAACATGGTTTTATCATTTATAAGGAAATGTTTATAGCTTTTTAACGGAGATCGGAAAGCCATGTGATCTTCTTCAGAAAATGTTCAACACCACTGACAGTCAGCTTACTGAACCTTTAGCCTTTCCCTTCCTAGTTCAAGAGTAAACCACAGGCTTTTTGTCTCACTCAATATTGTAAATGGCGTTACTGATTGAGGGGGTGAAACCCTGCTTAAGCAGCAACCACAATCTCTGTCAGGGTTTATTGAGATCAGAACAACAACAATCTAATCAGTAGAATTGGAATTGTGTAATTTTAAAGCCTTTAGTGAAAAGAATGCCTATGGGCACAAAGCACCAACGTTGGTGATATGGTTGCACCATACCGGGACAAACTCACAAGTTCAGGCCAAGCACAATGGAGCATGGGGCAGATACATGGACCAACTTAGGCCCACTGAACACCATATCTTAAAACCTGATTTGAGGAGTTTTGCTTGTTCCTGAGTCAAGGTTGTTTTGCCCGACGTTGATTACAAGGGGCTGCGATGCAGAGTCCTGCATTGTTGCAGAGAATGTTGTTGATTAGGGGCTTTCTTTGAGAAGGCCTGCTTTGAGGATGCATCACACAGCAGCGGTTCTGTAGAGACTACAGGCTGTGATGCGAGGCCTGGCATTAGTGATGTGTTGCTCTTCAGCGGTTCTGCAGTGGAGCTGTGATGAGATGCATTGCACTGTGTCAGTTCTGCCCACAGGACCACAACTGGGCCTGGCAGAGCACCATCAGGCCGACTTCCAAGGTTCCGGGATGCACACAAAGGATTTGTCTCCCTTCCTTCACCTCACAGCCCAAGCACAAGGCTAATCCATCAGCCCCACCCTCTACAACATCTACATGATGCCATTAGCAGACATCATCAGAACCCACAACGTCAGCATCATCTCCTACGCCAACAACACCCAGCTTGTCCTCTCACTCTCAGTGAACCCCACTATCACAAAAAACAACTTCTACACCTGCATGAAGAATGTCTCTGCCTAGATGAGAGAAAGCTGCCTAAACTCAACATGGGTAAAACTGAAGTGCTGAATTTCGTAAGACACTGCTGCCTCTGGAACAACTTCAGGTGGTCCTTGGAACTCGATCCCACCCGCACGCCAAAAGTTCACACCGCAACCTCAGCATCATCCTTGACAGACACCTCTCCATGAAACAAGTCAACACTGTTGCCTCTGCCTCTTTCCACTTACTGTGCATGCTCTGCAAAATCTTCAAGTGGCTACCCACCAGCACCAGAAAAGCAGTGACACAAGTTCCCATCACCAGAAGGCTGGACTATGGCAATGCTCTTTACGTAGGCACCACAGGAGAACCGATGAGAAGACTCCATACAATCCAGAACGCAGCAGCCTGACTGATCCTAAACCTTCCCAAAAGGACCCACATCTCCCAGCACTTGAGAGACTTCCACTGGCTCTGCATCGAGAAGAAATGCCACTTGAAGCTCCTCACCCATGCCTATAAAGCCCTCCATGATCAAGGACCGGCATACATGTCCCACCACCTGAATTTCCACTAACCATCCCGAAAACTCTGCTATTCTCACCTCACCCTTACACAGACACTGTGGACTTGCCACTTCCATGCCAGAGGTCGATAATTCTCCCACCTCACCACCAAATCCTGAAATGACCTTCCATTCCATCTTTGAACAGCACCCTCAATGGCAGATTTCGGGAAGGGACTTAAGACCTGACTCCTCGACTGAGTTCCTCAACTCTGCACCTGGATAAACTGCGCTTTATGAATATAGCCTGATTGATTCATTGATATGGTTGGGTCCACTCTGGGGTAGGACTGACAGCAGACAGAGTAAAGGTGCTGAGTCCAGGGTGGTTGGAGCATTTTTACTCCCTGAGGCTGTACTCAAGAGGCCTGCCAACTAGCCTTGGAGTCACTCTTGTGGTCTTGGGTTCAAGAGGCGGGTCAAGTCCTTTTCACTCAGGCAAGAGGGCAACAGAGCAGCAGTCCTTCCTGCAGAGCAGCCCAGATGTCCTTCTGAGACTTCCACAGGTCCAAAGCTGTTCTGAAAAGCTGGGTCCAAGGGTCCATTATTTATATCTGGTACACATTTTGAAGTAGAAATAGGTTATGACGGGTTCCACCCCCAGAGTTGTTTTGGATTTCCTGCCTCCATGTTCTGGCCCTAGCATGCCTGGGGGGTCACAAAAGATTAGTGTCAAACCCTTTGTAAGTGTGCAATGATCAGGCAGAGCCTTTCTGATGTACAAGTGGTGAGTGACATCTCCAGCCCCTCGTCAAGTCAGCGATGGCCCATCCTGCCAATACCTCTTCCCCTTTTGCCTCACTGTCTGGGAGCAATACATAAAGATAGCTACACCTAGTCATCTGACCTGGGATACAGGCTACAGGCACCAAAATGGTTAAAAAAATACAATTCCAACTTTCTAAAAGTCAGTTTTTCAAAATTGTGACTTAAAATCCAATTTCAGCATTAAAGAGGATTTTAAATTACAATTCTGCAGATACCAAACTTGACATTCCTACTTGCTTCCAACTGAAAGTTAGCACATAGTAAGTGCCATAAGGTACGCCAATGCTACTGTATGGAAGGGGGAAGCCTTGATTAGTGAAAAACTAGTTTAGGACATTTAAAACCTAAAAGTACCTGTCCATAATTTTAAATAAAATGCACCCTGTCCTCTGGGCTGTTTATGTCCTACCCTAGAGGCAACATATGTAATAAAAAGGAAGGTGTAGACCTGGCAAAAGTTTATTTTACCAGGTCAAAATAGTAGTTTAAAACTGCACAGGCCACAGTGGTAGGGCTGAACATGTTTATAAGCCTATCTTTGTAGAGGGGGCACAATTAGTCCCTGTGTGCATGTAAGATGTATAAACTTACTAGGGATTTACACATAAATTAAATGTGGAAATTGGGAGAAAGCCAAAGTTTGCACATGTAAAGGAGAGAACACAAGCACTTTAGCACTGATTAGCATTGGTAAAGTGCGCAGTGTCCCAAATCCAATGAAAATGGGAAGAGAAAAAGAGGAAGGTGAAGGCAAAATGTTTGGGGATGACACTGCAGAAAGGGCAAAGATCAACCCTCCTAGTGCACAGCACAGATGCAGAGGAAAGAAATGTTCAAAATTGTCATTCGGACAAGTGTTGAATGTGGTCAAGAGTTTATAAAAATCTCCTCCAACAGAATATGATTAAAAATGAATCCCCTGTATAATATCTCATCAGTTCCATTGGTGGAAGGATCTTCTCTCAACAGGAAGCGAGAAGTCTGTGCTTGATATCCTAGATCTAAGTTAAATTTGATGATAGACTGATCAGGTAAGAGGAAGGATAAAGTGGAGCATCATTATTTCTTGGATTGAAACATGAGGTCTAAGGTCTAGCCTACCTCTTTGTTGTGCCTTTTGACCTCCTGACTAACCTCTAAAAAGGCCATAGCTTCCCAGGGAGTTTTGGCCTTTGTGCAGCTGGCAATGTCAACCGCTAATGTTAAAATACTACAAAACATTGGTTTTCGATCCTCTGGTGGACACAAATCCAACTAAATTGACAATTATGTCCATCGAGGCAGAAGGAAATGTATATAGTAATTTGAAGTTAAGAGAAAGATTCTGAGGTTAGCAACCACTACCTCTTCCACTATCAAGCTACCAACCTGTAAGAGACTAACATTTAAAAATTGATGAGCCACTGATCAGAAAGTAATTAAGCAAAGATTATGGCCCTCATTATGATATTGGTGGTAAAACTGCCTACCGCCGCAGTGAAGGCCGCCAAAAGACCATTGCCGCAGCTGCCAGCCGTCAGCCGGATTATGACCACAGCCGGAATTCCGTCAGAAGGATGGCAGAAATCATCTCCTGGGCCTTCATGCCGCAGAGGCCCTTCACCGTGGACGGTGAGGGACCTCAGTCTTTATACCCAACTGAAGCCCCTCCATGGTGGTCCCACTCACTTCTACACCAGTGGTGTCAATCGCCGGCTCAATCCACCTCTGAGAAGGAGGTTTCAGCCAAAGCCAGGCTGCAGTCCTCACCCCAGTCTGCACCTTGAGGATTTGTTGTCTTGATCTTGTTTCAGCTGTCAGTGAGAATCACTTGTACCATCTGTGTCTACACCCCTTTTCTCTGCACTTCTTGTGCTGCCAGTATTGGGACAGTTTTTGCTATGTTTCTCAATCTTTTCCTTGGCATAAAATTACTGTTAAAATGTCAGCTTCTAATCTGTTATACAGAAAAAATATTTGCCAATTGTGGGTCTACATTGTCCATCAAAATTCAGAGAAAAAAGGTTAGAAAGAAAGACATCAGTTCGATGAAAGGATAGAAAAATATTTGTAATATATTGGATATGAATATATTGGAATAGAATATGTTCGACAATAATCACTTTTCAACTTAAGCATGGTACAGAAACTGCTCGCTCAGGCAAAGAAGGAATACTTCTCCCTGATCATTATACCAGATCTTTCCACAGGCTTTGACACAGTAGATCACTCTTTCATTTTGCAATATTGGACATCTGATTCCCATGTCGAAAGACACCCACAGAGTCGGGTCTGTCCCTTATATCACAGCAGGAGTCAAGGATGAGAATGTGGCTTTGAGTTCCCTTCCCATGAGGGTGGGCTCCAGAATTCCCCCCAGGGATTTGTATAGTTTGTTTAATATATGTCAGAAGCTAAAGTGTACCTACTCAGTGTCTCTATTTCCACACATGACCCTCAGACCATTATTCTTATCAGCAGAGTAGAGGTGAGGGTAGCGTAGGCATGATATATGCCTGTTGGCTGGATGAGGGTTACTTGACTAAAACATGATGATTGAAACACAGTGGCTGTACACTCTGACCATTGATCTTAAATCCCCATTCTTCGAAGGCACCAGTGCCTCAGCTAAATACTTGATGGGATAAATGGACAGTCAGGCTCAGCACTGAGAAGGTTTTGTTAACAAGGTAAAGATTGTGTGATTAGGGATAGCAATTTGGATATAATTTCCCAAATATGGGGAGTGTATCATGCAGCTTTTTCCATCCTCTCGGAACTTTAGTGAGCCCTTGCAGATCTCTTCCAGCAGAGCATCGCAAGATGTTGAATGGAAAATTTGTAACCTCTAAACTGGTTTACGAATACCATGTGTCTGCCCCCCACCCCCTGCACTCTTACTTAGTTCAGGACTTTCAGGCACTTCAAAACATGGAAATATACTACATAAAAAGGGTCTTGCCATTTCTTTTATTGAGAACACTATGCCTCCTTTCTGTCAGTAATTGTGTGGACTTTAAAACACTCTGTTCTGCAAAATATATTCTTGATTATATTGTCAGGGGTGTGTCTTCCTGTGGGTTTGTCACACCTCCCACAATAAATCTATTCCCAGATTGATATTCAGGTCATGGGATTCCCTATCAGGTCTGTCTTTCTCTGTGTCATGTTTTAGTAGAAAGAAGCAATGTTTCAGGATAAACATATGCACACTTAGCCTTTGATGTTTTCTTTTATGCATCCAATCCTATACAGTGCCAAGGAAACAAAGTGAGTCATTTGTACAAATTTAGAAATGATAGCTGTATAAACCACCTAAGTGTTTCTCACCCTTTTTGTAGGGGAGAGAAATTGTTGTTACTTTTTATTTTTTAAATTAGCTAATTAAAAGAAGATTCAAAGACGCATCCTACCAACATATCTGTGTTTCAAAAATAGAGATGACATATCTGTGTTTCAAAAATAGAGATGACTTACACCCCTGCATTTTGTATATACTACCACCTGTCCTTCTTTCATCTATTTAATGGCAGAAGTCTTAAAGACCAATTATTTTTGTACCAGGCTTCTCGTTACTATAATGCACTGGTGGGGGTGGGCAAACCCTGCCAAAGCTAAAAGAACCAAGAAAAAGGGTAAGCCAAAGATGGTGCAAGTGATTCTTACTGGCAGCCATAATGAGATCAAGCCTCAGGAAATGAATACTCAAGGTGCAGACTGAGGCAAGGACAGTGGCCTTGCACTGGCTGTTTCCAACCTTGTAGAGGCGGATGGAGACATGACCTAGATTTGACACCATTGCCAATGTGCTGGCTAGGTGAGGGCTCTGTTCGGAAAGGGATAGAATGAAAGAATCTCTCATTGACAAGCCAATTCTAATGTGGATACTGAACCCGACCAAATGGGCTGGAGTTCAAACTCCTCTTATGAGCATACAGACCTGCCAACTCACATGGTGCCACAGTGTGACACACAATATCAGCCTCCATCACACAGTCCACCGATGAGGATCCAAAATTACACGGTTACAGGGAATATGGGCTGAAAACCACAGTAAGAAGGGGTTTTCAGCTCATTTTTCGAGGCTTTCAACCTCCAACATTCATCAATGAGTGAGAAAACACCAGAGGACATTGGCAAAATCTTCAGTAAGCTTTTGTTTCTTTTTAGAGGAGGGGCTTAGGGCCGGGTTGGAGGCAAAAGTACCTGTTAGGTGCTTCTCGGCACTAGGCCCCACCCTCTTTAGAGCCCCTCCCCTCTTCACACTATGTGATTTTTTGTCAAAGTTGTGAGGTCTGAGCACTGCACAGAAATGCTAGGTTAAATACCTACACAAGTGTAGATGCCTAGCCCCATATGCTCCAACATTAGATTTATGGTCACTTCCCTAATTAGAAGGCATCCAGTTGATACGTCAAGTGAGGGCCTGGAGAGAGACAAGAGTGACTCAGGTGAGAGATTTGTACAGTCAGGGGAGGTTGCCTAAGTTCCAAGATACATAAGATACACATGGCTGAACTGCAGGCATCTTCATCATGTGCAATGCAATAACGCACACAGTCAGGACCCAGTGGGGTCAGGGGCAAGAGGAGCTACCAATTTCAGCTCCCCTTCAGGGGGATGCTAATAATTGCCATGGCCCAGAGGGCCATTACTGCTCTGTACATCCTCCAAATTGCATCTAGGGTGAGACCTCCCTGATAAACTGTGGCAGAAAATTAAGGAGCAGGCCAAATGAGTGTTGAGGAATCTAAAGTTCCAATACATGCAGTTCAATTACTTCCATCAAAAGTACCTTGCCCAGAAATGCATAAATTAAAAGTATGAGGGGGCATCTTCAGACTGCCCAAGAAACACACAATCAGAGACACGATTCTACCATATGGTCTGGACATGCCTTAAGCTATGTCCAACAGGGGAGATGATTGATCAATTTGGCTTTTCTACTTTTCAAGAGGACGATAGCGATGACACCGAAAGCCAGCCAACCACCAGACGTGAATAACTGGCTACGTGAACTATATAAACAGGCAATACCTGAGGTGAACGCCATGACACGTAATCAACTAAAAGGACAGAGGGGACCAGATGGCACCATTAGGGATGATTACATTACTAAATTGGAAGTGAAAAATGGCACATGCCCACAACATGCGCACTAGTGAGATGTCCCCTGCAGAGAACTAACACACAAAGGGCACTTGGAAAGCGAGAAGAAGGATAAAAAAGTAGGCCACATACGAGACATGCAACGCTCCCACCAATGGAGGTTACATTTTACCCAAACACTCACCACACAATCACATCATGAACACACCTCACCTGATAGACAATCATCACGCTATAATCGTCTCCCACAAACATCCCCCCCAACATGCAACATAATGCAGAGGAAGGCAAAACGCAAGGCATATATGTTACATAAAATCAGAAAAGACGTACCATGCAAATGTCTATACTATGTAAAGTAATGTATCAGATACAGACCACATTACTAAACTGTGCATTGCGCAAGTATAAATTCAATAAAAAAACTAAAAACAAATGCATGCAATGCACTGTCACTAAAGGCCTGAGCCCTTTAAAATCTAATGCAAAAAGCATTAACAACATTTCTGTTTTTAGACCTGATGTTGACATAGACCTTTTGATTTTGGCAAATTTATATATATATATATTCACCCCTAAAAAACAAAGGTTACAGGGACGTTATAGTTAGGTTGTTATTTTAAACGTACCAAACCATAGAAATTCACCTGTTATAGTTTGTTACCTCAAGTAACTATAGCTTGTGCCTTAAGGTAGCTATTAATATATATATATTTACCAAAGACTCCGACTGAAGGACAAAAGAAGAAAGTCACTCCACGGTGTGTACACTATCCAGATACTTTTATTCACAGCAGAACTCTCATTCCACAGACATGTTTCAGCTCTTGAGTCTTTCTCAAGGGCAATTAAGTCAGTTTTCATCATTGTGTTGATATTTGTTTCGTTGGGATATGGGGTGCACTCACCTTGAGAATGTCTCTTGGAGCTGAAACACGTCGATGAGAAGAAAGTTCTGCTGTGAATATTGAACACACCATGGAGTGCCAGTCTTCCCTTGGTCGCCACTAGGTAGTTATAGTTAGGACCTTGTTTCCATAAAAAAAAGCTTTGCCTATAGCTTTGGCACAATTTGAAGAATCATCACAAAACTTTCCCCCAAAAAGTAAGTAAGTGATTCTTGTTGCCCTTGGAAGGTTTGGGGGTTGTCCTCCAAGCGGTGGCCGAGAAAAAGGGGCAGTCATAAAACATGTGTTTCCCTTGTTAATTCCTGTTGGAGGTTTGAAGACAACTACAGCCCAAACTGCTGGACAGAACTGCAACATATTTAGCAGAAAGCTAGATTTTATTCTGCAGGTTGTGCTTTTGGTTATTTGTTGTAAATCCTTTGAGTAGTTTTTGAGAAATTAAAGGGAAAAAAATCTGTATATCTAGCGTCTTGGATCCTCTCTGATGAGTTTGTGAATAAGAGCTTGTGCACGGACCTGCAGAGCTCTGATTGGCTGCCAACACTTCAAACTAGGAAGTGTTGGCAGCCATCTTGGGACTCGCCTTCAGCCGAGTCCCAGAAAAAAGTGAAAAAAAAAGAAAATTTAGAAAGGTACAAAATTAGTGGTTTCATTTTGTCATAGAAATTCTGGTTAGTGATGTAGAAAATAAAATTAGGACACGTTTTAAGTGCGTTCTCAAATATCTTCATGTGGTACTTCAACCGGACGAGCCTGTCAATTGATTCCATTGTGTTCTACTGCAGCCTCACAGAGTGTTCTCAAGAACAACTAGAGCGCTTACAGTCATACGTATGACAAAAGTGTGACACAAAAAAGTTGCTAGCGCACCTTAACCTTAGTAAGTAAACTTACAAGGGGACGCGTATAGGTCGATGAACCTTTTGGATCGCATGGAGTATCCTAGTCAAGCGGTAACCAATGGATCATCAATAACCATTATAATCAACAATGTAACACCAAAGAAAGCCTATCTAATAAGAAAATACCATGACTCTCAAAATGATTAATCGTTTTTATTCCCTATTAGTTACAATTCTAATCAAAACCTTTATTCAACTTTATTGTAAATCAAACTTTATTAGCATCATAAGCAACTATTCACCAAGAATTATTGAGAAGCAAAAACAAGCATCAACATAAGTCAGCAAATTCTTTAACATTTTGAATAATTCAGCAATGCAAGTTAGTCAGTCAACCGTCACCGTTAAGTCACCCTCGTCAGCCTACCTAACTCAAATTAGCATCAGCATGTGGGTCTGCATGCGAAAACATTTCAGGCAAAAATCATCAAAATTTGGAAAAAATCTATCTAAGAGAGAAAAACATTTTAAAACAGCGCAGTTGGTACCCTAAAGAAAAAACACACATTAGTCAGTCTCATTGTTATAGCTACCTATCCAAGATAGATCAGCAAAGAGTCAGTCTTCGTATCCAGGTCATCAGTCATCAGCAAGTATCAGGCTCACAGAGAGTAAGCCCAGTTATAAGCACTTCGGACAGCATCCCCTGACGTCATCAACTTTCGCCTCTCCCCTCTGAATTTCCATCCCTTATCATGACTTTTTATTAGTGTCTCTCAGTCCGTCCCACTAATTGCTAATTGGTCAACCGCATCAGGGGTTATGATTCTAACCTATAGTTTTTGTTTACCACTTGTTTGCGTCGGTCCAAGCATTAAGTTCCATTAATATAATTGGTCCTTCTTGTCAATGAGAACATCATCCGTCTCTTCAGGTAACACAATTGTTTCCCACAGTCTTTTAGTCAGTGCTTCTATTGTTCAAGTCCTGAGAAAGTACTTTTAGCCTACTCTACACATAATTGTATCAATTTGTTCTGATCATCTCCTGTCCTCTGGTACATTTCCAGAAATTTCTAGCAGAGCCCGTCTGAACTGTGCGAAGTTCAAGGTCCTTTTCTCCAGTTCCAGTCCTCGGCAGCTCATCGCGTCTCCACGTTTAAGCAAGCAGGGCCTAGCGCCGACCAGGTCTCTAGTTCGGCTAAGTTAAGAATATGAAGCATCATAAAACATAGATTATACAATCAAATATGACATATTAATACATACTTTAAAAAATATTTGTCATTATTTTAGCATTGTTAACACATATGGTGACCACTCCCTGTGGGCACATTTTACTCATTACACAGTATTTTCAATTTTTAGTTTCTTTTATCAATATTTCTCATTAATATGTATACACAAATCATTAAAAATTTCTCATGTTAGTATATCTGCTCCAACAGTCCCTCCTCTGATGACTAAATATGTCATCACACCTTTCCCTCGTCAATCATTTTACAAATTACTTTCAGCTACATTTTGATCTCTTCTCCTTACATTTCCCCTATAGATTCTTCTTCTGGGTTGTTCTTCCCTCCTCTGATCATTTTTAGCCCTATTTAATTTAATTTTCTGCCATAATTTACATGCCCCCCATAATCCTAAAATAGCAATTATCACAATTAATATTCCTTGGACAATTTCCCACAGTATCCCACCCCAAATTTGACTAAACCAATTTCCCACAGTAACAAATCCATTTCCAACCTTTTCCCAAACTCCTGGTTCCTTCAGTTCTTTCAAATACTTAATTGCATTAGTTAAATTAGTAAGCAAATCTTTTATTGTTTTCAAGTATATATGAACAGCAGTGCATTGCATTAATCATTTTACAGACTCCTCCATCCTTCGCCAATATTATGTCTAAAGCAAGCCTATTTTGAAGCGTCATAACTCTATCTGCAATGAATTCAGTGTTTAGTAAAGGTATAGCTCCTGTAAAATTGGTTAACATATTATCTTCTATAGTTGATAGTTTTCGTATCTTATTTGCATTCAATATAACTCCTACTGAAGGACTTTTTGCTCCAAAAATATCCCCTACAATTGCAGAGGCTGTCTCTCTCCTTTGTCTCATTTGGTGTAACTATGTCATTTTTAGTATCTTTTTCAAATCATCTATTTGATAAATCTTAGGAAAAACTATTCCCAAGTAACATGTCCCATACCATCCCCTAGGAAGACGGGAATAAGCATTAAGTCCACAAATATAATACATTCATGGAATCACAGGGTCTGCACCATTCAGCATAAATGTCCACTTACTCTGAAACAAAAACACATGCCTACATTCACTCGTTCCACAAATAAAGTGTCAGTTCATGATTTTGGCCTATATATGCAAGGCTTCCCTACGTGCAATGCATCTAAGGCTAAATTCCCTTGTGTTTTAATTGCAGTGTAGGCATAATCATTCCTGTAAGTTCTTTTCTCTAACCCTTTCCCTAGTTTCTCTTTTAGTGCTTTTTTCCTGTCGTCAGTATGACCAACAAAGCTCTTTTCCATAGGTGTTAATAAGCAAGTTAAATTGTTACGATGTGCATAAGCCGTACCAAAGGTCAGTGTAGGTTCAAAGAATCTTCTAACTAATACTATATCATGATCCTTGGCTATCTTACTCAAATATCTAATTATAGGAACAAAAGAAAATGCCATGTCATAATTTGAATAAAAGTATTGTATATACTCCTGGTTATAGAATCAAGTTAGTAGCAAACTACAAGTTATACCATAAGTCAGAGGTAGATTATGGTCAGTGACCACTTCTTCCACAGAGGAAGGTATTTGCGTACACACAAGATAATCCTTTGTATCCATTGTTTCCACATACTCATTCAATAGACGATAAAAGACGTTAGAAGACAGCTCTCCCTTTGCATTAGTATAATCATGCAAATATTGCTCATCCAAATTAAACCTCTCTATATCTGTTAGTGTAGTAGTCTCAAATACAGATGTAACTTTGGCCTCTCTCATCTCATGAATTGACATTCCCACAATCATTATTATAAACAATATTCCACACACAATCGCCATTCCTACACTCCAATATCTACAATACCTAATGTGCCTGATGTTATTATCTAATCTAGCCATGATCTGTAAAGAATCAGTAAGCAAAATGTAACTCTTAATTAATATGCAACACAAAAAAATCAAAAAAATCAAAAATATACTTCTTTTTCATGCTTCAATATCACACAGCAAGACCCCTTTTTCTTCCTTTGTCAAACATAGGTTGGCAGCTGGTCATCTCCGGGATTCTAAGAGTCATATCAGGCTATCACTGTCTCTTCTGGTAAAAATTAATAATCTCAGTTTCTTTTTCCTTTGCTCAACGACTCAGTCTACTGATTTTATCTTTCAGGTTGCATTGAAATACTGATTCGGAACTTCTCTGCCAAAGCAAAAAAACATAAACTCGTTTTGCCAATCACTTGTTGCAGCATATGCCCACTCTGGCCCTGCGCATCTTCGACTTGCTACTCTCTTTCTTTTCAATCTCCTTTCTCCTGGCAGTTCAACATCACTCAATTTGTCTTTCTTTGTGATATCTATTTCTTCCTCTGTTTTCTCATTTATAACCAAGTCATTTTTCTTGCCTATTTGAGAGTCAGGCCAGTGGTCTCCTTTTCTTGCCCCTTCTGTCAATAATCTCTTCAAGATCGGACTCTTCTCCTTCACCTTGTCTGTAGTGCCTTCTCTTGATGGACCTACAACGGGCTCAGGAGGAGTCAGATCACTTTGGATTTGACCTGTCTCAGCTCTTTCCCCCTCAGGCTCTGGCACTTGGTCTCTTTGCGATTCAGCACCCTTTGTTTCTGTGAGAACCTCTCCTTTGCATGGATCTCTTGTCACTTCTGCCGGGTTGATCTCTTGTTCTGTCTCCTGAATTTCTGCATCCTCGTCCCTCACTGGGGTGATCGATCCTTCTTCTGACAATTCTGGATCTACTTCCGGTTTGACCTGCTCCGATTCTGGTTTAGGTAGAATTATTTGCTTTGCTGCTGTTGGCGTCCTCAACAACACTTCTTCATGATCCTGAGAACTCACCACTTTCTTTGTATGGCTCTCATGTATCCAGTTAGGCAAACCAGCACACAGCTGTTGCAGTGGTCAGCACCACTTGATATGGACCTCTCCAACGTGGCTCTAGGCAAGTCTTTGGCACATGCTTTTTGATTACGACCCAATCTCCTGCTCTTAGATTGTGACCTGGGTCACGGATAGGTGTCAGAGTAACAGCGTGTACCTGCTGAGAAAAAGATTGTACCACATCAGCTAGACCCTTGCAGTAGGCCAACACCATATCATCTGTAATATTAACAAGAGCATTGGCTGGTACTCCTGCCAAACTCATTGCTCTTCCCATAAGAATCTCATGTGGGGACAGCCCTGTCTTTCTGTCAGGTATGTTTCTCATTGACATCAACACTAGAGGCAATGCATCCGGCTATTTCAGATTTGTGGTGGTACACATTTTGGCAATTCTTGATTTCAGAGTACTATTCATTTGTTCTATGAGTCCTGACGCCTCTGGACGATAGCTACAGTGGAGCTTCTGTTCAATGTTTAGTGCTGCACATAAGAGCTTAATCACTTTGTTATTAAGTGAGTTCCCCTATCTGATTCAAAAGAGATTGGAAATCCGAACCTTGGTATCAATTCTCTAAATAGCAACTTTGCAACTGTAAGACTATCATTTCTGCATGTGGGGTATGCTTCAATCCAATGACTAAACACACACACAGTCACCAACACATACTTCAATCCACCACATGCGGGCATTCTGCTGAATGGTCCACCTGCTCTTCCAATGTGGCTCAGATTTACCACTGTCCCTTTTCCCACGTTTAACTGCTGACAGATCACACATCTGTGACACACTGCTTCAGCTGCTTGCCTAAATTTTGGATTGAACCAATCGACCTTGAAGAGCCTAATCATGGCATCTCTTCCAATGTGTGCCTGACCGTGGTAATACCAAGCCTTCTGAGTCAGCAGACAATTCGGCAATACCATCTGACCCTCCTCAGACACCCAGATCTCATCTGGTCTCTGTACATACTTCAGCTTTGCCCACAGCCTTTACTCTTCCTTGTCTGCATTTTCTTGCAAAGTTTTTAATTCTTCTAGAGAATCGATTATTTTCAATGCAAAACTTGTACAACTGGTCTCTTCTTCTGGCATCAATTCCCACTTGTCTTTAAATGATATACAGTTTAGGGCACAAAACCTTGCAACCTGATCTGCATACCCATTTCCCAAGGAAATGTAATCTTGCGTTTTTTGATGTGTACTGCATTTTACCACAGCAGTCTCCTCAGGCAATTGAATTGCAAACAGTAATTCTTTTATCCTGTCACCACTTTGTACTGGGGTTCCACTTGAGGTCATAAAACCTCTTTGCGACCACAATTGACCAAAATCATGAACAATTCCAAATCCGTATGACTATCAGTGAATATTGTCACTCGCAGCCTGGTGGAAACATAACAAGCTCTGGTAAGAGCCACCAGTTCTGCTACTTGTGCTGAATATACATCAGGAAGCCAAGACGCTTCTAGAGTTCCTGTAATGGTACACACAGCATATCCCGCTCTCAAAGTGCCCATTCCATTTCTAAGACATGAACCATCAACAAAGACAATTTGGTCATTTTCTTCTAATCAAGTATCTCTGATATCAGGTCTAGGCTTTGTATATAACTCAGTCACTTCAAGACAATCATGTTCTATATCCTCCTCCTTTCCAATTTCAACAGCTTCACTTGGCAATAATGTTGCTGGATTCAACACTGTACAACTTTTCAAAGTTACATTTGGAGTTCCAATATGCTCGTCTCATACCTTGTCAGTCTTGCCCCCGTCAAATGTTGTGTTTTCACTGGGTATCCCATGGCCACCCCCTCACATTGGGAAAGACTTTGACCAAATGCGGCTACTGCTCGCAGACAACCTGGTAAAGCTGCTGCATAGGGGTCCAAGGTAGCTGAAAAATAAGCTACTGGACGATAAGCACCTCCATGGACCTGTGTCAAAACAGACAAAGAACAAGCATCACGTTCATGACAAAACAATGTGAAAGGCTTTGTGTAATCAGGCATTCCTAACACTGGAGCTCTGCACAAACTATCTCTCAATTCAGTGAAAGCCCTCATATTATCCTCATCTAGGCTAATGGGATCTGTAACTCCTTTGTGTGTCAACTGCTGTAGGGGTTTTGCTATCTCAGCAAAATTCGGAATCCATTGTCTACAGTACCCTACCATTCCTAAAAACATGTGCACATCCTTCTGGGAAGTTGGGGGATTTCTCTGCAAAATCATTGTAATCCTTTCTCGGGAAATTCTTCTTAACCCTTTCTCAATTTGATGACCCAAGTATTTGAGAGACTTCTGGCAATACTGCAATTTCGCAGGTGAGACCTTGTGTCCAAACTCCCAAATGATTTAACAGGGCAATTGAGTCATGCTTACACTCGTCCCTTGTTCTGGATGCAGTCAATATGTCGTCAATGTACTGCATAAGAGTCAGGGTAATTCCAATGACTCCAAATTCTTCTTCAGAATCTGATCGAACAAAGATGGTGACTCCGTGTACCCTTGTGGAAGCCTGCACCAGCTATAGACTTTATCTAGGAATTTGAAACTGAAAAGAAACTGACTATCCTCATGGAGTGGCACAGAAAAGAAAGCTTGTGACAAGTCAACCATCGTGAACCATTCTGCCTCACAAGGAATCTGAAACAGTATCACTGCTGGATTGGGTACAATCGGACAGCACTTAACCACCATGTCATTCACTTTTCGCAAGTCCTGCACAACCCATACCTTCCCACATGGCTTTTTCAGTCACAATATTGGTGAATTACATGGGCTGCTCAACACCTCCTTTAGAACTCCCTGCTTTAGGAAATCTCCAATTATCTGCACCACTTTCATCATCACATCTTGTGCCATGTTGTACTGTGGAAGTTTTGGAAACTCAACATTCGGCTTCAAAGTGATTTTAATAGGTTCCACTCCTTTGATCAATCCCACTTCCTTTCCTGCCAAATCCCAAACCTTCTCCTTTACTGTTCCCTGCAGGTCTGCATGCAACTCCTTTATAGTGAACATCTGAAAAATATCCATCAATGGGTATTCTTCTTAAGCATTATTAAGTACCATGGCTGATGCCTGTTCCTCCTCCTCATTACTATTTGTCTGGACTTCTATCCCTGCATTTGTGCAATTTATGGAACATTTGGTCTTGCACAATAAATCTCTACCTAACAAGGACACAGGACTTGAGTCACAAACCACAAATCTTTGCAGGCCCAAATAATTTCCAATTTCAACATGCACTGGTTCTGTAATAGGGTTCGTTAACTGCCTATTCTCCACTCCCATGACCTGAACTGTCCTGCCGGAAAGGGGTAAATTCGGTACTTCCACACTCCTCACTGAGGAGCGCATGGCTCCAGTGTCGACCAAGAACGACACCATTACTTTTCCCTTTACCCTTCACAAAAGGCCCTCTCAGATCTACCTCTAGGGACGCAGCAAGAATGCAAGCTCCTTCGTCCGAACTATCACTCATCCATTCATGGTTTATTTCATCCTCACTGTGAAATGGGAACTAGTGTACTGTATTGTGAATATTGTCTGGTCACTGACCTGTGACCTGTTGAGTAAGCATAACTTGTTGCTGCTCCATCGGCGCTTGGGGTATGTGTATTTGTTGTCTAGGCACCATAGAAACCTGCTGTTCCACTGGTGTTAGAGAAGTAAATTGTGCTCGAGGCACCTGCAACTGTTGTACAGGCAAGAAATTCTGACCTCGATTTTAAGCATTCTAAACTATGCACCTCATTCTTCGGACCCTTTCAGTTTGAGCTGCACCAACATCACTTTGCTGAACCATTCCTTCCTGCACCATCAATGGGCACTCCCACTTCCAGTGTCCCACGTTTCTGCACAAATGACAGAGCAATATCCTTTTCATGCCCTGCATGTCATTCTGAACAACCACAGTGCTTAGATCCGGACCACGCATTATATCCATCCCACGTCCTCTGCCCCTAACTTGAGGTTGAAACATGACAGCTCTCTGTTGCGGCGGTATCGGCGGCACTAAATCTCCTTGTACTCCTGATTGCACTGCCTTAATCTGCATCACCGTTGCCTTTTCTTTCAACTTTTTTTGTTTCAATTCTATCTCATCACTACAAAATTGTGCATACTGCAACACCTCATCAATCAGCTTTGCCTGCCAGCAAATCAAATGATTCTTAATCATCTGCCCCACTTCAGGTCTCAACCCTTCAACAAATCTAAGCACAAAATGCAACATGTCTTTTGGTTCGACCGCTTCCTTGCCACTGTACTCCTTGAAAGCCTTTAACAACTTTTCATCAGTCGTATGTATTGACTCTTTAGTTTTCTGGACTGTCCTGTCAATCCTCTGCCAATCAATGTCTTTAGGGGAAATCCTAGTCTTCAGGAACTCAACCACCTTATAATAATTTTTCATTACCCCAGGTGATGATGCACCTGTAATCTTGTTCCTTTCAGGTTCACTCGTTGGCCAGTCTACTGCCCTCTTACATTCGACCCATAAGTCGGCTGGTACAACTATCTCCAATAAAGTATTCAAGTCTTCCCACAAACACTTAGAGAGTTTCATGAACCTCTCAGTCTGCTGATACCATTTAACTGGCTTCTATCTCAATCTGGGATAATCGTTTGTAAAAGACAATATGTCGCTTCTGTGCCATGGGACATGAACAAACTGACTCCCTGTAATCTTGCTCATCGGAAGCATTTTAACTAATTCTCCTTTCTCAGCTCCCTCTGTTTCTTCTTGGGAATCTCATTTTCATTTCTCTATTTTCCTTGCCCATCTGCCTTCCCACTTCTCTAATGCTCCCAAAATTTGCGCACTCTGCAGCAAGTCCTTCAAATGTGCTTTCACTCCAGCTGATCTCATGTGTTCAAAATACTTTGCCTCGAAATCTAATCTGTAACATCATCTTAAATGCTTTGTTGTTTTAAGATCAATGTCATGCTTCTCTGCTCCTTCCGATAATTTCTGGTGCATTTTCCCTACCTCTTTTGTGATCCTTGGACATAAATACCTCAGCTCTTCTTCAGTGTAGGATTCTAACCTATTCAGTCCCATTGTTCCCTCGACTAACTCATTTGACTCGATATTTAGTCACAGTCAGTTCAGCTGATCATCCCCTTTTGATGCACCTTGCAAAGAATTTAAACTATCCAGCCAACTAGTTAACTGCTGAGCTGTTAACCCTTGTAATGAGATATTACTCGCATTCATGACTGGCAACTGCTGTGCCACTCTACCCAAGGCTTGCAGTGTCAGGAGTCTCAAGCTCTGATTTGCATTAGAGACATTTGCAGCATCCCTCCAATGTTACAAGAGGACTAAAACCCAAAGGAGATCTAAGCTCACCAGGACAGGGTTCTGCAAATAATGTCGATTGTATTGAATCTCCCGCTCCCCTTCTGACCAAACTCTATGACGTCTCTGTCTGTTCCCCTGCTTATGTTTTCTTCTGTGCATATAAAGGTACCGCTGGACCAACAGTGATTGGTAGGGTTATTGCATCTGGGGCTGCCCTAGCACCGCCACCCTGTGTGAGTGGTACTCCCATTGCCTGATTCATAACTGGTGTGAGATCCACCGAAGTCCCTGTCAACAGGGTAAACGTCGTCATACCCGGCGTCTGTGCTGGGGGTAATAACATTGGTGTCGGGTCTGTCTGAACCAACATTGCCTTCGGAAGCACCTGCTCTCTCGGTACTACGATATTTGAAACAGTCTCAAGAACTGGCACATCTGGATAAGCCCTCGGTACTAAAGGTGTATGTACCTGCGCCTGAGCTGCAGCACTGGTTCCTGCGACAGGTGTACTCTGTACTGCCCCTGGCAACTGTCCTCCTTCTGCTTGTACAGCTCCTGCGGCTCCCAGGGATGTTCCATGAGAAGCAGTAGGGGCTGTAGCACTAGCTCCCGGACCCCCTGCATAGGTCGTCATAGGTGGAGGTATGTCTCTCAGCAACTGCGTGATGAGATCCTTGACATCAGAGTCATCATCATCCACATAAGACTTCTTCCTTTTCGTTTTCTCCTCACTCTCCTCTTCCTTGGAACTATCCCCTTTATCTGAGTCATCACCCTCTGTGATTGCTGGAAACATCTTAATCTCTTTCATAGTCGCCATCCTCCATCTCTTTTGCTCCCAGTCCATTCTAGCTTCTGCTAGTGATTTTTCCACCTTCTTCATTCTTCTATTGAACTTCAGCTCTTTCTGCTGTCTGGCCACTAACTCCCAACCACCTAAAGCCTCAAACTGTGCCGGTCTTGGTAACGGCTTCATGTCATACAATAATAATCAACTTACTCCATTGCTTTAACCAAAGACACGAAGCTATGCCTTTCTCTGTCATCACAAGATGCGCCGGAGTATCCTCAGGGGGGGTTGCCTCCCCCACTGACGCTTTGATGTAAGAATCACCTTCATTGCACTGAACTACTAATTCAATAAATGAAATGACTTTTACTCCCAAGATTCCCTTCACCTGTTTACTCGACCAATTGCCTCTTACGGACGGCTGCCAATCCGGTCGCGGCTCTTCTCACTAACCGACCTATCTCGGCACGGCACACATTGACGTCACACTGACACGGTGCGGCTTGTCCTCCTCAACTCGATTTCACTCAACTAATGCAATTTATTGCGAGCGCCTTCACCAAATTGTAACTGAAACAAACCTGCTGGTTTACTACAGGAAGCGACACAATCGCTTCAGGGACCTTACTTTTCACCAATGGCACTTTCTGGCTCTTTAGCAATTCCTCTTTCTCAGTCCCCCACATTCGCAAGTAAAATTCGGCCCGCAAACTTTATTCTTAACTGATCAATGAGTCTGTCCTGGTGCACATAGGACTTGCCAAATCTCAGTTAAAGCTTCTTTTACTCGTCTAACATTCACTTTGACTTGTTGACCATGCCCAATCAACCTTCTAAACCAGACAGATTACAACATATAACCAAGTGTCTCCTACACTTGTCAATATACTCCGGAGTCTTAGACCACGCAGGGTCCGTACATCATCAACAACCACGTGGACAATTTTTTAGCACAAAGCGCCACACACATATGAAGTTCGACGACTTCCCTACTCTCCCAGTTAAGAATATATAGAAGTTGGCAGGGACAGGCAGCAGTCATCTGGCCATGCTAAGCAGGAGGGAAGGGCGGTGGCAGCTCAACAGAACACTGATAGCAGATAGGAGGGGCAGTGTCAGGATCATGGAACAGGCTGAGCAAAAAGGATGGGGCAGGGTCAAGCACACAGACATTGGAGGGAAGAGGGGAAGGAGGGTAGGGGCAGCAAGCTAGGTACAAGGGCTAAGCACAAGGGCAATGATGGGGCATGGAATTGGGCAGCAGTGGGCTTGAGGAGTGAGCAGAGACATCAATCTGAATGAAAGGCAGTGTCAACACATCGGACCTTGCAGGGGTGGAGGGAGGGGGCAGGTGCATGGACTTGGATAACAGAGGTTAGAGAGGAGGTATCAGGGCAGGCGGGAGGAGCAGTGGCAAATCGACGACCACACAGGGCTGTAATCATGGAGCAGGGACATGGACTTGAGCAATGGATGGGAAGGAGGAAGAGGGGCAGGAGCAGCAAGCATGAGTGGGGGCAGCACAGTGCCAGGTTAGGCCCTGCGTCTAACTCCCATACCCCACTACTGTGCATTGTGATGAGCATTTTACTTAACATTAAAAAAAATATAGAAATTCATTGAAAAAACACAGGTTACAGCGACATTATGTCAGGAAACAGATTTGAAAAAAAACCCTTAGAAATTAACTCAAAACCAAAGGTTACAGGGACGTTATAATTAGGTTCAGATTTTACATGCACAAAACCATAGAAATCCAGCTGGTATAATTAGTGTCATTTAGAGTAACTATAACTAGCGCCCTAAGGTACATATAATTCACACCCTTGACATGAACTGCTAATTAACCCAGATATTACATCACTCATGAAATCTTCTATGACATTATTGATTATATCACTGTAACATTTGCAGTAAAATTATTGCTGAGAAAACTGTGCATGTTGAGGGTGCGATTATAGTTACCTTAGTGAATGATCTATAACTCTATAACAGCTAAATTTCTATGATTTATATATATATATATATATATATATATATATATATATATATATAGAGAGAGAGAGAGAGAGAGAATAAAGGTTTTGGAAATGATCTACTTGTGAAGTGGTGTTGTCCTCAGATCCTATTAAAGATATCTATATATATATATATATATATATATATATATATATAGATCACTTCTAAAGCCTTTATTATCTTTCCAATCAGGAATGTCTCTTCTACTCTGGCCAAAACAAAGAGTAACAACCATAGCCAACAAGTGTTTCGTGCAAAGCTCTTCTGTTGAATCAAAAGCATGTAAACATACATACATATAAGTACATCCATTGATCAGATAGAAGAGAGGAAAAAATACAAGATATCATTACATAAAAAATATGAACACATTATATGCGTATTAAATTATACTGGCTGAAAATTCCAAGATCAAACTAGTTGAAATATGCATACACACTATGCATATATCACATTATAACGCCTGAATACAGCTGTAAAAAATTACATAACCAAAGAAATAAGAGAACACATATTGAAATAAGCTTTACGTCATGTTCAAATACTATATTATAACATTACTATACATTGCATTCTCCTGTTTTTTTATACTAGTACATCATCAAAACCAAGAAAACACAAGAAAGAATACAGTTAAAACATAGCAGCATATAATAAAGTAAAGTAGCTTCATATATACTCACACATCACTCAAAAGTAAAATGCTGAGTAAAACAAGCTGCTCTCCCACATGCATAAATATCAATGTTGAAAGTTCCAAATATATTGAACACTCCAAGCCTTGAAGAACACGTTTTAGGATTTCAAAGTTTAGAGCTCAAGCCCCACCAGCAGTAGAACACAAGAATAATCCAACTGACACTCTACACATTTATTAAATGTGTGCAAATATACCATTTCAGAAAAGGACTAATAATCTGCCCTAAATTATCATATCAATTAAACAAAGTCCCAGCATATCTGAGGTATCTGCCTTCTGTGCTATTCTTTTGTTGTGTACACATGACTAAACACCAGTAGCCAGTTAGTCAGTTACAGGAACCACCTGATCTCCCAAATAATGCTTACCTTTTATTTGAGATTGTGCTGATCTAGTCTCCAGAATGAGTTCAATATTTATTTGCTTTAGCAAAGTATCACCATTTCATAGTAAGGCTGTAATAAAAAACATAAAGCTACAATAAACGCCTTCATACGTTGAAGAATTGGTATGTACTTCAATGTACAGTGTCCTAAATGTCACAAATTACACCCAATTATCAAAATGCATAGCTTCGCTGAGCGTGCTGTCACTGCATTCTCTTACTGGGAAATACCATTTCCAAACTGTATGGCTTTGCGGGGACTGGTGTTACTGTGTTCTATTTGTGAAGAGTACCATTTTTTTTTTTTTATATATGTTTATTGAGAAGTACATGTCAATATACAGACTGTGTTAAATAGAGAAACAATACATCAAATTATGGCCATATATGAAAAATATTATGAAATATTAACTTCTCAGATTCCTAAACACAAAACAAAAAACAAAAAAACATTATACATATATCAATAAATGCAATATATGAGATTATTTATAAGGCATCCAACTGTGCATTAACTCTTAGAAGTAGACCTATAACAGAAAATATGGAAAGAAAGAATTATGCAATATGTATTAAACCATATATTATAGGTTGTTAGAAGACAGTCGAGATAGTATTATCATGCAAATCCACATATATAACATTTCAAATGCAGATATTCCTGCCAATTCAACAGTGTTGAATTGGTGAACAGTAAGTCCTACTTAAAATAACAGTGTTAATGGGTGAGATATCAATTGTCTTAATAACAGCATGACTCAAAACAATAATAAAAATGTCTTAATAAAGATAGGAGACAAAGAATGAGAAAACGTTTACGTGTGAATATTAATAGAATATGTATTAGCTAGAAAGGGTTTCCAAATTTGGATGAAAATCCCAACATTATCTTGCAATCTGTAAATCAGCTTTTCATATGATGCCATGTTATACATTTCAATAAGCCATTCATCATGTGTAGGACGTTGTGGTGTTCTCCAATGTCGTAATATACAAATTTTTGCTACAGTGAGTGCAATAGCAATCAATCTTCTTGTATGGTTTGTTAGATTTGGGAGATCAGTAACATCATGTAATATAACTAATTTTTCTGTTAAAGGAATGGGCACATGTATAGCTCTGTGTATAGAGGAAGTTATAGAAGACCAGTATTCCGTCAAAACTGGACATCGAAATAAAATGTGTAGGATATCACAGTCCTCATGAGGACACCTCCAACAGGTAGAATGGTGTAGTAAACCTGCTGCCTTGAGTTTTTGTGGTGACCAGTACCAATTATGAAGAATTTTGAAAAGAGTAAATTTCATTCTTGCCTCTCTGATTCCTTTATCCATGTTCATAACAACATCCGTCCAGTCCTCATTGGAATACGCTACATTAAGTAATCCTTGCCATTTGACGTGGAGTTGTGCTAGTAATGGTGATGAATGTAGTTAATGCACAATGAGATTATAAAATCCAGAGACCGCTCCTTTCAATTTCCCCCAAGTTTTTAAGTATTGTACGACTGGGGAATCCTCAGGTATCCACGGAAATGGTCCTAGTCTACTAAGTAGAGCTTGTTTCAATTGTAAGTATTTCCCCTTTTGAGAGCTAGGGAGTTGAAATTCTATCTGAAGCATCGTAAAGGTTTTAAGCTTGCCTTCTAAAGTGAATAAATGATCCAGCATTAGAATACCTGCTCTCTCCCATGTATCCCAGGAAATTGTCTGTTTTCCTATTCGAATATCAGCGTTATGCCATATGGGAGCCTTATTATGTAGCCTCGTATTACTCTTAAGGAGTTTGTGGGAGTGTATCCAAATCTTAAGCATAGACTGTATAATAGGGTTAGAACTTTGTAAAGCAGGCGATTTATGAGTATAAAACATTTGCAAACCTGAAGATACCTTTAAAGATTGCTTTTCAATAAGAACCCATAGTGGGGGGTCATCCTGTATTGGCCAAAGATAAACCAATTGAGATAAATGGAGGGCTGTATAGTAATGTTCAATGCATGGTAAACTAAGGCCACCAGATCGCCTGTGAGCAATCAGTTTGGAGATTTTGAGTCTAGGTCTCAGAGATCCCCAAATAAAGGTTTTAATACCTTTGTCAATGTCTTGCAGTATTGATATTTTAACTGTCAAAGGTAACATACCTAAAACATATGTGAAACGAGGCACTATAATCATTTTCACTGCCTGGACTCTACCCCAAAAGGACAGGTTAAGATGGGACCATTTTTCATATTCTGACTTCGTTTTAGCAATGAGTGGATCTAAGCTATCTTGAATCATACGTTCTAAACCAGTGTTGATATAAATACCTAGATACTTCAGGCGATCCGCTTTCCATTGAAAATTGTAGCCTAAGATAGCTGCTTTTGTTGTGCCCCGGGACAATGGGAGAGCTTCACTCTTATTCCAATTGACTTTGTATCCAGAAATGTTTGAGAAGTGAGAAATAGTAGACATGAGTGCCAAGAGTGAAGTAGGTAGATCTGTAAGTGTGAGTAATATGTCATCCGCGTATAGAAGTAGTTTTGAGATGCCTGCTGGTGTAGGAATGCCTGCTATTTGTGAACACTGTCTTATTGCTGCAGCCAGTGGTTCAAGTGCAAGAAGAAATAAGAGGGGCGATAAAGGGCAACCCTGGCGGGTACCTCTTTGCACTAAAAAGGTTTTTGAAAGGAAACCCCCACAATTCACTTGTGCAGATGGTGTCTTGTATAACCATTTAACCTTAGAGATAAAATCATCACCTAATCCCAACCTATGCAATGTACGGAACATATAACTCCATTCAATGCGGTCAAAGGCCTTTTCAGCATCTAAGGATAATGCTACTCTGTCTTCTCCAGCATCCTTAGAAAACCAAAGTATGTGAGCCAAAGTGCGGAGATGGCTACGAGAGTTTCTGCCTGGCATGAATCCAACTTGAGAATTATGTATGAGTTTAGAGATAACTTGTTTGAGCCTTTTGGCAAGAATGGTGGCTAATAGCTTTGAATCTGTATTCAGAAGAGATATCGGACGATAGTTACTGCAGTATAATGGATCTTTCTCAGGTTTGGGAATGACAGTTATGATAGCTTTATTTGAGAGTGAGAAGAGACTACCAGTTTCCTCTGCTTCTTTATAAACCTCATAAAGGGCATCTATTGCTTCTGGTTTTACCCAACGGTAAAATTCCCCAGGAAAACCATCTTCTCCCGGTGCTTTATTGTATGGGAGACTGGAGATTGCTTGAGCAATTTCATCCTTTGTTATTTCGCCAGTCAGTATGAGCCGGTCCTGTTCATTGAGACAGGGTAGTGTTATTTTATCAAAGAATTCCTGTTCTTTGAGGAGTTCATCATCAACTTCTGAACTATATAACTTGGTATAATAATCTGCAAAAGTATTAGCTATTGCTTGAGTCTCAGTTATTAGTTTACCCTCAGGGTTATATATAGCTGGAATAGCTGTCATAGCTTCTCGCTGTTTTAATCGTGCCGCTAGTAAACGGCCTGCTTTTTCTCCTTGTTCATAATTGCGAGCCTTAAGTCTATATAGCATATATTCTGCTTTGGAAGTATATAGTGTATTAAGTTCCATCTTCGCTTTTTCCAATCTGCATCTGGAAGCTTCAGTTGGATTGCTAAAATGAGTATGTGTCAGTGTTTTGATATCATTTTCCAAAATGGCCTGTTGTTCTATTCTGCGTTTATTTGTTATGGCAGAATCCCTCATAATTTGCCCCCTAATAGCGGCTTTTGCGGCTGCCCATAAGATTTGTGGAGAAGAAACTGATCCTTTGTTATCTTTCATATAAGTAGTCAAATGTGATTGTAATTGTGACTTTTCTGCTGGTAGTTTGTAGCGCAATATGTTTAATCGCCATGGTTTCCTACAAGGGCGTTTCAGACCCCAATCAAGCTGGAGACTGATAGGAGCGTGATCCGACAGTGCAATTTCTAAAATATCACAATCTAGTACTTGTGGTGTAATAGAATGTGAAATAAGGAAGTAATCTATTCTAGAATGGGAATCATGTACTGTCGAGTGATATGTAAACCCTTTATCTGTTGGATGTAGTAAACGCCAGATATCGATCAAACCATGATCTTCTCTGATGTCTCCCAGTATGGCTCTATCTCTACCATGAGTTGTGTCCAGGGGACCTGTCCTGTCTAAGATCACATCTGGCTCAAGATTCCAATCGCATCCCAAAACTATTCTGGAAATTCCCATTTCTGTTAGAATTCTATTTAGATGAAGGAAAAAGGGGGCTTTAGTCCCAACAGGGGCATATATGGAATCCACTCCTAATATATTGTTACCAACTTTAAGCTTCGCTAAAACAAATCTACCATCCTCATCTGACCATGACTGAAGTATTTGGCATTGCAGTGTTTTCCGTATTAGAATGGCTACACCACTTTTCCTAGTAGTAGTGTGGGATGTAGCATCTCCTGATATGTGAGAAGGGGATTTGCAGCTGTAAAGTATCTGGCCTACCCAATCTCGTTTTAATTTTTCTGATTCTATATCAGATAGATGAGTCTCCTGGATGAGAGCAATGTCAGTATGTTTGGAGGCTAAATAGGAAATAATTTTCTTCCTTTTAATGTAATTAGTAAAGCCATTGACATTGAGAGAGACAATTTGCATAGGACTTGTCATGATGATGACTAAAAATGTTAGAGTATATTTGTACTGTGTGAAACAGAGTCAAAATGCTAAAAAAGGGAAAAGGAAGTAGATAAACTATATGGTAATGTGATAATGAGAACTTACTGGAGGAAAAAAAAGAAATTATCTGGAGTATAGTAAACCTGAAACCAATATGTGGAACTATAATCATAAAATATTGTTAACACTAAACTCTAAATAGTGTAAGTACACCGTTCTAAGTGCTAGAATGTAAAAGAACACTGCAGATCAAATAATATGTATCTTTCGTCGGTGGGTCTAAACCTCAATTCGAAACCCAGACTCTGGAGGGGAGGAAAGGAAAACCACTCATGGTAAATAAATTATACGAAAAAACACTCCATGGAGTTATAAAATCTATCCAAGAGAAAATCTGCAAATACAAACACAGTAGGAAATGTACATGGTTATTGAACAGCAATATATGAGGATAGGAAATAAATCATATCCATCAGAATTAATAATTGTAGTAAAACACTAATAACATTATATTAATACATAGCATGTATAAATATACTCATCTAGCTGGAAGAAGTGATAGTGGAAGGTTGAGCATCAGTTACTTTATTAAAAGACGTGGGTGACTTTAGAGGTGATCTCGATTTGTCTCTGGGATTTTCCTGTGTGAGTGACTTTACGCAGTGGACTGCTTTATCTCTGTCAAACTGTTTCTTAAAGGTACGGACGTGTAATCTACCGGTGCGATGGCTTTGTGGATCTTTCTGCAATTGAAGCGGACTATTCATAGATGTTTTGTCCAGTGGCGTTGAGTCCATATGTTGGTCATCCAAACTGTCCAGGAAGCATACCAGATCCTCAGGCTCTGTGTAGTACCTTGAGTTCCCATCCATTGTGATCCACATTGTGGCAGGTTCTAAAAGACCATATTTGATATCCCATTTGCGAAGTCTTGGCCTAAGTTGCAGGAACGCTTTTCGTTTGGCATTGGTTTCAGTGGAGAAGTCTGCAGCAATAAATACTTTATGGCCTTCCAAGTCATACGGACCATGTTTACGAGCAGCTGTTAATATTTGGCGGACCTGTTCATGGCGTAAGAGGCATGCTATAATCGATCGAGGTCTAGATTCAAGAGTTGAAGTTGAAGTTCTTGATCGAATTCTGTGAGCTCTCTGCAACTCAAGGGTATGCTCAAAAGATATGTTCAGTAGCCGCGGTATTAACGTTAGTAGCAAGTTCTTCACATCATTTTTGACTTCCATTTTTTCTGGAATTCCATAAAAACGAATGTTATTTCTTCGGGCCCTGTCTTCCAAATCTATAACTTTTTGTTTTAGGTGCCAGATATCCGGACCCCAATACTCTGCATTATCTAATTTCTCTTCCAAAAAAGTGGTTCTTTGATCTAAAATTTCCACTTTGATATGAAAACAGTTTAGATCCATCCGTATTGTCTTCATTTCTGTTGCGAGATCTGAAATTTTTACATCCATAGATCCCAATCTTTGCCCCACGGCAGAGATCTCTGTTAAAATAAGGTCCATAGAAGCAATGTCTTGTGGGACAACAGTAGACGTGCCTGGAGGTACAGTGTTCCCTACTACTTGTGTAAACAAAGGCTTTCTATTAGATTTGCCACTGGCCATACTGTTATATTTTAATGTTAGAGAAGACAATAAATAAGTACAGCTTAGTAATCAAATATGATATCTAATTGACTCACAAAGTAGGTAGATATTAACACTGTAAATGGTGACAGACATCTGGGATTTTAAAATTATGGCTATATGTTTTCAAGCAGGTGTCGCTGAGAAACAGTGCATCAGAAATGTTGTACAGTTTTCGTCTGCCTACCCAAATTCACTTTACCCCCTCTGCTGATAGGAATTCCGGCGTTTATGTAATTTCGTAGTAGAGTCTGAATTGTCAGATTTAGAAAAATATCTCTGAAGTGAACGTTTACATGCTTCTCATACAGCTGCCTTTCGACATTCAAGGAAAGGAATTTCACATATCTCTTCAGAAGCAGAATTCCTGATAGAATGACTAATTTTCACAAACTCTGTCAGCTGTAGGAATGGTGTACAACACTCACTTGCCAAACTGTATTTACGCCACACACCTGTAGACAAGAAATTCCTGCGCTTACATAATCACGTAATGGATCCTGAACAGTTAAGTGAAGAGAAATACCTCAGAGTTGAGAGTTGTCAGAGGCTTCTCTTACAGCAGCCTTTTCACTTATCTCACCAGCAGCTGACTGTGTTTCCTGACAGAATTAGTCTTTGCCACAGACTTCTATAATTTTAAAAAATAATGACTGAATGCTTTCAGACAGGTGTCCCTGAGAATCAGTGCATCAGAAATAGCTCACATGTTTTGCCTGCCTATCAAGATTCGCTTTACGCCCTCTGCTGATAGGAATTCCAGCATTTACTTAATTGCGTAGCAGACTCTAAACTGTCAAATGAAGAGAAATACCTCAGAAGTGAAAGTCCATATGTTTCCCCAACAGCAGCCTTTCAACTTTCAAGAAAGGGAATTCCACTTATCTGTTAAGAAACTGGCTGTATTTCATGGCAGAATGAGTAACTTTCACAGAGTCTCTCAGCTGCAGAAATGGTGTACAACACTCACTTTCCGAACTGCATTTGCTCCACACACTCAGCTGACAAGAAAATCCTGTGCTCACATATTTACATAAGAAGTCTGAACAGTTAATTGAAGAGAAAATACCTCAGAGTTGAGACTTGTCAGAGGCTTCCCTGTGCTGTGTGGAGAGTTCAACCAAAGGTCAACAGTTATTTAATTCCCTAAACATGAAGAAAGCCCCTTATCTCTTCAGCAGCTGACTCTGTGTCCTGACAGAAAGTGTTGTTCTTTGCTCAGCTGAGGGGCCGTGTTCAGGTGATTTGTAGCCGGGCTTCAATTAAGAACTCCATTTTAACTGGCATTTCTTACTTTGAAAATAACTTCAGAGTTATGTCGCTATTATCGCATGTATATTTCCTTTCATTCTGACTCCAAGGAGGCTTTTTGACAGCTGTTTGGGTAATCCTTCTCCCCTCGAGCCTCGGAGCTCTACGTTGAGGCGGCCATTTCAGACGGCAGCCAGACTCCGCCCCCGAAGAGTACCATTTTTATTATGAAAAATCACAGCCGCTGGTTATCCATACAAAACACCTTGCTGAATCGGGTCATAAAACATATCCTTAATGCTTGATGCTGACCTCCTCTCAACAGACCTTAATCCAGTGTTCTCCCAACAATATTTAGAACCAATAATATGCAAAATCTATAAACAAAAATAAACAACACAAGGAAAAGTAATACAATATATATCTGTTTGAGGGACCAGAGATCTGTGACTAGCCCACTTCAGCCACTGTAGAACCTCACTATGAGCACATCTACACAAAATAGTTTCCTTCACTGCCAGGTTCTACTATGTCAAAGTGAGCTTTGTGAGGCCAAACAATATTTTTGGTTTCAGGCAATGTTCATTTTTTTCAATTTGTGAGGACCCGGAAGCTCTTCAAATATAAAGTCTTACAAAAACCATGACACATCAAACATTGACAAATCCAACGGCTGGCAGCCAACCCAAATCTATTGGCTTTGCCAATGCTTGTGTTCAATTATTCTTTTACTGATGTCTTTGTTAGATTATCGTTGCCTACTGTTATTTAAGTGCTGTTCCCATAAGTTATTCCACTTACCAATCACACAAATAAAGACAAATAAATAAATCAAATTCCCATACTGCTTCCTGCTTGAAATACTAAGTGATTGTAAGCCAAGGTTATTGTGAAGTTCATGATTATACATGGCATAAAGGGTTGCAAAGGAGAAAAAACTTTTTGCAGCACCACTTTAGACACTGCAAAAACACCTCACATACCGTCCATGATAATTTAACATGAACTAATTTGAGCATATAGGGCAGGATGTATGAAGCCTTTTAGCAGCCACATAAGATCCAAATCCTGAATGGTGCATTTGCAACTGCAAAAAGGCATTTCTGTATGTACTAACCATGAATTGTGAAGTGCTAACATGCTACTAGGGGCCATATGTACGAACACTTTTTCCCATAGACACAGAATGGGTAAAAGCCTTTGCTACATCTGGCCCTAAATCACGATTTGGCCTTTCAACCAAAGTCCAAATTGGTATTAGGAAAGGATGTGTTTAGGGCACCTCTTCCAAATACCAATTCTCATTGGTTTGTATTAATGTTTTGTAAACAAATTCCGGTCGCAAAACAGTAAAATCTGAGCACCTCTTCAAAGGAGGTTGTACAGGGAAGGGGACCTTTCCCCTTGTGAATGTTGACAAAAACATCAGTTTTTTTAGGAGTAGGCAGTTGTCCCATGGAAATGGAACTTACACTTTTAATTTCTTTTTTACAGGCATCCCATTATCCTTTAAGAAAAACTGGTTACATTTTGTTAAATAAAATTGCCTTATTAAAAAGCAGACACAGAATTAGTGGTCGGCTAACTCCAGCAGGGAAATGTCCCTGAGATGGCTGCAATTCCTAGCAGGTCTCAATTTTGGACCTACCTCATTTATATTTCTGAGGTAGGTTGAACTGTGACTACTAGGAATCAATTATTTGCAAACTGACCTAATACTACATCGGTTGGTTTGCAAATTAATACACTGGTGGCAAAAAGACTGGGCGCAAGTTGTGACCAGTATTTTTCAACTTGTGCTTCGTGCATCTGGCCCATAATTATTTAAATATTCTGCCTCATTTTGTGGAGAGGAATTATAGTTTCATGTTTTGGCCATATTTAACCACTTCAAATGCTTGTATGACTTACTTGTTATAACTGAAAATGTGTGCTTTTTGATTTTAAATCCTATATTTTCTCTATAAGGAACGGAGTCATAGATATACTACAAAGTTCCTTAAGGACCAATCTAAACACAAAGTCATAAAATATTGCTCTTGTTTTCCAGGGAGAGGCTGGTGGAGATGAAGGACCTCCTGGCCCTCCTGGCCCTAAAGGTGATCCTGGACCACCAGGAGAAGGCCTGCCAGGCATACCAGTAAGTAGTCTTCATAAACGTGAGTGGTCCCAGGTACTTGTGACTTGCTTAAAGAAGTGATTTCTTTTTTTACAATATGTATATTCAACGAATGCCAAAAAGGCGTGCCTCCTTTTAACGCCTGCTCTGAGCATGCGTTAGAGTGCCTAAAACATTATGCAAAGAAATCTTTTAGATTTCTCTGTGGCATTCCTCCTCCAACAGGGGAGTTCCTCCTTTGCATACATTACGCCTGGTGCAGGCATGATGTAGCATGCGGTGCGCCACTTTTTAAATTTGGCACTGCAATTTTGTCCTCGTGGGCCACATTAGAGTAAGTAAAAAAATAAATGACGCTAATGTGGAACAATGAGGTGCTTAGGGCTCTTAAATCTGCCCCTAAGTATGCTCTTTTCACTCCAAATGTAAATGGCTTAGTGGTGAGACTCTCAGGGGGTCACAATGACCCCGGCGGTGAGTGGTAATGTGGCAGCAGTACCGCCAATAGGCTGGCGTTTCATACCGCCACATTATGAGAATGGTGGCTTGGCTGCAGCCAACCCACCACTTCTCCACTCAGACTGCAGTGGTGGTAGCAGCCGCCGGGCCAGAGATGTCGGCGGCATTTTGAGCCAGCATACCACCATGGGTTTTTGTGGCATTGCTAACCATGGCGGTAGGCCCTACCATTGACAGGGAACTCCTTCCCTGTCACTGGTAGGTGGCTCAACCACCCCCCAACACTCCCCAGATGCCCCTAAGCCCCTCCATCCACACTCCCCCTTCTGATCCTCTCACCCCCATTCATGCACACACCCGCAGACATGCACCACGCATACACCCACCCACTCATACACGCATGAATCCAGTCATGCTCGCACACATTCGTACACCCATTCACACTGACATGCAGACACGCACTCACATGACCATTCTTACACATATTTACACACATGCATACACCCACGCAAACAACACTACACACAGACACATTCATGCACACACTCACACATTCATGCACACAACCTCACACACAAACAACACCCTCGCCCCCTCCCCTGTCAGAAGCCCAACTGACCTTCTTCCAGGTGATCTTCCAGTAGGGAACGGGAAGGGGTGCTTCTACCGCCAGCAGCGCCTGCCAGCAGAACACTGCCAGGCCGTATCACATGTCATGATACGGCTGGTGGCGGTCTACTGGTGTGGCGGTGCTGGTGGTAGCAGCGCCACCTTACCACCATCCTCCACTATGATCACTGCCGGATTTCTGCCCTCCTTGTGGCAGTGCTCATAATATGGCAGATGGATGGTAGCCGTGGTGACGGTCTTTTGGCAGCCGTCACCGCAGCTGTATGCGGTTTTTACCACCAGTGACATAATTAGGGCCTAAGTGTTGGTAGTGTGTGTAATATTTTGTATATCCGTGTGTAAATACACTTGTAATATGGTTAATTGAGTTGATATTGCCCATCTTGCAGTGATTTGCTTAATACAGCTACCCTGTGCCATGCATTGGCTGCATTGAGAAATGAAAATTCTAGGCAGTTGCTGGGATATTTTTTGGGAGTTATTGGTCAGAAGTCAAAGGAGTAGTTTGGAGGTATCACAAAAGATGTCTGAGAAACAAGACTGAATAGGTCCCCGCCTTGTTTCGGTTCCTGTCGCCAGATGATTTTTTATTTTTACTTTGTGTGAAACACCAATTACAAGCTTATGCAAAGCACACTTATATAATATTCCATTAAAAAGGAGCAAGACAGCCAAGTTATGACAGACAACGATAATAAAGTCTTACATGCATCCATGTCTATCAGGGCACTCTAGAACACCTAGATTTCAAAACTCTGAGAATTTCTGTAGTTCTGTTCAAGTTCAAGGTGGATGGGAATGGTGTGACAGAACGCAGAGTCTTGCCAATAGAGAGATAGTGCCACAAACCACTGATATTTGGTAGATTGCTAAGCAGGTCAAAGGTGGCCAACCTCTGACTTCTGGTCAGCTGATACTCCAAAAGATCTTGGCTATATAGATTGGAATTACCCTTTGCAGGGCCTTGTGAATGATGTATCACAACTTGAATTGAACTATGTGTTTACCCAGTAACTAATGTAGGATCTGAGGTGCAGGGTTATTCTCAGATTTAAGCTTTTTCATTTTGAGATGGGTAGCTTTGTTTCGAAACATTTGCAAGTAGCAGATGATGGGTATAGTCCTGAGATTTACAGCATGCGACCAGTTCAATCAGATGTGTAAGGATAAACCTAGTTCTGATAGCCATGAATAGGTGTGTATGGTGAAGTTTGTTAGCTTGCTGTCCATACAACAAATTAATTAGTGTCACACACTCACCTGGTTGCGACTACAGAGGTGATTCAGGACCTCTTATCCCCCCAGTCCCCAACCCATGATCAAGGAACCTTAAACCCTTAAATCATACACTGCTCTCGAGGGCAAGAGGGATTGGGACAAAATAAGAAAAGATAGACTTGTAGCACCGACCTGCTCTGCTGCCTTGCAATACTTCGTGAGAGGTTCTGCACTCCCTGGACCTTTTGTGCTGGCGTGGATATAGTGCACTGGGAATAAGAAGAATAGTTTTTGAACAGTTCTCACCACACAAAGATTACATATTTAGTCACAATATTGTACATTTACAGGCGTCACCAGATGTATTGTATGAGAGCAGGTACAAATCAAGATTTAAGGCTGGAGTTTCTGGCACTCCAAGGATCATTTTACATTCAGTTCTCTGTACAAGTTCATATACATATATAATGTGCTCTAATAAGTTCGCTCACATTCTCATTACAACAATTTGTCAAGAATTACTCGTGTGGGGATTTCAGTTCTGATATAATTCAAGTCAGGAGCACTCACTCTGTAAAGGAGTTCAGAGCGCTAAAGCTATTGAAACAAAGGTAGTGTTGGATTTCCAGAAAGCAAATTCAGAACTGAGTCTTATATGTAGTCTTAGGCTTAATCTAAGGATTAGTGCACACTAACCCGTGGTCAAGTACTTAGCCTTGTCTCTCCTACTTAAAACTGGAATCCAGAGGACATCTTTAAGCTCTAGTGCAGGGAGTTGAAGAGGAATCGGCACACTGGAAGCTAAGACGACAGAAGCATCAATAGTGTTAGGATCACAGGAGATGCAGGGAGGCTTTTGCTGAGGAAGACCAGAGTGCTGGAGGAATCTGGTCAACTCAGCAGGTGAGTGTAGGGATAATGCTTGCTCAAGACAGGAAAAAGGACAAGTACCGACTCAAGTTTTGCATTTGGTTTAAATAGTCTGTGGGTAGGGCTGATTCCTGAAATGCCCATGGCTCGCATGGGAGAAAGGAAGGTTCCAATGGGCCCTAGAAGAGAAAACCTGTCAGTCCAATGGTTTTGAACCTTAATACAAACAGGTGGAAGCAATTAACATTAGCAAGTGGAGTCAATAGGTCATGGCAGTTGGACCAATAAACAGAAGCAGGTGGAATTAATCAACATTAGTAGGTGTAGTCACAATGTCATGGCAGTTGGAACCAACAAACAGAAGCAGGTGAATGAATTAACATTAGCATGTGGAGTCAATAGGTCATGGCAGTTGGAACCAATATACAGGAAACACATGTCTATTCCTTGCAAGTTTGCAGACCAAGAAACTAATTGAATAACAGTACCAGAATGTTCTAATGGTCTTGGTAGGGGCCTGCCAATGGGTTAAGTGTAGTGGGACCATGGGGCTTGAGGGGAGTTTATCCTGGAGGAGCAGGCGGCCATGAAGTGCCATAGTAGAATACAACTTGAGTTCTGTGCGCCAGACCCACTGTACAAAGGGTGCAGGGGGTTGTGACAGTTCCCCACCACAAGGAATGACCTACAGGTTGTGGTTTGTCTGGGTGACGAGCACAGAAAGAACAGACCGGACTAGGGGCATGAACATTGCTGGCTGGTTCCCAAGACTATTCTTCAGGACCATGGCTTTTCCAATCAATTAAGTAAAGCAAACAGACATTAATACTTTTAGAGTCTAGGATTCTCTGTACCTCAAATTACAAATGGCCGTCAGTGTTATAGGTGGTGGAAGTGGACAAGGACAAGTTTGTGCATCATAGGATTCAAGTAAGGATACATGACAGTGGGTGCATTGTTATATCGTCTGGCAGCTTTAATCTCACTGCTACTTGGTTATTAATTTGTTCTATTTGAAAGGGACCTACACATCTGGGTTGTCATTTATGTGGACCATGTAGTCACAGGTTTTCGTGGCCACGTAAACCTGGTCTCCAATTTTATTGGCCGGTTGTTGTTGTTAGTGACTTTGAAAGATGTTGTAAAAAGTCTTGCATGGCAGATACATCTTCAGAAGGTATGACAACATTTTCTGGTAACATACGTGTATGTCTGACTGTTGCACATTAAAAAGGATATACCGCAGTGGCAGAATGCTGTGAGTTATTATATGCAAATTCAGCAAATGGCAACACAGATTCCTTCCCTTGTGGAGTAGAAGTTACAAGACATTGCAGTGTCTGTTCTAATACCTTTCTCACCCCTTCACTCGGTCTGTGGGTGAAAAGCAGATGAGAGACTCATGTCAAGGTCAAAGGTTATTCAAAACCGGGAAATGAACTACAGGCTTCTGTCAGAAATGGTTACGGAGGAAAGATCATTTAACCGCAAGATGTGTTGGACAAATCCGACAGGGTTTTGCCAGTGGGTATCTGTTTAAGGGTAATAAAGTGAGCAATTTTCGAATAGAAATCTACTATTACCCAAATAATATTATAGCCATTGGAGTTGGGTAAGGATGTGAATAGTATGTACTGATTGTATGCCAGGGTTGTGGGGGCACAGGAAAGGTTTGTGAGTTACCCGCAGTGGCAGAATGAGATGCCTTACTTTGTGAAAATATAGGGTGGGTCTACCATGCACATTCCTGGACAGAGTTGGCCATCAAAACAGGTAGGGTTTTATGACTTCCAGGGTGTCCAGCTAGTGGGGTATCATGCCACCAGGTTAATGCTTCTTGTCTTCTTGTCTTCAATCTTCTATGGGGACATATAAGGTGGTTCCATGGTAGGTAAGATCCTTATGTGTATAATTATCCTTTCAGGCCACCCACGAGGCCGAGTCTTCCTAGCTAATGCTCTATCTAACTCTGTTTACAAATAATTCTTGTTTGCAAAGTTCTACGATATGTTCTGGGGCTATGATGTTTGGTGGTATCTGTTCCTGAAAGTCCTTACTTGTGTAACCCTACCCCTTAGATAGCATATCTGCCTTGGTATGTTGTGTGCATGATTTATAGTTGATGATGAAATTGTATTCACTGCAAAACAGTAACTACCTTTTATGTCTAGGAGTCAATGCTTTTCATGACCTAAGGAATTGGAGACACATGATCCGTGTATATGTGTTGCACAACTTATAAATATTGCCACCACTCTTGGGAACATAATTTGATTGCCAATAACTCTTGTTCTTCTTAGCTGGTAATATGTTTTGGGAAAAAAGGCAACTGTAGCATGTGCCCAATTGTGCTGTCACATTGCAACATAATACTTCCAACTGCTACATGAGAGGTGTCTGCCTCCACAAAGTAAGGGTGCCCGGATTTGGATATCTGAGTATCAGGGCCATGGTAAATGTTTCTTTAAGTAGACAGAAGGCATCATTGGATTCCTGGGAGCACACAAAGGGTACCTTCCTGTTTAAAAGCCTAGTAATTGAACTTACAATGTCAGAAAAATGGGTATTAATTGATTGTAAAAGTTTGAAATATCTATGAAACGTTGCACCTTTTTAACTGTGGTTGGCTCTGGCAGTCTAATATTGCCTGAACCTTTTTTCTATCCATGGTTACCCCTTCGGGAGACAAGCTGTATCCCAGAAACACAACAGAATGAGTATGAAATGTACATTTTTCAAAGTTAGCAAAAAAGGCATGTTCCTGGACTCTTTGTAGTACTTCCCTGACATTACCTATGTGTTTTGTCATGTTTCGTGAATAAATGAGGATGTTGTCAATGTATATGATCACACAAACATCCAGTAGATCTTTCAGAGCTTAGGCGGTCATTCTGACCGCGGTTACCGCCGAATGACCGCCCCGCGGTCAAAAGACCGCGGCAGCCATTCCAACTTTCCCGCTGGGCCGGCGGGCGACCGACAAAAGGCTGCCCGCCGGCCCAGCGGGAAAGCCCCTGCAACGAGGAAGCCGGCTCCGAATGGAGCCGGCGGAGTTGCAGGGGTGCGACGGGTGCAGTGGCACCCGTCGCGATTTTCACTGTCTGACAGTGAAAATCTGTTTGGGGCCCCTTGAGGGGGCCCCACGACACCCGTTCCCGCCATCCCACCGCCAGAAACAGACTGGCGGGAAAGGGGTCGGAATCCCCGTGGCGGTGCTGCAAGCAGCGCCGCCATGGAGGATTCCCTGGGCCAGGGGAAAACCGCCGGGAAACCGCCGGTTCCCCTTTTCTGACCGCAGCTTTACCGCCGCGGTCAGAATAGCCCAGGAAGCACTGCCAGCCTGTTGGCGGTGCTTCCGCTGCCCTCCGCCATGGCGGTCATGGACCGCCAGGGTCGGAATGACCCCCTTAGTCTGTAAAGTACTGGGCATTACATCCCCCAAATGGCTTGACTGTGTATCTGAATAGTACGAACTTGTTTCGGAAGGCCATTTTCCACTCGTCACCCTCTTTTACATGAATAAGATGGTAAGCAGCACACAGGTCCAATTTAGTGTACTCAGTAGACTTCCGCACCTGGTCAAGCAAGACCGGGATTAGAGGCAATGGATATCTATTCTTCACAGTCACTTTATTTAGTGCTCTGTAGTTGATCCATGGCCATAACTCAACATTCTTCTTTGGGACGAAGAAGAGCGACGATGATGTAGGGGAGGTGGAGCGACAAATGAAACCTAGGGATAACAGCTCACCTAGGTGTTTTGTCTCGGGTTCAGAGAGACTATAGGCACAACTACAAGGGAGTGCTGCTACAGGAATTAAGTCAATGTGGCAATCATATTCCCTCTAGGTGGGTAATTGCATAGCCTTTTGATATTCTACTGGAAGTTGCATTATAGATTCTTGTTTTAAGGCCGCACATGTCAGAATTTCCTGTGTCTTTATATAACAATTGGTTCAACAGTGGTGAGAACCCAGAATGACCAGGCAGAGGGAACAGTCAATGCTGGTAATTGTGAAGTTGAAGCCAGGAGACCCCGAACATTGCACCAAAGGTGGGTGTATCAATGATATCAAATGTCAAAATCTCAGTATGCCCATTATCACATATTTCAGTGATTGGTGCAGTTTGGTATGCGATCATCCCATAAGGGAGCTCAGAGCCACCCACAGCTCTAACCTGTACAGGTTAGCTTTTCTTAATGCGTGGATATGTAAAGAACTGGCCAAGGCTATGTCTTAGAAGCTTCCAGTATCCCCAGAGCCTACAAGTATAGGTAAGACCTTCTGCTGTTGGGGCGAAAGTATAAGGGTAACTAGTATTGTAAAATGTTGTGGAACGTTTTGTGAGGTGTTTGCCAAGTAGTGTGGGGTCTGTTCTATGACCACACCCAACTGGTTCACCTCTGTGTCTGTCGTGCTCCCTAGTTTTTCTGCATCAAATTAGATGTCATGGCAACATTCTTTTGAATTCCTTTTGGTTTGAGGGTACACTCTCGAGCAAAGTGACCTGCTTTACCACAATGCAAACACAAATTTGACTGAAATCTGGAGGAAGTCTTTGCAGCTTTAGTGCAGGGAGCTGGAAGCAAAGATGACAAAAGCGTTAATGACATCAGGATCACAGGAGCTGCAGGGAAGTTTGGACTGAGGAATACTAGAGCACTTGAGGAATCCGGTCGACTCAGAAGGTGAATGGAGGGATGACGCTTGTTCAGGCCAGAAAAGAAGCCAAGCACAGACTCAAATTTCAGTGTGGTTTGAATACTCTATGGGTGTGGTTTACTCCTGAGAGCCACATGTCTCACATGGGAAAAAGGCATTTAATGCAAGTAGGTGCAATCGGTTAACTTTGGCAGGTGTAGTCAATAAGTCATGGCAGCTGGAACCGTTAAATAGAAGCTGGTAGAATCAAGTAATATTAGCAGGTAGAGTCAATAGGTCATGGCAGCTAGAACCAATAAACAGAAGCACGGGTAATCAATTAACATTAGCAGGTGGAGTCAATAGGTCATGGCAGCTGGAACCAATAAACAGGAAAGACATGTCTATTTCTTGCAAGTGTGCAACCAAAAAACAAATTGAATAATGGTACCAGAATGTTCTAATGGTCTTCCAAGTGCAGTGAGACCTATGAGCCTTGAGGGGTGGTGTCTATCTGGTGTCACAGGAGACCATGACGTGGATCAGGGAAAATAGAACATGAGCCCTGTGCGCCAGACCCACTGAACAGAGGGTGGAAGAAAATCACGCTAACAGTGCTTCCTGCATGACAATGTGTTAGGTGTTCTTTACCTCTATTTCATCTATCTACAACAAGGAATGTGTAAACATAAACCCTTTCATTGACTATCAGTAGTCTGTATGACATTCAAACACATGCCTCCCCGTGGCCAAAGAGCTCAATATTCTCACTGAGTTCTCAGTACATTCTTTAAAATCATTCTGAAAGCTGGGCACTGACTCAATCCTAGCCACTGAATAACAATTATAAAGGGACCGTTTTATATGTTATATGCTGCTTAGAATGTGCATAAAAGAGAAATAAAAAAGCTTTTGTAATTATATGTTCTACAAAAAACAAAATAACATTATTTGTTTTTGCCAACAGGACTAATTGAAATATGTGCATTACTACCATTTAACCAACACAATTCAGCCTCCTTCTAGCATAGAAGTAACCTTCTATAAATACAAAAGAAAACAATTGAAAGACAAATGAGATTTTTGTTTCTGATAATACTCTTTAAGGTATAGACTACAGAGATTGGAGGCACAGCTCTTTAGACATTTCTAAAATATAAAATTTGATATTGGAAGAACTGAGGGGTGATGTTATTAGAGACCTTATTTCTTTGATAGTGCTAATTCTTCTGCAGATTTTACAATCCCTGCGTGATCTTAAACATCAGGTCTGCTATAGGGGGTTATGATTAGGCTTAACAATATTTAATGTGTTGCTCTAAGGTAACTATAACACCCCCTGCCATGCATAATTTTCTAATCAATAATTTTACTTCAATTGTCACAGGGATAATATCAATGATGTCATAATAAAGTGATGTAATATCTGGGGTAATTAGCAGTGCATGTCAAAAGCACAAGTTATAGTTACCATAGGATAAGAGTCATAGTTACTTGAAATAATCTAACAGCTGAATTTCTATAATTTTGTTTATGTAAAATCTGAACCTAACTATAACATCCCTGTAACCTTTGTTTTTTCAGTGAATTTATAAGTTTTTTTAAATTCTATATCCTAACTATAATGTCCCTATAACCTTTGTTTTTAAGTGAATTTCTAGTTTTTTTTAAACATTAAGTAAGATGCCCATCGTAACACACAGTGGGTAGGGGTTGGAGGCAGGGCCTTGCCTGGCATTGTGCTGCCCCAGCTCAAACCTGCTGCACCTGCCCCTCTCCATTGTCCAAATTAATGCCTCTGCTCCCTTATTGCAGCCCTGTGTGGCCATTGTTCTGCCACTGCCTTTCCCACCTGCCCTGGACAGTTAGCTTGATGCCCCACTCATCTCCTCCCTACCCCGTGTTGTCTGAGTCTATGCACCGATGTGCTTCTACTGCCCTTCATTTAGCTTGATGCTCTGCCCACTCTTCCTGTCCCTGGTTGCCCAATTAAATGCCCCATCATTGCCCTCCTGCTTAGCCTTTGTGCTTTGATTGCTGCCTCTACCGTCCTTCTCTTGCCCTCCGATGTCTGTGTGCATGCCCCTGCTCCCTCCTTTTTGCTCATCACATTCCAAAGACCTGCCACTGCCCCTCCTATCTACTCTGAATGTTCTGTTGAGCTGCCACTGCCCCTCCTACCTGCCTAGCATGGTCAGATGTCTCTCACCTGTCCCTGCCACTTCTACTCTTCCTGTCCGAGTTCCATGCCCCTATCCTTTCCCTCCTGTCCTATGTGGTTCATTTGGCTGCCACTTATTTCTGCCCTTCCTGGTGTGTTGTTCTGCAACTGCTCCTCCTGCCTGCCCTGCATGGTCTGTTGTGAAGCCCCTTCCTCTGCCCTCTCTTGTCTGTGTCCAGTCCCTATCCTCCCCTTCTGTCCTCCATGGTCCTTTGTACATGCCCGTCCCTCTTGCCCATGCTAGCACGTCTGACTTTATCTGGTTAGTAATGTTAGTTTTATAAGGGGACGTGTTAGAGCTTTGATGGACCTTTTGACTCGTTTAAGATGTTCACACCCTAAGTCCATACATGGCATAAATATCATCAAATCCAATAATAAAATTATTTTGGAGTCAGTAACCTTCACACACCAGACCCATTTGGTCACGAATGACCACACCTTTTATATAAGTAGAAGGTTTATTTCCCTAGATTAACAAGGCTAGTATCACATAAATTAGTCTCAAAACCACATGATATAAGTATAAAAACAACACTGGTTGACTGAATCTTCTAAAGAATCTCAACTTAATTAAAGCATTAATAACTAATCCCTCTAAAGCCAAAGTACAAATCAACAATAAGAGTAATTGCGCAATGGAAATAACATACATTTGAATTCAGTAATTGATTAATATTAAATACCAATTTTTATTTGGATGGCGAAGTCCTCACTAACTTCAGATTAGTATCAGCATGTTTGGGCTTCATGCAAAACGATTTAGTCAACATGAATTTGAAAACCATCTAACTATGGCTCTATCAAAAGCAGCAGTTGCTACCTGGAAACAAAAGACAAATCAACAATAAAGATATTAGCAATGTGTTATACCTTTCCTTATGGATCAGCAAGCTGTGATATTCTTCATCAGGCAGACATCAGTTCGGTCATCATCGGCAACGGGATATATGAAGGGGTAACGGTTCAGAATCGGAGAACCTGAGCTCTCTGAACCATTAGGCAGCATTTAGCATCAGAAATCTAAGTAAGTTAGAGTTAAAGATCAGGATTCTCTAAATAAGAGAATAATCAAAGGTGCGTACACCTCATCAGTAATGTAGGAATGAATAATGATTGATGGCTAAAGGTCATAATAGTAGCTAATAGCTCTAATAGTCGCTAATGGCTCTTCACCTCTCGGTGCAGTCCAGTTAAGTTAAAGTTAGCCCACGTTGTCATTGGTCAAAGAATTGTGCGATGGCCATTAGTCCAATGAAATTAGTATTTCAAATCTAAGATATAACTAAACAGCTTTTTACACGTTGATGATTGGCTCCTCTTCTTCTGGGCACATCGTCCGACTCGTAAAGAAACAATTTAATCCGTCTGTCCTTCCATCAGTACATTCATTGTTAGCGCCTGGGAACATCGCTTTCTCACACTTTGAGTTGACTTTTGTAACAGTTTAGAACATTCATGTTTCTACTCACATTTCCTCACAGGAAAACATTTTGCTACTGCTACGATTTGGTCAAACTCCAGTTAGAACTATACATCTTTATTATTCACTAAACATGAGATCATATTTTATTCTGACATGGCATTTTTTAATATGAAGCTGTGCAATACTAAGGCCTAGACCTCGCTGACTTGAGACCTACAGTTAATTTAAGCAAATACATAGAAGTTAATCATCAGTATGACACACTATTGCAAATTTCACATTCATATATGTTCTGAATAAACACTAATACACTTTTAGTAAAACATTACATAGTAGGTGGTGGCCATTCAAGTGGGTACATTTTCGAGTTGCACATTATTTTCTCTGTTAATTCATTTTTTATGCACATTCAAAATACAGAATATATGAAATATTTATCAGTAATAAATTCAGTGCTCACAATCACCATGGCCTTTGTCCTGCCACTAACCCTCTGCTTGCCGTGCATGGTCTTCTATGCCCCTCCCATCTGCCCTGTTTGGTAATCTTACTGCCTCTGACCACCTTCCCTCTGTTTTCTGTGCGGATGCCATCATAGTCTCACTGTTGCCCTCCATGGTATGTTGTGTTCCCAGTGCCCATCCCACCTGCCCTCCATGGTCAGCTTGCTGCCCCAGCCCTGCCCTCTGTTTGTGAAATGCAGGTCTCTATCCTCTCTCCTGCCTTGTCTGCTCCATTGTCATGCCCCTGCCCCATCCCTCCTGCCCTTCATGGTCTGTTACACTGCAACTGCCCCTCCTGTCTTTCCGGTATTGTCAGCTTTCTGCCCTTGCCTCTTTCTCTTCTTCTCTCTGCTGTCAATGTGCATGGCACTGTCCCCTCAATATTGTTTTCCATGGTCCGTTGTGCTGCACTACTGTCCCTCTTGCCTTGTGTAGTGTATTGGGCTGTTGCAATCCCTGTCCCCTGCTCTGTAAGGTCAGTTTGGTACCCCGCCATCTCTCTCTAGCCCTCTGTTTCACGAGTCCAATTCCCTACCCCATTCCTCCAGGCCTCCGTTATACAATGTACCAAACTTGTCAACATTTTTAACTCTGTAACAGGGAAATTTTAGGAAAAAACAAACCTGGAGAACTGATTTTCTCCATTAACTTACCTTAATCTGGTATATTGGCATGTATGGTTGTACTGCAATAGGTTCTTCCTTCTTCCCTCAGTGGTGTGTTAGATTGCCACAGCTTCTCGTGTCTGTCCTGCCTGGTTGGTTCATTGCCCCTACACCACACTTTCCCTGCCCTCCATAGTCTGTTGTGCTTCCACTGCCCCTCTCACCTGTCCAGAGTGATCAGCTTGTTGCCTCTCTCCCCTCCTCCCTGGTACGTTCTCCTTTTTGTAACCCTCAAAACCTGCCATTCCCAACAATATGTTTCAATGGGGTCCTATCACGTATTTTGGTCCCAAGATGACTGCCAGCACTTTCTGGTTGATGTGCTGACAGCCAATCGGATCTCCCTATGGGATTTATGCTTAGACTCCACCCAGATATATAAATTTGGACTTCTTTTAATATCTCAAAAACTATTGAACGGATTTACACTAAATGACAAAAAGGGCACTCTGCGGACCAAAAGCTACCTTTTTGTCAAATTTGGTGTAATTCCCTCCAACGATTTAGGCTGCAGGCTGGTTTAAAGAGTGTATGTAAATTAACAAGGGAAATGCACCCCCCCCCCCTCACGGATCATCACACATTTTCCATGCAAATTTCAATTTCTCAAATGGTGCCAAAGATATAGGCAAGTAAAAAAAAAAAAAATCTATAGAAACTGGGTCCTAGCTATTACTACCTACTGGCAAACACCAGTAGGTATAATATACATATATATATATATATATATATATATATATATATATATATATATTACTGAGTGGTTGTTGCCACTAGGTTGTTATAGTTAGAACCTAATTTCTATAGAAAAAGCAATTTTGGCAGTGCTTGACGATTCTTCACAAAATTTTCAACAGTCATGTCAGCTGTTGTATGGAGAATGTTTGGGGTGAACATCGATAGCTTCCAAACCACTGGATGGAAATATACAATTTTGGGCAGAAAGCTAGATCTTGGTCCAGAAAGTGACCCTTTTGTTATTTGCTGTAAATCTGCTCAGTAGTTCTAGAGAACATTTAAAAAAATCCAAATTGGTATATATAGAGACGCAAAAGATTTGCAACCCTTCCACCTCTTGCTGAGATCTGATTGGCTACCAACACTTCAACAAGGAAGTGTTGGCATCCATGTTGGGACTCAGCTTCAGTTGAGCACCCCCTCCAAAAAAAAAAAGAGGACAGGGTAGTGACACTGTAAGCCCATAGTTCTGGTGGTGGGGTGCTAGAGGGACCCCCCTAGGGCTAAAAAGCACTCTTTAAAAAAAATATGTTGTCAAAATTTCACCACCTCCCTGAGGCATTTGTTTAATTGTGTGGCAGGGAGGTGCACAGTGCGCCCCTGCAGCCCGGAAACCACCCGCACCCCAGGGCATTGAGGAAATTATGTGCGGGGCAGTGTGCTCCCTCTCCCCTTAGCCTCAGGGACCACCACCTCCCGCAGCAAACATTAAAAAATAGAAAGGGGGTCCCACCAAGTCACCAAGTCTGAGCAAAATCTCTGCTTGGATTAAGTGAGAGCTGTTAAACAGCTCTCACTTCATGGGAGCAGAGCTTTCCTCTGTTTCACTGCCCTTGGAGATGCACGCAGGGAAACAGAGGAAACATTACTCTGACAGCAATTCCAGCTCCCATAGGAGGTAGGTAGCCGGCTGGGCCAACAGGGGCCTTCAGGCTCTCCCCTTGTTGTCTCCAACATTGTGACTGGGTGCCCTAGGGGCCACCGAGGTCACATGGCTGGACCCCAGGGGAAGGGATCTCTGGGTTCGAGATCGGCCTGGGGAGGGCCAGGCCCTGGGGCATGGGGTCCCCAGGGCCGAGATAGGCCTGGGGAGGGGGGCTGCGCAGCCCCTGTCTCCCCCAGAAATAAATTAGGTAGGCCTCAGGGGATTGGATCCCCAGGGCCAAGATCAGTCTGGGGAGGAGGGCTACCCGGCCCTCCCAAAGAAAAAATAAATGTTTAGGCTGGGCTCCAGTGGAAGGGGGTCCCTGGGGCTGTGCAGCTCCCCTCCCCCCCAAAAAATTAAATGTTTAGGTCGGGCCACGGGGGATGGGATCCCGGGCCCAAGATCAGCCTGGAGAGGGCCTGCAGCCCTTCCTCCCAAAAAAATTAAATCTTTCAGCTGGACCCTGGGGGGATGGGGCCCCAGGTCCCAGATCGGACTGGGGATTGGGGGGCCATGCAGGGTTTGGTTTGTATAGGGGTTGGCCACAGGGACTGGTTAAAGGCCAGACCCGGCTAACCCCTGATGTGCATGGCCTTTGGCCGTGCGCAGCACCTGGATTGGTTCCTATGGGGGTTGGTTGCAGGCTAGGTGGCCAACCACCGCTGCGCACAGCCAAAGGCTCATCAGTGCCGTAATTTGTGGGGTAATTAGTAGTGCATGGCAAGGGCACGAGTTATAGTTACCTTAGGGCACGAGTTATAGTTACTTCAGATAACTAACTATAACAGGTGAACTTCTATGGTTTGGTATGTTTAAAATGTGAGCCTAACTATAACGTCCCTGTAGCCATTGGTTTTTTAAATTAATTTTAATGTTGTTTTACATTCTATTTCTTCACTATCATGTTCCTGTTACCTGTGTTTGTTTCATTGAATATAGCTATGTTTAATATACACAGCTTACAATAACAATAATTTTGAAGCCAGAGCTGGGAATTGCAACTACTGCCAAAATAAATTAGGAAAATGGAAAAAGAAAAATACATTTCTAAACAGGATTCACTTGAACGGTCTCACTACCCAATTAGAACACACATCTATTCATTGTAAATTTAAGATCAGTATGCAATTGCAGAATTCAAAATCCTTTTATTTGTACTGAAGTTAAACTATTTTAAGAATTAAGGACGTATTAGGTGAGGGAGAAGATGGGCAGTCTGAGGAAACTGACGTGAAAACGAAAGCTGGGCTTCGGGGGCTCTCTCATTAACTATTTTCAGATCTTCAAACTACATCACAAATGACAATAAAATATATATATATCTGCCCTCACACATTTTTACTCTGCTGCTTTCATATCTGTAGCCTCAAAGATCATTTACTTTAGCCTGCTCCTTAGGGAAGGCTTTAAATTGAACATCTCCTATTCCCCAACATGGTGTCCATTTTGTCATGACTATAGATGGTAAGCACTCTGGGTTTTCTTTGGAAATAAGTGGTGAATCTATAGTAGACCACTGGGGAATCAAGTTGCAGATTATTGCAACTGGAGGTTGTTTCACTCAGCCTGCAAGACGTATTTCTGATGTAGATGAGGAACATATTTGAGACTTATGGAAAATGAAATTTTTTAGCATTCCAGAGTACCAACCCTAATTTCTATTACAAAATGAAAGCCAGCATTTTGTTCATTTACTGCAGTCTCTGTTTGAAACAATATAAATTCTAGAACTCTTATTCTAGTAACATGACATTCAGGTGCCACCCTTTTACTTCAACCTTTCTAGACTTAAATAATTCTATATGCTTTTCATTTTAGCTTTAGTGTGCAAAATAGCAGTGGAAAAAATCCATCTTGCTGAATCTTGTCTGACTTCTGTGACTCAGCTTTCTCGCCTTTACTAGCCTGTACCCCCTGACTGTGGAAGTAAATGTGTAATTTGAGGAACAGGAAGCAGCCTCTTGTACCGTCTGACAATGGACACTACTCCTTCACTCTCTCCCCAGCGTACTGGCATTTACTTTACAGTTTCAAAACAAAGAAAGGGTGATGGACTAAATGGCATCAGCGTAGCAGACGAATCCAACATATCTTCTGTGTATTTGGTATGCACATACTATGAGGCCTACTATATACATTGGACAGAGCCATGACTTTACAACTCCTTTTTATCAGACCAAAGAAGTCTCTTATGTGGGAGTAGTGTGGCTATTGACATTGGTATCTACATCCTCCCACTGAACTGGTCCCGTACCTACAGAACATCATTTAAACTAGAGCTGCAGCAAAGTGGATTTTAGAATATAGGATGTAGGTTTGATTCTGTGATGTCAATCAAATAGCAAAATATTTAATAGACCACAGATATAAAACCAAAAGCAAAGCATCCATTCAAAAGTATCTGTGACATGATAGGACACACCTTAACAAACCATTACCCATTATGAACCATGTTATGTATTACATAGGCCAGAAACTTCTTTCTTATCAAAACATAACAGACCACCTTGAATTTAGTCAATGAGGATTCTGTTGAATTAAAGGTGTTTAGAATACGAAAATGGTACTGTGCCGTACAATTGATGGTAAAATAACATAACATAGTGAGACTCTGTCAAATGTATTGGGCCCTATCTACTTGTGTGTAGTTCTCAGTACCACATTTCCCATTTCCCACTTCCTATTTCGTAGAGCAGCTCACATGTACCTAATGATACTTACATTGGCAGTAGCCATGTATGATACATATGTGAAAGGAAGACAATTTTCTGCAGGCCTCAACGCGAATTTGTGCATTTTATGAAGCATTCTATTTTCACCTAATAGTATTTTTGTACAATACTTTGGTTATTGCTGTGTGTGAAAGAACTGGTTGGTGGCATTTCAATTCATAGCATAATTTGTTGTGATGGGCATTTTAAAACATTTGTGACTTTCTAATTTATACTTATGAAGGATATGTGTTTAGACGTTTTCTTTAAATTAAACATAGCATTGTGTTTTAGGGATCGCCTGGTGTACCTGGAGTAATTGGGCCACGAGGACCTAAGGTATGTTAGTGACCTTATTGTTATTTATCTCTTAATAAAAATAAATAATATGAAAAATGCTGCTTTGAAGGTAGTTAAATTGAGTGAGAGCTGGTGCAGGTTGGGAATTCTGGAATTGGGAAGAGTAGGAGAGGACATTGCTTGACAGCAGGAAGCATTATATGCTAACCCGGTGCCTTGATGCAGAGAGCAGGACTGGGCTACCTTACCACCCATTTCAAAGATGATTTAATTGATTAGATTTTCCTGCTGGGACAATCAGGTCAGTAGTTCCCAGATCTAGTAAATTAGGATGTGGGTGCAACAGCCGACTCACGATTGAACAAAAAGAACCAGTACAGGTTGAGTATGAGATCAAAAGGAGCGAAAGCCCTGAGGATCAAACATTCAAATCATCTGCCCAGAATTTGTCTTTTACTAAATAAGGATATATTTATACATTGCCTCAGATGTTCCACCAATGGCTCAATGTTCATTGCAACTAACAATGTCAACATGGGACAAACCTCCATGTACCTCCTAACGTTTGGAAAGGGGGTGATAGTGTATTCTCTTCAGAAAATATCCTTGCATGGATGCAACATGTTAATTTTCCCAATAAAGCTTACTGTTTTTACTTCAGCAAATCCATCTTTGTGCCATCTGTTACAATTGCTACTTGGAGTTCCTCTGCTTTGCTCAGTTTTGCTGTACACTAACTTCAGTGCTTGTCATTGTTGTGAAGCGCTACTAAATGATACAGCTTTGCTGGTCAGGGTAAACTAGGGTCCCTTACCATTAGACTAAATCAATATGTGAGTATTAGTAGTCAAAGTGGGTGGTAGGATGAACTACCTCTAGGGTCTTCACCAGCTTGTGCTTACCAAAACTTACTGTTACTAGAGTAGTGCTGACCATTTTTATAATGTCGATATTATGAAGAATTCCCCCACTATATAAACATATACAAATATGCTGCCTGACCATGCTCCATATATGTTACTTTGATTTTTATTTGTCTTTCATTTATGTTGCCATTATCAATTGATTTACCTCACCTCTATGTTGAAGTTGTGACAATTCTAATTCATTCTGATATGCTTTAATCGTTGTTTGAGGCTAGGAAACACGTCCCTGTTTAGATGGTTGTGTAATAGCTTATAAAGGGTTCTCCACATTGGTTCCCAGTTTCCAAGAGTTCAAATTTGTAAAGGTCTCTTTGCTAGTCCTTGCCAAGTCATTCTTCAGATGCCATGTTCACTTCCACTGTATTTGAAGTATTTAATATTTGTAAGCTTGCAAATCTGCTCCAATTGTTCATCCAGCATCACAGTTGAACTAAGTATATTGTGCTGCCAATGCTGTCACAGGATTTGTAATAAAGCTCGGTAATCGTGTTCCTTGTAAAGTAATCCCTGGAATGTGTTGCAGAAGTGTGGGGCTTTGACGTCTCTTTTACCCACTTAAGCACCTTCACCTGGAATTGCTGAATGAACTATTAGTATTGCGTAGGTTGTTAGCCTTCGCCAAATTGTAATTCGATCTGGGACATAATTATCAAAGTTGTCCATTGAGCCTATTTAGGAGGAAACAACTCAAACAGGGCAACAATATGAAGAAATCGATGAATGATATCCTAATCAAAGCTGAAAAGCTGTGCATAACTGGTTAAAGAGCACACAGAAAGCAGATTTGTCGAAGGCCCAACTAATCAATCAATCTGCTCATAAAATGCTAAAAACCTAGATATGAAGAGGTGATTATGCATAAACTGAGCAGACTCAATAGCACTACTTGTGAGGATAAGTTAATGCTAAAGAGAGTCCTCAGTCATAGTTGAGCCATGTTTGAACGCCCAGACATATCTACAGTATATTAGAACATTGGAACGTTGGCAGCTCCATTAAAAACAATGGAGTGCTGCGGGCTTTTACTGGCCGGTAAAAGCCTGCAGCGCCAACATTCCAATGTTCGCTTTATTCACAGCAACAGCTGTGAACAAAGCCTCACGGAGCCCGAGGGAATTTTAATCCCCTCAGGCTACGTGAGGAATTTGTTTTATTTAATAGAACATTCTGCCCTGAGTGGCAGAATGTTCTAATAGCCTTAGAACCCGCAGTAGCGGGCTCTACCGGCTATTAAAAGCCCTCTCCCTTGTTAAAGGCCCTCGCCTTTAACAAGGGCCTTTAACACGGGAGCGGGCCTTTAATAGCCGGTAGAGCCCGCTACAGCGGGTTCTAAGGCTATGACAGAGTGCTCAGTCTAATCATGGCAGTCAAAAACATTAGCGTTTGCATTATAAAATTTACAGCGTCCCAAGAAAAAATAATCTTTTCACGCTTATTAAATCTCAACGCCTAAAGGGCTTACAATTTAGTGAAAATTGCTTTTTGTGTACTGCAGTTGAATTGAAAGATTCTAATGGTCCCTTGATATGAATGTCTCATGCTACAGTTCCCTCAATGATTTCATGTAGTCTAACAACAGAGCCCTCTTTCCTGTCTACATCAATAAATGGAGGTACATTCAAATGATATAAATGTTAGCACTAGAGAAGATATCAATCTAAACAAGGATAATGTAATGTGTGTTTTCAGAGGGCATTGATTTCTGTTTTTGAATGTGTACTATTTATGCATTTTATGATACAAATGGAAATACATTGTGCTAGCTGAATACATGTTTTTGCTCTCCAGGGAGAAAGGGGAATAGCAGGTGTTCCAGGGTCACCAGGGGAGATTGGACCACCAGGAATAGGATCAGAGGGTCCACCTGTAAGTCTAATGTCAATAGATGATTTGTTTATTAATTAAATATGATCAAATCGTAAAGTAATTCTAAGTATAATTTTAAGATTGTGAGACTTAAACTTAAGAAACATATTTTACTCAGTCTAGCCCCAAAACAAAAATATTGTATGAGAAAAATCGTTGATTGAATGCTATTTGAATCAGCACAATGGCTATGCAATATATTAAGAAAGATACATTCTTTTAAAGATTTCTGTTCACATATTGCTGTTATCTACATTTCTTCCTCCCTGTTAACCAACAGGCTATTCCAACCTTGTTGGCCAGCCAGTGGTTTGCTTGTTCCCGTAATATGTAAATTCTCTGCAACCTGATGAGATAAGATACATGAAACCAGGCAAGGTACAGTGGCATCTTGTTAACTGGCCCAAGCTACACATATCTAGCATTGTGAGCCTAATAGGCGCCATGATGACTGTGCCACTTTTCTCTAGCATCAGCTGGCCTGCCGCCAGAAGTACCAAGTATGTATGTTAAGATACTTAGCTTTTAACTGACTTAGAATCCTTGTCCCTCTCTTTGTGTGGTGCTCCTCTCCCTCACTTGTGACTCGTTCAGAGTAATGTGGTGTCTTATCTTGTACCTGACAACAAAGGCCTACATGGCACTGCCTCTAGGCACCCCTCCCCCAAAATTATTCACTCCATACATCTCCAACAAATCCCTCTACTTGCTCAACCTATACTTTTTTAAAAGTATTCTCCGGAGATATATTATCTGAGAAGATGGCCACCATACAGTTCAAGTACATAAACTACGGAGAGCAGTATAATATGCTACTAGCGTGACACGCATCAAGGCCCTCACAACTCACTTGTTCTCATGATATTCAGGACTGAAATTTATTTCCCAAGATCCCGGCAGTTAGAGATGATTAGATGATTTAGTCTTTCACTTGCGTATACTAGGCCAATAATGTAATACAACACAAAGTACCAGGACAGAAATATAGAATACCTACAAAGGAGCTACTCAATAGAAAGGAAAATGCTACCATTATAAAGACGTTGCATTTTTATTAATGTTTGTTTTCATCTACAGGGTCCCAAAGGTTCTATTGGACAGCAAGGTGTTCAGGTAAATTACTATTGGGATAGTTAGAAACACTGGAGCACATTTCAACAGGCTCATCTGTTATAATTTCTGAACAGGTGTCATTTGTTATTCATTTTTATTCATTTTAGGGTCCGAGGGGCCTCTCTGGATTACCAGGTGCTCCAGGTTCCCCTGGTAAAGACGTAAGTAAAGATGTTGAGACACTTGTTTGCTTGAATTGTTAATAATTAGAAAACTGATGAATCAATGTGTGTGATTGTAGGGGCTTCCAGGGAGAGATGGAAAACCAGGACTTCCAGGCCCTCCAGGTGAACCAGTACGTATCCACAGCTATCAATAGTCAATGCACGCTACATTACAGTAAAACTGTGGAAACTAATATTACAGAAGTATCTTTTGTCGCCCTCACTGTGAAGCTTTAGAAAAAGGGTTTTTCCACTAGGGATATTCTCATTCATGATCGTTACGTTTATATTGTTGAACACTCATACATATGTTTCCATGTGGTCTCTATTGACTGCCTGACTTATTGACACAGCATAACATGAGAGATTATTAGCATATGTTTTCGGTCTTTTTCTGGAAATGCATACTGAAAAGGGATGGCCCCAATGGGGAGGGGTGTTGAGGTATGTGTGTATGTTTTTGTATGTATTTGTGTGTGTGGGGGTGTGAGAGAGAGAGAGCTAGTGTGTGTGTGCTTTCCATAAAAAAGTAAAGGGTGGCCCACTACAAGCTTTTTTACGACTAGTATTTATGCACCCTACCAAACTGCATATATTCTACCCACTGGTCAGTCTACTCTGCTGGAGATAATGTAGGACGAGATGTGATTTACTACATATTGGGTAGACCTGTCTCAATATACAGGGATTTTTTAGTAAGGTGTTTGCAGGAATCTGTAAGATGCTTGGTTTCTCATTACCTGAAACATTTTCATATGTACTTCTGGGAGAAGGGACTCATGCAGTAAATATCAGATCACCCTTTACACTCTGAAAGAAACATCTATGAATGTAGTGTTATTGTAGATAAATGTGTATTTGGCACCCCCATTTGTTTGTACTGGTACGGCTCTTTTTTCACTCTGCACATTGGGACTCTGCTAGCCAGGCCCCAGTGCATGTACTTTGATCCATAAACATTTTGTAATTGTCATATTTAACTTACCTATAAATACATAGCATATAGTACAAAATGAACCCAGGGAAAAATGGCACAAGTGAGTGAACTGTATTAACCATTGGGCCAACCACTGCAGTGATAGCGGAAACAGGCCTACCATAATATCCTCTGGAGTTCAAAACTGTAAATTTGACCTGTCAAAATAACCCGTTTTTACAAGCCTAAACTTTCCTTTTAAATATTGTCACATGTAAAAGTTTAATGTTCGACATTGTTATGGTGAAACAAACACAAAGCAATTTTTACTGTGGCAGGCTTAGCTTAGGAAAACACAGAGATAAACTATTACATTTGTTAATGTTATTTCTGACTTAGGAAATACCTACAAATTAACTTTTTTAAAATCTTTTAAATATTCATTGACAAGCAAGCTCAATTCACTATCTGGATCACCAGGATGACTATCTGGTCTGTGCCCAGGAGCTCAACTCACTCATCAAAGCTTTCCACGTAATAATCAAATGTTAGCTGACGCCTGGACAGGGCCCTACTTTGTTTACTTGGTCAGGCAGACACCAATCCCAGTGGGAGACACACTGCCCCCAGAATTGGCCTGAAGGGACCACAGAGGAGTGGTTGCTTATTTCCCTGGCTGCATCTCTGGGGTGGGAACACAGGCTACGAACATCTGTGATTTAGGGAGAGAAGGGCACTTTGAGATTGTTTGCAATAAGGCACACATAAATGGGCAGCATTGTCCCTGGGAACTTGCTCCCTATTAGTCAGGTAGGGGGCAGAAGTCACCGTACCCACAGGCATAAATGTGGCACCCAAGGGCACCCTGTTGAGACCAATACTGGAACTGTGAAAGACAGAAAAGGGACCACACCTGCTGTTATGATCCATGAGGAGCCTAAAAGGCTGGATGTGCTCCCACTTGTACTCAGGACAAAAAAGACTCTAAGGTCAGTTGGCTGGCCTCCTGTTCAGCTATAGAGATACAACAAGCTGCTACAAGCCTTTTCCCTGAAGAGCCCAGTTGACCAGTTCCAACTGGGCTTGCATCGTACCCTGTTAGTGGCTTTCGATGGAGTGATTATTGACTCCCCAAGTGCTGTTTCGGAGGACCTGCGACCCTTGAAAATGTCAAAGTGCACTCTTCCTAACATCCTGAAAATCCTGGGATTCAGAAACATTTTGGTACCAGAAACCTCTGGAGGACCAGGGCAAAGCTGCTGAATCAACCTGAATTTTTGTCATTTTGGCGTCTTTTGTACATTAAATTATTTTCTATTTTTATAAAATGGAATGGGATTTTATTGTGTTGTGTTATGCCTTCCTATCCCCCCCGCAGTTGCAACCACCAAACCTCTTTAATAGCCATCTCACCATCCTGGGCAACTAGTCAGCAGTAGGATTCAGCACCACTTGCCCCAATGGCAGTCTATAACCTTGGACAGCTGGGTGCTCCAAATTGTTCAGCTGGGTTACGCCCTTTCAGTCACAGAAATCTTGCCACTCATGCCATCATATTCAGGTTGGCTGACGGATGACTGCCTCTCCCTGTTGTGTAAGTACAGGCTTTTCTGGCCAAAGGAGTAATTGAGTGGATACAGGCATCAGAAGTAGGTTGTGGGTGCTATTCCCGCTACTTTCTCGGGCTTTAGAAGGATCGAGACCTTTGCCCTCTGTTAGAACTATGACCTCTAAACTACTTCATGAAAAACTAGAAATTCAAAATGGTCACTTTGGCTCAGGTCGGGTATGCCCTGGAGACTGAATGGTAGTGCTGAACTTGCATGATGTATATTTCCATATACCCATCCTGTGGTTCACAGGAGTTAACTGCGGTTCATGGTGGGCCAAGAGCACTTTCAGTTTGCTATGCTCCCTTTTGACCTTTCCCAATGCCCCTCTGGTGATCACAAGGTGATGGTGGTGGTTGCAGCCCATCTGCAAAGGTCAGGGGTTCCAGTCTTCCTTTACCTTGATGACTGGCTGCTTAAAGTGGGCTTGCCACAGCCAGTCGTCGCCCACCTCCAGTCTATGGTGGACCTCCTGCATTCGCTGCACACTATAAATGGGCCAAAGTCCCACCTGACTCCCTCCCAGATGCTCCCTTTAATCAGAGCCATTCTAGACAAAGTGTAGTTCTGGGCCTACCCTTTGGAGTGCCGAGTTCAGGATATTCAGGCTATGATTTCTGTATCTTGGCTTTAGGTGAGAGTGACTCCTAGGCTACTGGGTCTTAGCCTCCTGCATCCTCCTGGTAAAATATATTTGCTCATATCTTGATTTGGTCCGTAGCATACCCCTTTCCACCCAGACCTCAAAGTGAAGGCAGATGTGCCCCTTTTGGGTTGGGACAGCCATATGAGAGAGGTGAAGATCAGAGGACTCTGATCATTGTCCAGTAAAGTCGGAGCTCCACCTTAACTTGTTGGAATTGAGAGTGATCTGCTTGGCATTGAAGGCCTTACTACCTTCCTGCAAGAGTAGGCTGGTTCAAGTGTTCGCACATAACGTCACAGCAAAATGGTACTGCATAAGCATGGAGGGGTAGAGTCACGGACCCTGTGTCAAGAGGCCCTGCTTCTCTGGCATGGCTGGAACATCAGAACATTTTCCTGGTGGTACAACAACTGGCAGACTCCCTAAACTCTAGAGTGGACCAACTCACCGTTCAGTGCCTTACAGTTCATGAATGTCATCTCCATCCAGAGGTGGTGCAAGATCTCTTCCATGACTGTGTAGAGCCTTGGTTAGATTTATTCGCCATCACACAATGGGACATTGGAGATTCCAAGCCGGCTCTCGCTCAGAAACACATTTCATCTTGAGTGGGGCTCGGGAGTCCTGTTCCCCTTACTGCTGATGTCACTCCTGCCTCAAGTGCTTGGGAACATTAGGATGGACTGGGCCCAAGTCATCCATGTGACTCCACATTAGGCATGGAGAGTATTGTATCCAGAACTCCTGAACATGAGCATCGGTGTTCCAGTTAGGGTGCCCCTTTGGGAGGATCTCCGCTTGTAGAAACAGATCATGGTTCTACAAGGGAACCTGCATACTCTCTGCTTTCATGCATGGAGATTGAGCAGCAGTAGTTGACAGTTTATGATCTCTCCTCAGAAATCTGTGACGTTACTCTATACACCTACCATTAGGACAAATGTGTTTCTTGGTACTCTAAAAAGCATGTGGATCCTCTTTCTGCATCTTTCTCAGAGGTATTTCTGTTTGTTTTATCATTAGCCTGGCAAGGCTTTACTGTGGGAATGGTTAAAGAATATCTTTGGGCAATTTCTGCTTTTTCATAGTTGCCAGGTCAACACTCCCTTTTCAACTTACCTGTTGTGACTCGTTTCCTGAAAGAATTCTAGTGCATGTTTCTCCTGAATCCTTCATTATGCCCTAATAGGAATTCAGTTGATGTGTTCACCTTTCTAGCCCATACATAGCTGCCCTCTATGTTACTTGATGATAAAAAACAATCTTCTTGGTGGCCATTACTTTGCCCAGGAGGGTAAGCGAGCTAGAGGCAGTTCTTAACACCCTCCATACACCAGCTTCTTCCCAGACAAACTGGTTCTCCGCACCTGATTATTTTACCTGCCAAAGGTAGTGACACCTTTCCATGTTGGTCGAAACATCACGCTGCCAACCTTCTTTGTTCCATCTCATCCTTTTAAAGAAGAGAAGAGACTCCATCGCCTAGACCAAAAAAGAGGATGGTCAACCTACATCAATCCCACTAGAGATCAACAGCTGAATAATCAACTTTTTGTTTGGTTCGCCGAGACGAAAAACAGACCATCTCCAGATGATTGTGCTCTGTATTAAGTTCTGCTGTGCACTGGTCAGAAAGCAACCCCTTGTGAGTTTGTGGGTTCATTCCATCAGAGCTAAGGCTGCAACCACTGCGCTAGCTCATGGAATCCCTGTCCTGGACATCTCTCTGGCTGCTGTGTGGACTTCTCTGCATACATTTACAAAACACTAATGCCTTGGCAGTCAGGTTCATTCTTTTCAGTCTAAACAAGTTCTCAGCCCCACTTCTAGGGAGGTATTGCTTTGGTATATATTCTAAAGTATGGAATCTGCTGCTAGAAGTCTCTGTCAAATGAACAAGTTACTTATCTTCTGTAATGCATTATCTGGTAGACACTCTAACTAGAGGCAGATTCCTTATTGACTCTCACAACCTCCCTGTTTCTGCAAACTGATTTTTCTGCTGGGAACCTTGAGTCCTTTCTACCAAATGGGCAGGAGGTTAACCTGTACCCTAATGTCCTTTTTGTTTTTAATTTTCCTAGCACCATGCATAGCAATGGCACTCTTGGAGGTAAAATCCACGTTTTAGCACGCATAAATGAACATTCTCAAAATTATGCAACTGGAACTATATCAAAGAATGGCATCATTCATGCAAATACCACTAGCCTGAGTGGTTTTGGCATTTTCATTTATGAGCACAGGGATAGATTCAACACGCGACCCGTTAGATTATCGAGGGCAGGAACAGAGTTCATGTGAGGTGCCGCACATGGATACATTTCAGTTGGTGCTATTGGATGTTGTTTATTCATATGTACATACACTTATGGATACTACTCTGAAGAGTGATAGAGGTTACATGTTTCTTTTAGTCATAGGCAGGTTCTGGACCTCAAAACCATCAGGGCAGGCCCAGGCCGCAGTGTTCATGCTAGATTAGTGCATTAGTTGGGGCAAAGCAAAAGCCACAATACCAGTTGTGCTTGCAGTCGGGTCACTCAGTGCAGGGGTACATGCTCCTTTACAATGTAGCAAGCATTCCCATCCTAAAATAGCAGATGTGTGATTGGTTATAAGCTGGTCAGATCCTTGGGTCAATGCTAGTTTCTTTTAGAATAAATCCTATTTCCTCCAGGGTTATTCCAATCACTTAGAGCCAGATGTATGTGGGTTCCTATTTGCGACTTGCAAATTGCGAGTCAGAGCAACTCGCAATTTGCTAGTCGCAAATCGGAATGTAGGATAGTGTCCCTGACATCATCTGCGACTCGCAAGGGGGTCGCAAAGGCCCACCTCATGTATATTCATGAGGTGGGTTGCAATTTGCGACCCCCTTGAGACTCTCGGCACTTTCAGGGATGGTGGCCTGCTGGAGAAAGCAGACCACCATGTCTGTGACTGCTTTTAAATAAAGCAGGTGTTTTTTTTTTGTTATGCAGCCCATTTTCCTTAAAGGAAAACGAGATGCATTACAAAACTAAAAAATGAAACGTTTTCGTTTGATGTTTTCAGAGCACCACTGCCTGCTCTGGAAAAATGTTTTTAATGCCATTCACAAAGGGGAAGGGGTCCCATGGGGACCCCTTCCCTTTTGCGAATGGGTTAGCACCCATTTGAAATGGGTGCTAACTGCGATTGTTTTGCGACCGCATTCGCGGTTACATAACAATTCAACATCGCCCTGTGACTCGCAATTAGGAAGTGAACACCCCTTCCTAATTGCGACTCGCAACCCCATTTTGCGATTCGGTAACCAGGTTACCGAATCACAAAACGGGGTTTGGGCATCGCAATGTGCTTTTTGCGACATTCGCTGTTTGCGACATGCAAAACGTTTAGTACATCTGGCCCTTAGTGAATAAAAAGCCCTTACATGAATTGTAAAATACATGGGAACCCTTTTGATTTATCAAAGCACCCACTAAAGTTCTTTCCAGCCTCAAAAATCGGAGGTTAAAAAAAAAAGTACCTTATATATTCTTTCACCTTAAGACATGGTAAATGTCTTGGGCACAGCTTTATGATACTGAATTCCCTCAAGGATGTACAAAAATCAAATTCATTAGTAATGTGAGAACTGTGTGAGCAGGGAAAAACAAGTCTAAAGTGCCTGAAATTCAACATAAAACAATAAAAGACTGGAATCAATCAATCAGTCAGGGAATTTGTAAAGTGCACTACTCACCCATGAGGGTCTCAAGGCGCTGGGGGGGGGCTGCTACTGCTCGAACAGCAAAGTCTTGAGATGTCTCCTGAAGGTAAGGAGATCCTTGGTCTGACGCAGGTGGGTGGGAAGAGTGTTCCACGTCTTGGTGGAGAGTTGCGAGAATGATCTGCCGCCGGTGGTTGTTCGGCAGATGCGTGGGACGGTGGCGAGGGCAAGGTTGGCGGAGCGAAGCTGTGAGTGTAGAAGGAGAGCCATCTTTTGAGAATTCTGGTCCGGTGCTGTGCAGTGACTTGTGAGCATGGGTGAGGAGTTTGAAAGTAATTCTCTTGTTATTGGGCAGCCAATGCAGGTCTCTCAGGTGGGCTGTGATGTGACAGTGGCGGGAGATGTCCAGGATTAGGCATGCTGAGGCGTTCTGGATGCATTGCAGCCTTTTCTGGATTTTGGCTGTGGTTCCCACATAGAGGGCATTGCCGTAGCCCAGATGGCTGCTTACGAGGGCTTGGGTGACTGTTCTTCTGGTTTCAGTGGGGATCCATAGATTTTCAGAAGCATGCGGAGGGTGTTGAAGCAGGAGATGGCATTGACTTGATGGGTCATAGATAGTGAAGAGTCCAGGATGAATCCCAGGTTGCGTGCGTGGTCGGAGGGTGTCGGTGCGGTTCCTAGTGTGGAAGGCCGCCAGGAGCTGTCCCAAGCAGAGGGGGTGGAGCCCAAGATGAGGACCTCAGTCTTGTCAGAATTCAGTTTAAGGCAGCTATTCTTCATCCATTCGGCGATGGGCTTCATTCCTTCGTGGAGGTTGGTCTTGGTAGTGTCCTTGGTGAGGGGGAGGATCAGTTGGGTTTCATCAGCGTATGAGATGATGTTCGGGATGTGGGATCGGGCGATGTTAGCGAGAGGAGCCATGTAGACGTTGAAGAGGGTCGGGCTGAGGGATGAACCCTGGGGTACGCGCTGATGATTTTGGTGGCTTCAGAGTGGGATGGAGGGAGGCCGACTCCCTGAGATCTGCCGGTGAGAAAGGAGGTGATTCAGTTCAGGGCTCTTTTGCGGATTCATGGGTTGCTGAGGCTTGTGCATAGGGTGTGGTGGCAGATGGTGTTGAACACGGCTAAGAGGTCCAGGCGAATGAGGGCCGCAGTTTTGCTGTTGTCCAGTATGGTTCTGATGTCGTTGGTGGCAGCGATAAGGGCAGTTTTGGTGCTGTGGTTGCTGCGGAATCCAGATTGAGATGGGTTTACAGTGTTGTTCTCCTCGAGGAAACGGGTCAGTTGTTTGTTGACAATTTTCTCTATTACTTTTGCCCGGAAGGGGAGCATGGAGATGGGCCAGAAGTTCTTGATGTCCTTTGGGTCTGCCTTAGATTTCTTGAGGAGTGCGTTGATCTCAGCGTGTTTCCAGCTCTCCAGGAAGGTGGCGGACTCGAAGGAACTGTTGATGAGCTTCCGGAGTTGGGGTGCGATGACGGAGCATGCTTTGTTGAAGATGTGGTGGGGGAGGGGTCAGATGGTGAGCCGGAGTGGATGGTTTCATGATTTCAATGGTGTAGTTGTTGTTGACATGGGTCCAGAAGAGCCGGAGGTTGGTGGGTGGTGACTCTGTGGTGTTGGTGGTTGACAGAGGGGTATGTGTGCTGAAGCTGTCATGGATGTCTGCGATCTTGTGGTGGAAGAAGGTGACTAGGGAGCCTCAGAGGCCTTGTGATGGCGGGATGCAGTTGACGTTGGAGCCGGGGTGGTAGAGCTCCTTCACCATGTTAAATGTTAAAGAGCTCCTTGTGGCTGTGGGCGTTGTTTTTGATGCATTTTTTGAAGGCTGTTCTCTTGGCGGTTTGGATGAGTTGGTGGGGTCTTCGGATGGCGTTTTTGAAGGCTGTGTGGTTGTTCAGTGTCTGATCTTGGCGCCACTTCTTTTCAAGTCTTCGGCATGTTTGCTTAGATTCTTGGAGGTCGGCGGTGAACCAGAAGGCTTTTCTGTCGGTGCGTCTGTTGGAAGAATTTTTGATCGGGGCGAGAGACACAGTCGTCGGTCCATTGCCTGTTGAGGGCAGCTGTGTCATTGGTGTCGATGGGTGGGTTCCAGGAGAGGGTAGTGATCAGTTGGTCTTCGGTGACCTTGTTCCATCTGTGGTGGAGAATCATATGTGGGTGATGGTGTGTTGTAGGTTTCTCGCAGGAGAAGTGGATGCAGCGGTGGTCTGTCCAGTGGAGTTCTGTGGTGTGGCTGAAGGAGATGTGTTTGTTGATGGAGAAAATGGAGTTGAGTGTGCGTCCTGCAGAGTGTGTGGGTGTCGCGACAAGCTGTTTGAGGCCGAGGTTGTCGAGCAGGGTGGTAGAGTTGTTATCGTTGGTGTTCTCGAGGTGGAAGTTCAAGCCCCCAAGGAGTATGTAGTCTGTGGATGCGAGAGCGTGCCTGCTGATGACGTAGGTGATGGAGTCGCTGAACTGCTGTTGGGAGCCGGGGGGGGGTGTTTGTAAACGAGGGTCCCTCGGAGGGTGGTGTTTGGGTTGGTGTGGATTTGGAAGTGCAGGTGTTCGGCAGTGCTGAGGGTGTCGTCGGTGCTGGTCGTGATCCTGAGGGTGTTCTTGTGGACGATGGCGATGCCTCCTCCTGGTATGATGGAGCGGTCCCTGCCGATGATCTTTCAGCCGTCTGGGATGGATATGGCGATGTCTGGCGCTGATGAGGGGTTCATCCAGGTCTCGGTCATGAAAGCGATGTCTGAGGAAGCTGAGTTGAATAGATTCCAAAGTTCGACGGCGTGTTTGTGGATGGAGCGGGTGTTGAGTAGGATGCATCTGAGATTGTTGCATCCTGTCTTGGTGCGTGAGGCATTGGTGTGGAGGCTGGTGAAGGTGCAGTTCCGGCAGGAGAAGGGTCTGCGGGTGAGCTGCGGGATGGCTTGATGGCAGGCGGGTGAGCGACCGGCATTGAGGGTGTGAAGGTGATGGGGTCGTAATGAAGATGGGTGTAGCGGTGGTGCGGACGGGCGCAGACGGGCTTGCCTTTGGTGCACCAGTGGCCACCATTAAATAGGGAGGGGGGAGAGGAGAGCTGGGAGGCGGGAGTGAAAAATGGCACGAAAACAAGGGGGTGGGGCCGCGGGGCAGCAGTGGTGGGAGTGCATCACGAGAGAGGAGAGGGCGAGGCCCCGGGGAGCACAGCAGGGGGGGAGAGAGAGAGACTGGGGGTAAAAAAGTGCAGAAGTAAAGCAAGAGTCAGAGAGAGCACAGAGGAGAGTGAACGGCAAAAAGGGGCACGGGGGCAGACACAGAAGAGAGAGCACACAGAGGATGAAGCACAGAGAAGGAGGAGAGAAGCAGCCTAGTAGGAAAGCAGAGCTCTCCCACTAGACACCAGGGATGAGCCTGCAGGTGGAGGAGGGCCTTGAACTCCTGACAGGGGTCAGGAGTTCAGAGGAACGAAGGCTCTACTTAGCAGGTGGAGCTATGGGAGGCAGAGGAGTTCACTGACCAGACTATTTTCTGAGCAGAGTATTTTCTCAATCTGTATCTGCTCATAGTCGAGTAGATTTGGGCATATAGTGACATATTATTTAAAGCATGGCAAAAGCTGCAAAAGCATCACAATTATTGTGAAACAAGTGTGCATGTGTTGATGAGCAAACTAACAATTAATATATATAGAGATTGTCTCTTAAAATTGACTGCTTCTCAGTTTCAGGTGAAATTATTTATATTGTTACTGTAGTCATTGAATATGGTAAGACATTTTTAGTAGTGAGGGAAGCAAGAAGGGTAGTGCTGCTAACAGTGATGTTCACAGGTGAATTGAAGTGCACACTGTTCCCTGTCAGTATGTTTTGTCAGGTGTCAAAGGAGGATATGCCTGAATTGTACGGTGCAGTGTACAAAGGGCAAACATGCTTGGCTAAATGCTGGGGGGAGTGTTGTTTACTCCGAGTGTGGTCCTGGTGGGGGCTGGGCTGCACCTTTTCACCAAACCCATTTACACAGTTTCAACTGTGAGAATCCGCACCTGGTAAACCTAGTCTAAATCTTTGTGGACCCAGAATTACCAGACCTAGTATTTGCAGACCCAGCAATATAGGAACTGCAAACACCTGACAATTCATAATCACTGCATGCAGTATTCCCTCCAGGGGATACTGCTTCAGAAGACTCTTAATAAAGTCATTAATGCTGTACACATGTGCAAGAAAGTCTCTCTCAGTCTTTGATTTCCATTTTCAGTCCATTTTCTCATGACACTTTATAAACATTAGCAATAGTGGCTTGTTTTAATATAGTGTTTCAGTCTCCACAAGCACCATTTTTTAGAGATGTCAGCCAAAAGTGTTGTTCTTAACCCTTTCAATGAAATTAACCAAAAAGATGGAAGTTTGAGTTTACCTTGAAACTAGACCTTGATTACATTGAAATTAAGTCAGTGTAATGCATGTAATTTTGGGAATTTTACATTATGCTTGTTATACAAAATTGCTAAAATATGCCATTACTTCACATAACGTAACTACATACTGTTAGTGGAAAATTTATATCTTGTTCACATGACTTGTGTTTTTCTGACTACTTTTTAACTGAAAAATGCACATTGTGGCAACATTGTCCACCAGGATGTATTATGCACTACAATATAGCGCTAAATGGCAGGTTTAAATTTCACATAATTATGTGAAAGTTCGTATAATTTTCCAAACATTTTGCATAATTATGCAAAAGCAAATGATTCCAATTTTGGATACCCTTTCTTGGGAGTTGAACTACTAGCCTCAAATTACCACATTTGTTAACAGAAGTTGTTTAGCTTAGTGGAACCTCTTACCCCCTATACAGAGCCTCAAGTTAGATATTTAAAACATTGACCAAACAGTGTATACACTGCACCAGTAGAATTGCGCTATGTGTCTATTTTCCATTACAATTGCACTTTCTACAGCACACCACGCACCTGTACATCTGATTCTTACTGAATCACAATTTGGAAATTGCAATTCCTAATGTACTAAAGAATTACTTTTAAAATAGCAATTCCTAGTGGGGTCACAAATAGACCTACATCATAATCATAATGCATAATAATAATAATAAGGTAGGATGCAATTTGTGACCCATTAGGAATCACAGCAATCACAGGGATGGTGGCCTGCTGGGGTCAACAAACTACCATGTGTGTGATTGCTTTTTGATAAAGCAGCTTTTATAGTGCAGCCCGTTTTCCTGAAAGGAAAATGAGAGGCGTTGAAAAAAAAATGATACTTTTACATTTCATTTCTTTAGAATAGTCAGTGGTCTTTGGGACCATTGCTTGCTCTTAAAAATATGTTTTAATATTGTTGAAGGGGCAGGGATCCCTTGGGGACCCTTTCCCATTTGCAAGTAGGTACCACCTCCTTCGAGGTCTTGGTAAAATAATAATGCTTGGTGACCGCCTTGCGTTATATTGCATGGTGACGACATTGCATGGGTATGAGAAAAGGCCTCTTTTTGACATGGTTAATCCCCCCCTTTTTGCTCGATGTTTGATGTAGCCTAGAAGTTGTAGTGACCAGGGCCCCTGCTAACCAGGTTCACTGAGCCAGAGCTCTTTCCCCAAACTGTTGTGATGCATTGGCACAATTTGTTACACCCTTAATTACCCTTAACTACCACTATACGTCCCTAGTATATGGATACATATGTGCCCAGGGCATTAGGTGCTATGGGTAGGCTCCTGAGGGCAGCAGCACTGATAATGCCACTTTCTAGTGCCAGGTATCCAGATGCACACAGCACTGCCATTGCAGGCTGAGTGTCCTGGAGCAAACCTAAAACACAAACTCAACATGGCACACTGCCTGTGTGGCCCGTCCACCATACACTGCATTTACTATGGGTAAGACACCACTCTGGCAGTCTTTACAGCCCTAAGGCAGGGTGCTTCATATTATATGTAAGGGCATAGCTGCATGAGCAATATTCCCCCATTGTGTCCTTACGAAACCTGGGACATAGTGAGTGAACAGAACAGCCATTTTAATGCATATGCTGGACACTGGTCAACACGGATTTCCCAGCTATATGATGGCCACTCTGAACCCTGGGTTGTTTGGTATCAAACATCTCAGAATGATGAATCCAAACTGGTACCAGTATTGGATGTATCCCTAAATGTATCCATGGGTCACCTTAGAGGTGCCCCCTGCAAAAGCTAACTATCCTGGCATGGTTGCCGACTGGTTCTATCCAGCCTGCCACCTCCAGACAGCCAGTATGCAAACCTTGGGGGAAAGCCCTGTCTCTGGTTTGTTAAACAATGCCATTCCTAGGTGGTGGAGCTAACACTCCCTCCCTCAGGAATGCGCACTGCCCTGGCGATGAGCTTCAAATGGCTTACTGCCCTTGAAACTAAAACCCTAGGCCTCCTGCTAACCGCAGATGGCCTCCCCTTATGCAAACCCCCATTTTTGGGGGGAGCAAAGGCGGGTAACCACACAAAGGGTAGGAGGAGTGGTCCCACCTGGCATGCACCACCCCTAAGATGTTGCCTGCGAGGTGGACTCTCCATTTAATTTTCCTCCATCTTTGATGGAAGGAAAATAGCCAATTAGGTTTAGGGAAGTTGCCCTAAACTAAAAAATCAGATTCAAAGGACACAAAGAAGACTAACACAAAGAAGATCCAAGGCACGAGAACTGTGGACCTGCTGCATCAAGAAAAGGCACCAAACCCTGCATTCTGCACCCAGGAACCGACAATTGTAGCTGCGGAGAAGCTGCACACTGGACTGACCTCAAGGAACCCAGAGGACCTCCAGGCTTTACCAATCACCTAGGAACTCCCTCCAGAGTGGAGGTGCCACTCTGCAACAATCCAAGAACAACCCAGTGAGGGTCACTTCACTGATCGGCTGATACTTCCCAAACCGGAAGTTTCAGCCAGGCCTGATGGCATACCAATTACCATGAGGACCAATCCCGTAAGTGTGTCAGGTTTGATGGCATTGCGCCCTCCAGTGGCCAAATCATGCTAATACCCTGGGTACTGGTCACCTGATGTTGGACACCAGGAAAACGAGCTTGCCCAGAGCTGAAAAAGGACCAGGTAGAAGCCCTAGTCAAGGGACATCAGGAACACTTTGGACCTCCCACCAGAGTGCCCCCATTGTCCTGTAAGCGACCTTCAGTAAGACCTACCTCCAGATCCAAAGGGCATCTGGCTCATAATTCGCTCTGCACCCGGCTGCTCTGTTCCATGCAACGAATAACCAGCTGTGCGCCAAGGGTCCCTCACCCCTTGCAACCTCAACACTCAAAGGGGACCCCAAGGAACCACCTTTAACTTGACCAGAGCAGACCTTTTACAAGTGGTCCCCCTCAGTGGCCCTGCACCAGCTCCAAGAGACTTTCCACCATTGCTCCCACTGGAACCGGGAGCCACCTGAACTTCTCCAGCTGCCACAGAGTCTCCACCCACGACCTCAACCAACCTGCACAAGGAGAATGTGGTAAACAACTGTGTGATTTTATATGAAGTTTTAAAGGTGTCTTCCTATTGATTCCTATGGTGTGTAAGTACGCACAGAAAGACTCAATTTATTAAAACTTCAAAAACACATATCTTAAAAAGTACTTTACCAATTTTGTTAATATTGGTCTTAAAATGTATCTAAAAATCTGAAGTATTTTTATAAATTGGTCTTGTTGTTCCTTCGAATGTGTGAGTTGCATGATTGATACAGTGAATACAACAAATGCTGTGCACTTTTCCAAGATTGTCCTAACTGCCCGACGAAGCTACCTCAAAAACTAGTGCATTAGGTGATCTAGCTTTTACCTCTGGAAACCAATGTGTGGTTGCTTGGACCCCCTGCACAGTGTGCCTAGTTTTGCACACTACATAGAGGGCCAGCTTCCTACATTGGGTGAAGCAAGGTTGCAATATGACGAATTCCCAGATTTACTAAAACTAGTCGAACTGGGAATGTGTCAGAACGTTACAGCTTTGCCCAAGAGGCGCAATGAGGAGAAATATTGTTGTTTCTCCTCACTGTTTCCTCTTTACAAGTGTGCGTCTCCTCCTGAACAAAAACAATCTTGCTTACAACTCTGGCACCCTTGCACGATAATGCAATGGTGCCTACACAGGCGCTAAGCAGCATATTGTGCGCCAGCAGAGGCAGAGAGCAGGAATGCGCCATATGATGTGACATTCAGCACTTTCCTGCCCTCTCCCTTTGACGCAGCGCCCTGCAGCAAGGTGGCTTGCTGCGCTGTGTGAAAGTGCACTGCACGTAGCTCATTTTTGTTTAAAACAGGCACCTGTGTACAGTGATAATGACACAGCCCATGCAGTTTAAAACGTGAAAGGATTGCAATGGTGAGTTAGAGCAGTGTAGACGATAATAGCAACGAGTAAGTCATACAAACAATTGACTAGGAAGAAAATGAAAACACTTTCTATAAAGGAAGATATTGCTCCTTCAAAATATGCTTCTATCGGGTATTCGATAGAATGTCAATGAGTACACATACATTATCTAATGAAATGCCATACAAACTGAAACTACAGGATTTTGGCACACAGGATTTTGGCTACAATGAAGGCCCTTTTATTTATATCCTAAAAAGTGGTGTGCTAAAGACTTTACTTTTCAAATGATGTTTTCTTTTGAAGAACAAAAACGGTTTTTAAATTCTATTTTTCATGTACAAAAGATGCATCTTAGTGACAACAATATATTATTGATCTGTATTGTATTAAGTGCACACAATATAAGAAGAAAACGTGCATTTTTTGTTTTAGAAAATTTCCCGTACTTAGTCTGTGGTGGCTAATCAATTTTCTGTATCAACCATCTCATTCTGAACAAGGCACAAATATCTTCGTCGTTAAAACAAGCCCTTTCTCTTTTGTGCTGCTTGTGGGCCCAGCTTGGGGATATCAGCTGCTGCGCCTGTTAAATTAATGTAGACGTGTTTTTTAAAGCAAGAATACCCCTTGAAGTACATCAGGCCAGACTGAGACGAAGCTGCCACCTATCCGCGATCATTGCACCCCTACACTGTTTCAAAGAGAATAGAGCAGGCCCTGGCAGATTTTCCAGAACCAGGAATCGGATTACCAGCATGTGGTAAAACCCTGAGCTGAATTAAGGACAACCATAGGTGTTCCTGGAGCAGGAGTGAAAGGGTCTGAAGAAGACCTGTGATGTTTTCGAGCCAATCAATGCTCCCGCTAGACATTAGAATAAGGGGCATAGTTTCGTGTGTTCTCGGGTTGATTAGTCACGTTGAAATTAATCGAAATTACTTAATTCCACGGAGAAACAACTCAGGAAAGTACGCTTCTTTCAATTATTTTTGTTATTAGTATCGGGAAATCAAACTTAAATGTTGTTTTACTTTGCGACTAGAACCCCCTGTTCCCAAATCCATCTCCTTTGCGTTTGTAAATTGTTTTATGTTATAAATGTTAGTAGTATTCATTCATTGAACACGTGTTATATAATGCTGTGAAGAGTTTACTTTTTTTAAATTTACCATGGGTGCCCCTATAAGAACCTGCCTTACCTTACTGTAACCTTTCTCTGATGTTATTACACCATACCTTACCTTAGCCTTTACCGTTTACCTTTCAAAGAGGAAAAGGCAAGTAAGTAACCCTTCATACTGTTAGCACGTCTGACCTTAATAAGTAAACTTACAAGGGTACGCGAATAGGTTGACTCGCAGTTAAGATGTTCTTACCATAGCTCCAGTACATAATCAATAATCAATACATAAATAATAAATAATCATCATCAATCAGTATTATCAATAATCAACAGAGTCAGTCATTGTCACGCGCCATGACCTTTCAGTCGTGTACAACCACGCCTTTTTAGTGAAAGTTATAATATTTAATTCCCTATAATAACAATGCTAAGGTCATGTAGATTAATCTCAATATCAAATGAAATACATACAGAAACAATACTGGCTGTCCAAAGCGGCGGAAGAAACGTAATCTAATCAAAGCTTGAATTACAACAAATTCTCGCTGTGGTGTAAATCAATGACCAAGTCAACTGTGTCAAAGAAATTACATACATTAAGTTTAGCAGAGAAATTAATCAAGCATTAATCCCTGTTATTATGATTTCATTGGTGAGGATCCTTAACTAACACCTGATTAGCATCAGCATGTTGGGCTTCATGCAAAACAAGTTAGTAACACAAATTTGGAAAAACATCTAACTGTGGCTCTAATGCAGTTGGTACCTAGAAAGAAAAAGCAAAGATGCATATCAATCAACAGTCTGGGTCATAGCACCTATCCTCAGTGTGGATCAGCAGGCAGAGTCAGTCTTCGTCCTCAGGACATCAGTCGATCAGTAGGGCATCAGGATTCAGCATCAAAGTTCCCGAAAACGCAAAGTCTCTAGGCATTAAAGTTAAGCACGTCTCTTGTCAAGATGCATAAGGAATAATGGCCTTTCGACCAGCAGGTAAATGTGCAATGGGCAACGGCAAAATGCAAGGGCAGAAAGTCTGGCTAAAAATGCTGTTTTCATCTCAGTGTAGTCCCATTAAGTCAAAACTGCTAAAATTACTTCCCATATCCCTATTGTTCAGTTTATCGCATGTTCACACTTTGTCCAATAAAACTAAAACTCCAAATCAATGAGTTCTACTATTACTATGTTCACATGTTGTTGATTGGTTTGTCTCGCAATGTCCTCATCATCCGGCTTGTCAGGTAACAATATTGTTGCAGCTTCCACTCTAGTCAGTATCACCATTATTCTCCTCCTGAGAAAGTCAGTCTCACACACATTACACACCAAAATGTTACATTAGCAAGAATATCATCTTCTAGCAGTCGGTTCTCATGAGAAACGTCCGTTATGAGCACATTTAAACAATACAATAGGAATCACACTCTCTAGGACAGCCATTTTATTAAACATTAAGAAATACAGCTTTTAAATGAGGTCTGGCAAGTATGCCAAGACACTCGCTAAGTTAAGTCCTACAATGAATAAAGCTAAAGCTTACTGCATAACCCTTAATATGATGCACTACTACATTAATCCACCAAATGCTCAATATTTCATATTATTACATCATTGATTAGTAAATTTCGTTAACATTGGTGGCCAGTCATCGTAATTAAATTTTCAAATGCGTGCATTATTTTTCAACATTATTACATTTTCTACACAAATTACTTATTCAGAATAAATAAACACTCATTAATAATTTTTATTAATATACCTGCACTAGCAATACTTACCTATCTGATCCTCTTGTTGTATGTGTCCAGTGATTTTGTTTTCCCAGTATAATTACCCCGAGATTTTTGTCTTCTGAATTATGGTACTTAAATAAGATACGTTGCCAGGAGGGCCCGGCTTCCGCCTGAGAAGATGGCTATCTAGAAGGTGAGCTCCACCGCGCCCGACACAAAATCACTTTCGCCACCTCGCATGAGCGTTTCCTCACCTTTATGCCTACACTCCTGCACTTCCTGAGAATACGGTGATGCTGCAGACAGGCCCAGAACCAGCCTTGCAGCATGCGGAACGGAGATTGGGACCACATGGTTGTGCGCATCCCAAACTTCATCTTTAAACCAGTGTTATGCCTGTCCGTAAAATGGCCATCATAGGGACACTGGCCAGGCTAGAGAAATTTGCATCTCTAGTGCTCTCTTAAAAACTGGATTACTTTAATTGGGAATGTCGCCAATCACCTCAATATGCCTGGTCCCCTTCAGGTGTGTTTTCAGCTCAAAACTAATGCATTTTCCTCACGTTCAAGCCTGGAAGCCTCCCCTCTCAGTGCCTGACCTTAAGATGGCCACTGCACTCCAATCTACAGCTTCTAGAATCTTCCCAGTGAATTATATCTTGATATACCCGAACTAATTACCTCTGACCTCCCCCACAAAATATTCACTGGTGTCTCTTGGAAATCTAGGGATATATAGAGACCTTTATGTGCCTTTTAATGGTTATGAATGCAATAAATTGAGGACACTGGCAAAAATGGCACTCAGATTGAAACCGATCCTAGGCCCAATCATTCACCCTTCCCAAATGGGATTCATCAAAGGTAAATTTGGTGCGGACAACATTAGACTATCTAGTCACGGTTTAGAAATATCCCCCCACCTGGAACACCCACTATGTGCGATAGCACTTGACGCTGAAAAGGCCTTCAATAAGGTCTCTTGGCCCTTCCTACATGCTACTCTTACAAGCTTCATCTCAGGCCCTGCTTTCATCAAGATGATCCATGCCCTATTCCAAGAACCTTGAGCCAAATTAATATCAATAGCTGCCTTTCCAAAATATTTACACCCCAACAAGGAACCAGACAGGCATGACCCCTCTCGCCTTTGCTGTTCTTACTCACACTAGAACCCCTCCTGATACAAATCAGAGAAAACTCAGAGATCTCAGGGATTCTCTTTAAGGCAGGTCCTTGGAAAGTAGCCGCGTATGTGGATGACATCCTCCTCTTTACTTCTCTGGCAGACACAGCCGTAGACAATATTATGTCAACTATCAACAACTATGCTCAGTTCTGAGGATACTTCCTTAGCAGAGATAAAACTGAGGTCCTCCCCCTTTATATATACTACAACAAATTCATTATAGTTAACTGAAGGCTTAAATGGAACCCCGAAAAATAAAATACCCAGGTTTATAGTTCTCCCGAAACCTTAAAAAGTCCATCAGTTATAATGAGAAAATGGTCTTAAACAAAATTGAAAATACCATAGATAATTGATCCTCCAAATTCATTACATGATGGGGGAGAACAGAATCCATCAAAATGACGATTCATTTTTGTCATTAGTATGTATTCTTTATGCCTCTCGGACACTTTATTTACTAAGATAGATGGTATCCTTTTCAAATTCCTGCGGCAATCCCCAAAACTCAGAATTGCCCTCAAGAAACCGAAACCACAGAAAACACAGGGAGAACTAAATGTACTAGATTTTAGAAGATATTAGCACACCCTCCCAGCTAAACAGGGAAGCCTTTGACTTGCCCCTGCCTAATCTATCTCACCTTCTTGGTTTGAAATTGAAAATCACTGGCCAAATCACTCTCTCTTACCACCTTGATTACAAAATAAAAGAAAATAACCACACCACAAATATACATATTTGCATGGCACAGGCCTTTGAGAAGATAGACAATAAGCTGGCTTCTAAAATGGGGTACTCACAATTTGCTTCTTCATGACAGAACGAACTAATAAAAATAGATGGAAAAGGCATTTTTATGAAGGTCTGGGTGAATAAAGGTATACTATTAATAAAAGACCTAGGCACCATTCATAGCCCATTACCATTTCCCATCTCAAAGCTAATTTTGGACTAACAGACATAGACCACTACCATTTAAAAAAAATCAAAGCAACCATTTCTAGACACAAATGCACCACCATGTCTGACTTACCCAACACTCTACAGTTGTACAATAAAGGAGGCCACACGACATCTAAAGTCTACTGCCTTTTATCCTCTACTAGTTCTGCACTGACCAAATCAAACATAACAAATGGGAATCACTCCTATGTTCCTCTAATCATCCGCAAAAGACACCACTAACCTGGTCACACACTTAGGGAAACATAACCACAAACAAAATCATCTCATCACTTTCCCAAACTAGGTACTGGATGGCTCACATGACCCACTGGATCCAATTACATTGTGCAAACTTGGCCTCAGCAATTCCGACATCTGCTGGATCTGCGGAAAAGCACCAGAATACTTAAATCACATGCTGCTAGACTGCACCTTTTGAAAAACATGTTGGATAACATAGGGGAAACTATTTAAAAAATCCTAAATATTATCTGCATTCCAAACTTATCCTCTATTAAACTATGTATCCTTTCCCCCAACCTTAAACTACAGAGGAAAGACTACATACTATGGGATTAACTTGTCTCAACAGGTCTCAAAACCATACTTTCTGAATGGAAAGATTTATCCAAACTCTCCCCCCACACTTGGCTGGCTTGGATACAATTTACCAGAGGTGCGGGTAACTCTCTAAACTCATATCTGAAAACAAACTGTGGGAGGAAGGGTTAAAATCTGGTCCAAGCTTGACAATTTTGTGCTTAAATCACCTCCATAATTACACCCTCATCCCACCTCAAACCTTCTCTCCCTTCACCTGCCCCCTCCATACACCCTACCCCCAAACACACACCCTCTTACGTATCTTCTGTCTTTTCTCTATCATCTGTTCTGCTTTCTATATACTCTGCTCCCACAGCCTAAAGTTAGGGAAGCCTCAGTTTAAAACAATACTCTTACTACTAGACATCAACTCACCACTGCAAACATCACAAATCTTCCAACGCTATAACTCACACTCATGTAATCAATCTCCACATACCTCTTATCCTGAACCCTTGTCATAAAGCTACAATGTTGTACTCTTCAGAATTTTACATCTCCCCATTGTTATACCTTGTTGTTGACATACATTTAAAATGGCTGTACCTTTACATCTTTATAAAATCTTAATAAAATTACTTGAATAAAAAAAAGATAAGTTGACAATAGGTGTAATGCCATTCACAATGAGGTCTTGTTTAGGGTCAGTGTGATTTGGCAGCCTTTATCCCATTGTAAAGGCTTTTAAAAACTGTTCCAAAGCGGCTCTGGAGCCCCAGAGATACACAGTTGTGGGGGATGCAGGTAGAAGGGGATCACCATGCCTCCTATCTACCTCAATGAAGAGGCTGGGTGCGTACATAATAGCACGATTAGGGGAAACAGGTCAAGCATAGTCTGATGACCCCACTGGAGATGGGCCCCATGGATCATCAGTTAAAGTGATTGAGAATAAACTGATCAGGATATCTTCAGAAAACTAGCCTTACAAATCGGAGTTTGCCTCATTTTAACACTGCCTTGACTCCACTGCTAAACGCAAGAAATCAGATTATTTGGGGTGGGTGACTACCCACCTCAAGAAATAATCATCATAATAATCATAATGCTTGTCAGGGTGAACCCTCAAAATCACTCAATTAACCTGCACTCAAGGCCCTATAGCAATAGTGCAGCTAAAGAGGCATAACTAACTGCAATGTGTAAAGCATGTATGCAGTATGAAAACAGTGATGAAGTCAATATGCCAACCAATAAAAATCCCAAATTGACTTGAATAATAGGAGTAAAATTTCAATAATAATACAAATATTTACCAGGCACTGGCCTGAGAAGCCTAAACAATTTTTGCCTGATCTCAAATCTACCCTTCCTGTGAAACTATTGGATAAATGTTTACACGATTAACTCTGTCAGCATATTGAACAGTTCAACTTGCTTCACAATTTCCAATCTGAATTCAGACCTGGTCATGGCACTGAAATATCTAGCAAGTACATCATGAACAACAATCTCAAAATCCTGGACCAGAACGATTCTTGCCTACTTATCCTTCTTGACCTTTCTTCATCATTCAACATAGTCATTCACAGCACTCTTATATTACTACTGAAACACAGAATGAGGTTATCTGGAAACATTGAAAATGGTGCCCATCTTATGAGTGCCAACTTCCTGTGTTTAGACTCTCCAAGAAAAAATACTCACTCCTGTACCTTCTCCTGGTCCTTTCTGAGAATATGGAACTCGCTACCTTCTGAGATTCAAACAAACCTTTCAACATAGGTTTCAAGAAAGAGGTTAAAAGGTTTCTACTAAACAAATTCCTACTATATTGACTGAGGCCAGGTGTGTTGGGACTATATTTGTTTTGGAATAGGTGTGAGTTTTTCTATGTACAACACTGTGATAGGCTTGGATCATGTTTGCGCTTTATAAAACCCTTTGAATGCATAAGTAAAATAAAAAAAATAACTCCAAAATGAAAAAAACAATAAGGGACACTGGAGATATGAATATTTAAAGTTTTAAGTAGGAATAGCGTCAAGAAGCAAAATGTTCCAGTCTTAGTCAATGGTCATGGCAGACCAGGGCCTAGCCTCATTTTGAGCCTGGCTGCAATGAAGCGTGGATCATACACCCCAACCAGTTTCAAACGAAACCAAAAATCTTGTTTTTTACCTTCTGACATAGTTCTTTAAGTCCCAATCCACCACAGGAGAATACTTTAACGCGACTTAACCATCAGGGGAGGCATTTAGAGACCCACAAGGTATCACTGGCCAGCTGTGTACTTCATAGAAAAGGTTTGCAGTGTATGTGGGTATTGAACTATGGTAATCCTAGTGTCCGCCCACATCTAACACTAAAACAGCCACTGTAGGCATAAGAACTAAAGAGACAGAATCTAATAGGAAAAAAGTATTAAGATTATAAAGCAACAAGCCAGTGGTTACTCTAGCATTGACTTAGTATCAAGTTCCCCGCCTTTCATATGTGCCCCAAGTATTATATCTATCTATATATATATATATATATATATATATATATATATATATATATATATATATATATTCCATGAGGCAGAAGGCTAATAGAGCAAACAAAAAACAGGATTTATCAGCAACCAGGCAATGGATACACATTGCCTTGGTGTCCTGTTTCCTCCCTTCCAAGTGCACGCCAAATGTTATATGTGAACCCCATAAGACTTATCAAGCAAGATTTGACACTTCAGTGTCAAAAAGGATGCCCACAGTCCAAGCTCCTCATATTCTGTGAGGTTCAGAGAAGTAGCCTCTTACCATTCAAGTCATCCTATTGCTTTCTTCTGGGATATATTTCACACCTTTTTCACACCAATATGAATGTTAATCACTGGCAGGGAGAAGTTGGAGTGCAAATGCAAATTACCCTCTATGAACTTCAGGCATTAAAAAGATACCTTCATAAAAAGTAATTTTTCCTTTGCGTTTACCAACAATCCAACTTCACCTTTCAATGTATAAAATAATAACTAATGAAAACAGTTGTTTAATTTTATTTCTAGCTACTCTTCTCTGTACTCTATATTTCAACATCATACAGCTAGACCTGCCACAGTAAAAACATAGCTATCGGGTGCAAGTCACTGTAAGGACATGTTAACATTACATTTTGACTTGTCCTACTTTTAAATACTATGTACCCTGCCTTGTGGACTATGTAGCCTACATGGGAATGACTTATTAATAGTTCAGGGGAAGGGTTTGACCTGTCAAAAGGTGTTATATTTGACAAGAGGGATTGCAGTTTTTTCACTGCTACGGTCAGGCTACATTTGCAGTCTAGAGGTCATGTTTGCGCTGGCACTAGAGTGCCACAATAAGTATTGCAGTCCACTAGTTGTATTTAACTTCCAAGCCCTGGATACCTCTTATACCATATACTAGGAACGTATTCCAACTCAACTAGAAATATTCCAACTCAAACATGTTCAAAGGGGCAGCATAGGCACTTGACTACTGCTTAGCAGGAGCAAAGTGCACAGAGTTCTAAAATCAGCAAAAATATAGGGTCCAACAAGAGGCAAAAAATATAGGTTGACCAGGTAGAAAAGGAGAATTTTCGGCAACTGTCTGGTACTTCCAAAGGACAGAGTGAGCAAAATCCTGGACTGCCACCAGACGGTGTGATTTACCCCCAAAACAGTCATAGATTTAGAATCCAGGTAGAGACAACATCTGTTTTAACAGTGTTCTAGAAAATCTTGACAAACAAGGCATGAAAGCATTATTTGTGACTTTTCTACTACCATCTACCAGGAATAGATTTTTTCACAGCCTTGTAATTCCAGAGAGCCCACTGCATTAGACCCCAAGAGGCCTCCAAATCTAACCAACCCGAGCTGACCATCACCTCTGAGTAAGAAACATGTCAAATAGGTGAACGAAGCAAAATGTCCCTCATAATGATATGAAAAGGAATACATTTTATGTTGTTTTGCCTCAGGTTGCATATAAAATCAGAGCTTGTTCTGCGAGTACCTACTGAACGGTATAGAGAACCCGGATGTCGAACTGCATGAGGCAAAGACTCTGAATTGCCCTGATCAAGGCCTGATAACTAAAAGACTGAATTAGACTGTCATCAGGTACCTTGTATCTGATTTCGCCACACAGATAAAGAAGGCCTGAATCAGCTCACAGCTGATTTACTATGCACACAAGATGGATGCCTGACAGCTATAGTTCTAGCTTTAGATAGACACATCCCATATGCAGGGTTTCACCTGCTCACCATCACTGTACCCATTGGATTCAGCCCTGGGTTACTGCAGCCAAATCATTATGCACACATTTTCTCACCACAAGCAATGCTGAGTCTCTATGTGTCATGAAGACTGCTCCAGCAGAAATCTTTTAGGATTATTTTCCTAAACATCCACAGCTTGTCATGCATGAAAAAAGGAAAGATTAAACTACATGTCATCCAAACACACAGACCTTGACCACTACAAAAGACTCATCTTTAACTCCCAGAAACAGTAACCTAAAGCAATGATGGGTGGGAACAGCAGTTGCATCAAGGCAAATTGATACAATACAGCTAATGCCCTTAATAAATGTATGTGGCAATCCTAATTAAGAAATGCATTGTTTGCAAGATGCTCAAGAAATTTCCAGGGCCAATGACTGATATGTATTAATTAAGCTCAGTCTATGAGGAGAAACTTTGATCCTTGGTGTAGTATATGCGCACAGCCCCTATAAAACTTCTTTCCACTTCACTGGAAAGACTGTAGGTTAAATTTGGTTCAACTCACATCTTGCTAGAAAGAAATTGGATCCGCTTATCCAATCCAAAAATTGACAAATCATGCCCCTGAGAGAGCCAATGCACCGATAAGGCAATAATGTCAGATATCATGCAAGATCATGACTTAAGGTCAGCTGGAGGTTACTTGATCCATCTCACAGAGTGCAGAATCCTTTTATGTCAGCATGTATCAAGTTTGTAAATCGATTTCTGCTTGACTTCTAACTCCTTCACATCAAACACTGTTGCTTACTAAACTCTTGAAAGTTAAATCTTTGAGCATGCCTGAATTGTAGATGGGTCATGTAGCTCTGCCTCCCATGAACTCGTGCATGAACATATCTAAGTTCAAACCACTGGTTTAGAAGGCCATCCTCAGATCCCACGTAAAATTTATCTTCGAGAAATTAAAAGACTCAGGGCCTGATTACGACCTTGGCGTAGGGAATTGCTCAGTCCCAAACATGGCGGGTATCCTGCCTGCCCGTTTACAGGTTCCATAGAATATAATGTAACTTGTAATACAGCAGGCGCGATATCCGTCACGTTTGGGACAGAGTTATCCTCTCTGCCAAGGTAGTAATCTGGCCCCTAGTTTCCTCAGTACTGCCCACATAAGTAGCTTGGAAGAATTCCTGATGATGGATGTTGATGAGGGAATCTGCTCAGACCAATAAAAATAAGAGATATGCACTCATGATTAGAACATTCTATCAGGCAACCAAGACTACACTAGACCTCTGAGAAGAGAGCTAAAAAGAGAAATAATCCCTAAATATTCTCTTTACTAAAAATACAGAATGAATATTAAGTCACATGGAATGGCATCACTATGAATGAGGGGAAAAGGTGGGATGCTTCCTGTCACCCAACCTTAAACACAGGTTTAATAGGGCAACTATGGACCCAGCCCATAGACATTATGGAAATCTTTGCCTTAATCATCTGTTGTCTTTACCATTCAGATAAATTCTGATAACACTGAAGAGAAACATATATTCCTAAACTACTTGCCCATGCATTGCCATTCAGATGAGGAGATCCTAGTAACGGAAGGCAAAATAATTACAGAAGAGATAGAATTGCAGGTCACAGACCTCCTGTACAACAAGCCCTTCCCAGGAAATTGTGCAAACGGGGAAAACCTTGCACATTAAATGTTGTCACGCACCCTTCAAGGAAACAGAATTCTCAAGCATTATCCATACTTCTTCTAGCAAAGCCCAATTGTCCCTGATACCTAAGCCGGCTTAAACACACTACGCTGCACCAACCACCATTCTATTTCTTTAATCCATAATGATCAGAAAATCTTGTCAAACATTCTGGCGAATACACTATGCAAGGTAATCCCCCGTCTAACTCACAAGACATAAGTGAGTTTTGTTCCAGGTAGATCTTTGAGACAACATTTAAGAATGCTGTCTCCCCTATTTTGTTAGTCCAAAGGTGTACTCGAGGGTATTGTAGCACTGCCGATTGATAAGAAAAAGGCTGCCAGGTTGTTGTAATTGCAGGCGGAGTACAGGACTCAGGCTGCTGATCAGTGGGTTTATTGGCTGTTCACTTGAGAGTGCCTTAGAATGTAGCACAAACAAGTGAGTAATACTTAGTACTGCACCAGGGAGTGACTGAGAATGTCAATTATCACAAGGCAGGACACATAAGTGGCATTGAATGCTACCTGTAAATGCATTGTGAGAACCATTGCCAGAGATCAACTGAAAGTGTGACTTCATGCAGCAACAGAAAAGACCATGAGTGCTAATGAGTGGTGCACTAAGTGATTAGGGGTATTCCTGAGTGTTGGATCCGTTCTGTGATACTGGAAGTAATGACACTGTGCAGGCATCCCACAGATTGTCTTAAGTCAACCAGGCAGCATGGCCAGAGTCATACTCCTTGGAACTTTTCAAGAATGACCAGGCCTCTGGGCTTTTGGAAGAGTTCCAGGACCACAATCAAGTGTAGTCTATTACCGTACCTCCTTTATGTCAGCTCTCAGTCGGTATCTCAATAGCTTAGAAAGGGGTTAATCACACCACTCTTTGCCGTCAAATTCTCAGGACTGTATTTCAACACACCGAGGATAGTTTGTCAACAAATTGAGGAAAATATTGTGGCACTAAAGGTAGCTGCCTATATGCAAGTTACTATTCCTAGCGCCACATCTTCCTGAATTGAAGATGTATATTTATATATCATCAAAGTACATTTGTGTGAAGTTAAGTATTGTAATATCTTGCTTAGCTATTTATACCTACTTCAAGATATTTTTCATCTCAATATTTAGGCCTTGATAATTTGGCTCCACAATATTGTTTCCTCCATACTCTAGTGGAAAACAGTGCGGGTTAGAGAATATGTAAAGATGCATAAGGAACACATTTTTCTTCTGCATGCTTCAAGTTAGGAATTGACTCCCCACCTAAAACTTGTTTGCCCCAGGCTTAACTAATCTAAATCCAATGAAATTATACTGAACTCTGGCATACAGCGTCTTGTACATGAAAGTCGAAACTTCCATAAAATCAGAGAGAGACTACTAACTGGTGCTTGAATATTTTCGTTAGTAATCCGAAAAAACAGATGAGCTACACCAAAACCCTGCAATATAATGGTCAATCAGTATGTATCAACGAGGATCACAACCAGATTTGAGACGTGTCTCATCACAGAAGCCACTTGTCTATGAAGTCAAACCAACTGACTAGTTGCTGCTGCACAAACTTTACAGAAAATGTACCTGATCAAAATTTCAGCTTTTTGGCACAACTTCCTTTAAATTCACTACAATTCGTAGAATTGGTGCAGAAGAATTAAAAACGAATGTAAATTGCGCCTAAAATGTCTCATCAACTTTGTTTAAATGCAGTGTCTTTGTTGTGCCCTTCTTTCCTTATTTAATTGGAAATTTCATGTTGCACCAGCTTCTCATTCTCGGTTTCACTGCACATACCAGACGTTTCGCCAAAACCCAAGAGGCATCCTTATCTTTTTACCCAAAAAGTACTATGAAAACACAGATCTCACACAAAGTATTATGAATTACACCAGATTGTATAAATTACTCCACTGGCATGACTCCTGGTAGGGGAAGTGACTCATAAGTAGTTATTGGCCAGAGCAGAATAACATTTTGCCTTAGATTTGTACTCTCCAGCCCCATCACAAACATTAGGAAAGTGACCTTCCTCACTGGATAAAACTGTATAATTTATTCCTGCCTTAGGACTTAATACAATTTTTAAATCTTAGAAAGCTTCCATGACTATTCATACTAATTTTATCATATCAAAGGGGCAACCCCTTTGTGTCGACAATAAATATGCTATTTGCATGTCAATTTTCCATTAGGTGCAAATTTCTAGGGGGATGGACAAAATATTCCATTTTGCCGGAGGAATTGGTGGAATCATGGTGACTCTCTGCATTACTCTTTTAATGCGGGGTTCCAGCCAAATTTCGCCAATCGCTGTGTGGTAACATTTTTTCTCATGCGAATGCCAGACTGGTAAATTGATGAGCACGAGTGAGATTTGGCATCCCTTAGCATGATTTTTGGTCAAAAGGAGGACAACTGGTGAGATTTTATCAACACAGGCGGTTGCGGGTGGTTGCTACAGTTTGGGGACAAAAGGCTGCCACTCGAGTAGAAAATCTACTTGAGCAGAAGCAAAATCATCTCAAGTAGCTATGCCCTCTGGCGTGCCATGTGGTGCCGTTTGTGATGATTGTTTAGCACAAAATGTGTTTCCTGCACTAAATCACAGCACGAGCAATGTGATGTGCCTATTTCTGCCCTTTGGTGGAACTCTGCAGATTCTCGCAGAGTTTTTTTGTAATTCCAAAGAATTACACTGAGTCAAATTCAGTGTGTGCTGCACTATCCTACACATTTCTGCATAATAAACAGTAAACATGTCCTGCAGCTCAAAGGAAATTGAAAGACGTTCTGTGGAGATCTGTAGTATAAGACATGTTGCGTGCTTAGAACTGCCTGTGAGGTAAACAGTGTTTAATGCATTTTAAGATTGAAGGCTGAAGGTTTCCAGCAGGAGTCAAGCTGATCCCTTGTTAATGTAATGGTGATTCTTATCATTAACTGCTTTGTATTTTCAAACAGGAATAAAAGGCAAACTATAAATCATAACATGCCTTCAAAAGCTACATTTGTAAGGTATGACATGCTTTAGCTATACCTGTAATAGGTTAGTTTTATAACAATTGATTGGATGATCCCCAGGAATTGCAGTGATACATGTTATTTGGTAAAAACTAAAAAACTGTTGTAACTATTACAGTGGTGGCTGCCGCCAACCAAGGGTGGTGGAGTGAAGGGGGATTGTCAAGGGGGGGGGAGGGGAGGAGGTTAAAAAAAAAAAAACACTTACCTGCTGCTCCCGATCCTGCCTGCCTCTGTCGCTCCTCTCTTCCCGGCAATTACTGGGGCACAGGCTCCCAATCCAGATGCTGTTCTTATGCTATACCAAGCATGAGAGCAGTGCCGGGATTGGCCTGAGCAGGCTTGTTTGACGCTCGCTCAGTCACAGGAAGCCTGTGCCATTTCTCCAACCCGGCTGTGTAACACAGCTGGGTTGGAGAAACACATGTCCACATGTCAGCTTGGCTGTCCTAAGATGGTCGGCCAAACCGACATGCACAATTTACAGAGCCCACTACTTCTCCTCCCTATGGCCCAGCCCCGCTCTGCCTAGACTTGCACAGCTCTGTCAGACAGTGCCAAATAAAATGGTACTAAAATTATTTTATTATCATTTTATTCGTCAGTGCCTGACTGAGCAGGGGGGCGATGCTCCCCTGCTATTACTGAGGAGCGTCCCCATACCTATTAATACATTTTGTTGAAACAAACAAGGAAAGTGCAGTGAGCAAGACTGGCATTACTCTTGCACAGGCTTTGTGCAAATGTTTGCGAACTGCATGATGTTTGTTCTGAGACACTTTTTTGTACTCTATTAATATGTGCATAAAATGAGTCTTTTGCAAATAGAATGGCTTTTCATTTCAACTGCAATGCACTGAATCATGTGAGGAAAGATCCTCTTGACCAGGCCACCATCATGGAATGGTACAGGCCATAGTAACACTGTTTTACCAACCCAAGATGGCCAACACATTGGTTCTAAGATTGGGGGTCATGCTGGAACATCAACACAGCAAAACACCGTTTACAATACCATTGCAAAACGGCCACCCGCTGCTATGTTTAATTTTGTGCATTATAGCAAACATATCCCTGTCTTTTTTTGCCAGAAGCTTGTTTTCTTTCTATAGGTTTATTTATTTTTGTGTGTACCTTGCTTATGTTGGTGGGTTTCGTGTGTGAGTTTAATGTGGTTCTGTAAGTGGATGAATGCAAGGATAGGTCAATGGGTCGATGAATGGAAGCATGATTGCTAAAATGGGAGTCCGTGTGCGTGTGTGAGTTATTTGAATGCCTAAACTTATTATTGTCTGAAGAGGCACTTTAATTTAAAAGCCAGACTTATTAGCATTGCCATTGCTTGTTCCATTTTGGAATGAGCAACATTGGATTATTAAATGTGATTCTGCAATCTGAAGGGTTTAGGGATTTTCTGCTTGCGTAATTTGGCCGTCTACGGTGACAATAAAAGGGAAAATGTCTTGGGTTGTCTCCGATAATCATGTTTTGTTTTGTTTCAGATTGCTCTTCCGCTTTTGGGGGATATTGGTACTTTGCTGAAGGTAAGAATTTGTTTACAAGTTGTCGTTATGATTTTTTAATGATATCGTTCAATCGGTTATTTTGATTGTTTAATTGATTTAGTGATTGACTCAGGAACTTGCATACCGACAACAGATGATGAAGTTACAAGAGCTTTGTGCCATTTTTGTTTTAAGTTCACCAACTACACCCTGCAAAAGTATCTTTCTTCAGGACAGCAATCCCAAAATACTTATTGATTTGTAAAATATATCTCCCTGCAAAAATCTGTGCATTGCCACCAGTCATTTACTTCTAATCAACAGCCGCAAACAAATTGATAGTCTTGTGGATAGAGGCGGTGGGTAGAAAAATGTCTGCCTTACTTACCCCCTTCATATGTGGAGCAGCAGAAAGCACTCAGTCGGTAGGTATTAGGTATGTGCGTGGCAGTGTTTCATGTAAGTTCAATGCGTCTTTAGCTTTGAGAGTAACAGGCTTTGAGATGAGTAATAACTGCCTTGGTTTGTGAGCTTGAACCTCCTTGCCTTCATATAAATGAAATGCCATTTTCAGAACTCTCCTTTACAGTGCTCTAGAGTTGTGGTGGTTAGAATATTTTTAAAGTTTAGTGGCATTCCTGCAGTGATGTATCACACACTTTAGCCATTCCGTCAATGTCCCAGCAAGCCCACTGTCTCCCGTGGACTACAATGAGGTCATGCGCCTTACGTATCTTTCCCATCAGGTACATCTACTGAGTTTAAGTGATTTTAATTGGTTTGCTCTCCAGAAACAACTTACCTGTTCTTCATTGGAGAGTCTGATTGCCGATAAAGAAGGATTAGTTATCAGATGTTTATTGATTACTAATTGAACTTTTTCGTTGCATGTCCCCTAAATGGCGCTCAAAGACCTTCTCAAAACACAGTACTCTACACTTGATAAACTGCTTCAGTGTGGAAATACATTGGAACTTCTCTCATGCTCAGAGTACACAAAGATATACCTACAAATCTAAAACCTACGACAGATCTAAAAGGGTACCTTTAATCCTCTTTCCTAGTTTTGGACAGCTTTCTGCACTAGTAGGCAACATCAGCTGCAACACTTTCCAAGCTGTGATGGCAGGTTCTGCGAGAAGCAGAAAGGAACTGAGCAACCAAACTGTCTGTTTTAGAAACTCTAATTTTGACTACTGGTGCAAAATAAAAATAAAACACAACAAATTATGGCTTCTTCAATGTCACAGATCTATTTGGTTTGCCACCTTAATTCCCTATCTTGACCGCAAAGATTACTACGAGATCCTAAGCAGACATAGGAATTTGTTATTGCATATGGTCCATGCATTTCTTCCCACCTATTCTTACATATAGCTAAGTTGTGATTCAGGCCAATAATCCAAGCACTGATCATTCAGTATTAGTTATTTCTCTCTCAGAAACATGAGCTTCCAAATCCAGTAACGCAGCCTGTATCAACAACATTCTCATTAGTTCTCTTAGGAATTGAATTCTACCATTTGAACATGCTATCTATTCACTAAATGACTGCAGTAAGTTCTAACATCACTATTGGAAGCCATATGTGTAGCCCTCCTACCCCCACATGCATTAGTTTTATCAAAGGTGTCAGGATGATTAAGGAAACTCCTCCATTTACTGCAGCTATGGGTGTTCTCTGAGGTTGTTTCTACCAATTAGCCAAATGTGGCCACCTCACACACAATTGCTATGTTCCTTGAATATCCAGCACTTGACAGTGACCCACTGCCTCTTTACTTCCAGGGGCACCAAGGCCAAACCACAAATCAAGAATGCCACAGTGTCAGTAAGGATTTTGCCCATTATTTTATGCCACTCATGGGAATATATTTCAATGAGCTGCTATTATCATCCCCACTTACAGAAATGGGGTCTTTGGTTGGCAGTCAGGTTACCCCCTATCCAAGCAAGGACCCTCATTTTACTCAGGGCAAAGGAGAAACACACCTGGTTAGCCCCCACTCACACCCTTGGTTGCTTGGCACGAGCAGACAGGCTTAACTCAGAAGCAATATGTAAAGTATTTGCACCAACACAGACAGTAATACTGTGATAGCGCTACAAAATGGACACCACACCAGTTTAGAAAAACAGGCAATATTTATCTAAATCAAACAAGGACAAAATGACAAAAATTCAACATACACAAGGTAAAATATGAATTTTCAAAAGAATCAGAGTATTACTCCATAGAAAACAATGGAAACGTTGATTTTACACAAAATACCTGGTTTGCGCCAAAAATAAAGCCGCAAGGGTGAGCATGCGTCGGAAAAGTCAGTGATGTGTCAATTCCTTCCTTGCAAGGGAGGCCGTGCATCGTTTATTCTCCGGTCGAATCAGTGATGCGTCATTTTTCTCCCTCGCAAGAGATCGATGCGTCGATTTTAGGATGGGGCACCTCAGATCCACGAAGAGTCGTGATGACTTTGACACCTAGGGACGATGCGTGGAAAATCCTGTCACACGGTGATAGAAAACCACACTGTGTGGAGTTTGCGTCATTATCAGCAGCTGCATGCCGCTGTTGCGCGTTGTTTTCCCGCTGCGATGTGTCAATCTCCCAGCCGCAATGCAGGTGTAGCATCAATTTCAAACTCAAGTCTGGCGGTGCATCGTTTGTTAGCCGTGTTGCAGATGGTGTGTCGAAAAGTTCTCTGCACGGTGTTCTGTGCGTGTATTTTCACCTCTTGTTCTGCCAACTTCACCTTTCAAAGGCCCAGGGACTGGATAGGGCACCACTTGGCAGGGCAGGAGTGTCAGCAGAAAGTCCAGATGCTGGCGGAGGAAGTCTTTGATGGCCCTGAGACTTCAGAACAGGAGGCAAACTCAGTTCAAGCCCTTGAAGATTCTTCACAAGCAGGAATATACCACAAAGTCCAGTCTTTGTCCCCTTTCACAGGCAGAAGCAGCAACTGCAGGATAGCCCAACAAAGCACAGTCACAGGCAGGGGCAGCACTTCTCTTCAGCTCTTCTTCTCTTCTCTTTGGCCGAGGATCCCGTTGACCCCAGAAGTGATCTTGAAGAAATCTAAAGTCTTGGGTTTTGCATCAACTACTTATACCCCTTTCTCCCACAAGATCCTGCCTTGCCCATGCCAGGCTACAGAAACACCCAACAGGGGGTTGGAGACTGCATTGTGAGAGGTGCATTCTGGTGTAAGTGACCACTCCTCCCTCCACTCTAGCACAGATGGCCCATCAGGATATGCAGGCTTTAGCCCCAGCTCCCTTTGTCTCACTGTCTAGAGGGGATTCAGAAACACCCCAACTGTCAAACTGACCCAGACAGGGAATCCACAAACAGGCAGAGTCACAGAAATGTTTTAGCAAGAAAATGCCTACTTTCTAAAACTCCACATTCTATCTGCTCTCAAAGGGAATCTGCGCTTTAATAAATTTTAAAGGCAGCCCCCATGTTAACCTGTGAGAGAGATAGGCCTTGTAACAGTGAAAAACGAATTTGGCAGTATTTCACTGTTAGGCCATGTAAAACACATCAACACAAGTTCCACCTTTAAAATACACTGCACCCTGCCCATGGGGCTACCTAGGGCCTACCTTAGGGGTGCCTTACATGGATAAAAAGGGAAGGTTTGGGCCTGGCACGTGGGTACACTTGCCAAGTCGGATTGGCAGTTTAAAACTGCATACACAGACACTGCAGTGGCAGGTCTGAGCCATGTTTACAGGGCTACTCATGTGGGTGGCACAACCAGGGCTGCAGGTCCACTAGTAGTATTTGATTTACCTCTAGTGCACTTTTCTAGGGATGTACTAGTAAAGCAAATATGCCAATCACCAATACAATTTACACAGAGAACATATGCACTTTTGCACTGGTTAGCAGTGATAAAGTGCCCAGAGTCCTAAAGCCAACAAAAACTGGTCAGAACAAATAAGAGGAAGGAGGCAAAATGTTTAGTGATGACCCTGCAACAAGGGCCATTTCCAAGACCCACGATACTTCTAGCAAGCTACAAGCTTTGAAAATACATCTCAGAACAGGGATCACATTTATGCAATTTTTCTCCTTATCCTGGTCTCTTGCAGAGAATTAAACAGGACTCATCCTTCAAGGATATACTCATTATATGTATTGCAGGTTGATCCTCGCCCTTCATCTGCACAATCATTCACCACGCTCCTAAAACACTAGATTGATTTACTTCACATGCTTTAGATCTTCCACAACACCTGTTTTCCATTACAACACATGTGTTCTGAAATATTTTAGCATTTTGGAGATGATGCTGAAAACTTACTCACGCCATGTGGCAGATGATACGAAGACTTGAGGCTCACACAACTGTAGATTTCTACCTTTACAAAGCTGGCCACCATTGCAACCTAACATTTCTGGTTGAAAGTCAGAATATTGATAACAAAAATATCTTCAGATATAAATATTGTGACATAAATATCACCTCACCTAAAAAAAACATTGCACAATTGCGTGTAGATTTTCTGTGAACTCCAATCGGTGATATTTAGTATTTAGGATGCAATTACAGTATTTTGTCAGACAATATTTAAGCTAGACTATTCTGATACCATGCTATCTTTTCTTTCTTCTACATTGTGATCTTTAAGCACCAATCTCTTTCTTGATCTGAACCTGTCCTTATTCATTTCACATTGAATGTAAGTTCAAACCCAATATCCTCTTCATCCAGGAACCACAATAAACTCCAAGCACTTGCCCTGCTTCACACCTTCCTAAAGACAGCCCTTCTTTCTTATTGGCCTCTACCTGACAATGTTGCTCAGATAAAAGTAGTGAATGCTATAAATGGGCAAAGACGGTCACTAAAAAGAGAAATAACAATGCTAATTTAGAAAAATATATGCTCAATAAATGGACGGCCATTAACCAGCCATTGGCTCATCAAAAACTCTGTACATTGCAAAACCATTGGAAACTTCTGCATGTTCCCAGGGAGCTTTTTTTTTATGACACATACATGTTTGTGAATTGATAAAAAATATCAGGTTTGCAGTCCTGCATCCCATACTCGAACAATTCATCTAAAGAATTATTTGTGATATAAAAAGATATAATGATAGCTCGTCATTCACACCTCATTGAAACACTTGTTTATGATTTAATGACCTATCAAACAAGCAAAATAGCAATTCTCCATCCTTCCTTTCATTCAGTCCACCTTTTGTATTGGCTCTCTGATGTTAACTTGCCCTGTCTTGTGCAACACGTTTGCATCTTCACTCTCTAAGACCAAGATGACCAAGAAACTCAATTGATCCTCTGCTCTTTCAAACATTAGTAAAGCAAACATCAACAAACCAGGCCTCTCTGCTTTTAATTACAAAAACCCTTGACAATTCCTCCAATGTGAATGGTTCAGAAAGACCAAAGAATTCATAGTTACCACTCCACAGTTAATGGAGTCCAATACTAATGCAGAGAACTTGATGAACTAGAATTGGGTGGCACATACCTACCCATGAGCTCCAAAAAGATAGACCAAAAGTCTACGTTTACTCATAGTAAAGTTAGCCTTTTGGTGTCGGTTTAGACGTTTGGTGTAAGATTAGGCCAAAAGTCTAAACTTACACCAAAAGTCTAACTTTACCAGCAGTAAAGTTAGATTTTTGGTGTAAGTTTCGACTTTTGGTCTAAATTTAGACTTTTGGTTCAAGTTTACCTTTGTGAATCGGGCCTATTGAGTTTAGTCCCTCCGTTGTTGAATATTACAAACGCATAATTGTTCAATGTAGACCAGCGGAAGTGGTGGATGACGTGCTTTTCAGCCATCTTCAAAATGAACTCTGGCATAGATGGATCGCAATTGTCATGTTCTGTGTATTTGTAAAATGCACTATGACTCACTGGGGATCCTGGCAATGCAGTGGTTCAAGTACTTTTTCCTGCATTTCATACCCTAATTTGACCTTTGCTCCTTCTGTCTCTTATCTAATGCAGTGTATCCACCCTTTTGATGTAGACATCTGGTGTTTGACCCCTGCAGTGATTGTAGCCTGCTAATCAAACTCTTAGCATGTGTTCTACTTAAGTGAAAGATCATTTCCTTACAGCCATCTCTGCACCCTGTGAAGATAGCTGTCTTCACACACCTACCTTGCACTGTTTTGCAAGTTCAGAAATGGAACGTAAGACTGAAAAATGAATTTGCCCCTACACCTGAAACATAACATATGCTTTTAGATTAGATTATTGTTTTAGCAGTCTGGTATCCAGAATGTATGCCCACTGTATAAAATGCATTTAACCTTAATTCTGTTATTTTTGTATCATAGGCAAACTCATAGCATGTTGTAATCTGTCTTGCAATGACCTGGAGAAAAGTGCAATAAGAAACAAACTCACTATTTATAGCTAATCTGTCCTGAAACGTCCAGTAGTGAAGTTAAATTACTATAGCCTATTTCCTTTTGTCAAGTTTATGAATATGACCAGAGCGGACCTGATGGACCTTACAAAGGAATACACATTTCTGTCTGGGAACACATCTCTTTACACCTACAGGAAGGCTGGGCCTGCCATTAGCTACTTCTAAGGACCGGCTTCATAATAACCAGGAGAATAGTAATATCTGGAGGCTGCCAAATGGAAGATTTGTGTTTAAAATAAATTCTGGTACTCCTTTCCTTTTTGAAACACGGGTCTTCCAGCCTTCCTGGAGCGAGACACTGTAGGACACCTAGACTACAGTGTGGCAAAGCTAACAGAGATTTTGGCACTCAGTGCGGAGTTCAGCCAAAAACTCTGCCAGCGGAGTGGAGCTCGCCGTATGCAGATAGTCTGCGCTTGTGCTGTGTGGCCCATAACTGGGCTGCAGTGCGCACTCAGCTGGCATGGAGCTGCTGCCGGCTCCAGCTCTGGATCCAGGCCTTCCTCTGCCAGCAGCCTGGGAGCCGGGGGCACAGGGAAGCAAAGAGCCAGACCGCTGGGAACGAGGACCCAGGCGAGTTCTCGTTTTTAAAACATGTTTTGCACACTGCTGCACAAGAGGCCTGAATTAAGGCCAGGGTCATAGACAGCGAAAGCTGCCATTTCAGGCCTCTTGTGCACCGGCCTGCCCAGGCATCTTGTGCACTAGCCTGCCCTGTGTGCAGTGCACACGGGGTAGGCCAGAAAGCAAGAGGCCTGAAATGGCAGTTTTTACTTCCTACGGCCCTCTCCTGACTGTGCCCAATCTCAGAAGCGCTAAGCAGGGTCAAGCCTGCCCAACCCTGCTTAGCACTTTTAAGATCGGACGCATTCAGGACAGGGTGCCATTAGGGTAGGTGAATTCCCGGAGTTGTAAATCAGCTTCCTGGAATTCCGCGAAGTGGAACTCCGTGAGCTCCGCCCAGGCCTAGCCTGGACCATATGAAGGCTTGGGCAGGGGTTCTTTTTTATTGCAGGTGACTGATCTCAGAGGGCCAGAGGTTGTGTGTGGAATTTAAGAAACCTCCATAGAGTTATATGACGTAAAAATTGAGGAAATATATTCAGCACCATGCCGTATTATCTCACTACATCTTCTAATCATGTCAATTTAGGGTTTTTGCCTCCATGACATTTCAAAGACTGAAGGTAAAAACTTCAACTAGACCAAACACCAACTTTTGCATAGCTGTGTTCACTTGCAGTTTTCATACCAAATTTCCCATGTTGCTTTTCAAGTTGAGCGAAGACCTTTAACATTTTTTTTTATTCCATACATAATTGCAGGGGGCACCTTTGTATCGTGTGTGTATGTGGCGTTTTTGTTTTCTTTATGTTAATCCCTGAATCACGTTCCCTTCATTACTGTGACACTCTTCTTAAAAGATTTTTGAATTTTAACTAACTTCGAAAAATTTTAATTGTACATTTTAAGTCATTTTCCTTAGTTCATTATTGCTTTGGCTTTGTATTGCACATGTGCCTTGTGCACTTACACGAAGGAAGGTGTTTCTGTTTGTGGCAAGCTATGAGATTTGTTGCAGAAACCAGTTTTCCTATATTAATTAGAATGACTAGGGCTTGTGGAAGCTCAGTCACAGATCATCGAGACCGTGCCCTCTTTCTCTTTGCCTGATAGTCTGATTCAATACATTGATGATGTTGATACACCTGTCCATATCAGCACTTCAAATGACACTGAGAATTCCTGAACTTGAACTGCGTTTTACTCATACATCATTAGAAACAGATCAATTGAACAGCTTCCAAAATCCAAATGCCACCAGAAGACTATGGGCCTCATTACGATTGTGGCGGATGCAAAAGCCCGTCTGGCAAAATTCCAATGAGGAGGTTGCCGCTATTGTGGCTGCCTCCCTGCCAGACCCATTATGAGTTTTCCGCTGGTTCAGCAGGCGGAAACTTCAGTTTCCGCCCAGTGGGAAATGGCCTACAGCATTGTCTCCGGCTCGTAATAGAGCCGGGGCAATGCTGTAGGGTGCCGGGTACCCCTGTTTATGCATTGGTCGAAATTACAAGTTGAATGTTTTTGAACTTTAACGCATTCATGACAAAGAGATGCGTTAAATACCTCACCCTTCATTAGATTTTGGCAGGTCAAACCTGGAGAAATTTAACAGGGGAAAGTCATACGGTAATTACTGTATTATGCAGATTCTAAAACTGGTATGTTATTACCCAGAAATTTGAAATATTTGCTATTTATTATACCCAATAAATAGCAAACCCCTTGTTTATTATTTAACAGGTGCTTTAATTAGCACCTAATCTTTTTAAATAGGCCCTAAGGGCCTAAATATGAGTTGTTTGTTAAATTCCGTCCTGTGCATCAATCTTTGTTTACGCATGGGACGGAATTACGAGTTTGATTTATTTAATGCATCTGATAATTGGCGGAGGATTTTAATAACCCAACATAAGTTCAATTTCAGCTGTTCTAGTCCGATAAATAATGTATCCTGAGGTATTGTTGTTTATCAGCGGCGATAAATAGAGCCTCAACTCATAATCAGGCTTTAAGGTGTAAGCCGGGAGTGCTACACAAGAGGTCACAGTGAAATATTTGTTGCACTATCTACATGCCATGAAATATAAAGTCATCAAAAGACATGTATGCTCTGACTTTCCCACTAACCTGTGGTTTCCCTTGTTATCCTCATCTCTCAGGGTGATATGGGGCATCGAGGGCCTCCTGGAATCCCGGGAAGAGAAGGTCCAAAGGTAAGTTCATAGAGGAAAGTGTTTTATAAATTAGAAATACAACTTTGTATTTCGTTTTTGAAAAAACATCTTTAAATTTAAAAAGGTTAGGTTTTTGATGGATGTATGCTGCCAGACTGCGGATAGCCTTCTGTCTCCAAGAAAGCGCTGCCAACCTGCTGTAGACACATAGCAAAGCATGCCTGCCGTGTATTAGAATGCAGCGCCTGCTACTAGCGTATGAGTTGATATGAAATACAATGATTGCTAAACTCTCATATCTTACCAGGGCATCAAAGGTGAGCGTGGATTTCCTGGCCTCTCTGGAGAGAAAGGCGATGAGGTAAAGTTATTCTGAATACTTTCATAGGATGCAAATCCAACTACTCCTGTATGCAAGCAATTTTAGAAAGTCTACACTGAGGATTAGGCCTGGGAATTAGGCCTGGGAATTCTGCATTCGTCATCTAAACCCGCTCACAGCAATTCAGGCACCTGAGGGCCCAGTGTTTGTTTTATACCAGACTACACGTTGAGCATGGCAGGATGATTAGTTGTATGGGAAAATTGACACAGACATTTTGCTACAGATCACGAACTCGCGTCTGTAGAATCTTTAAAGAATCATCTCACATTAACATGTAACAGTATCCTCTGGATGCTTTTACATTCAGCTGCCCGCACTAAAGTCAACCTGAATGCAACGGAATGACCATTCCTATCATTTGGCGGTTTGCATACGGTGGGAAACAGTAGACAAGCAGACCTCGGGAGGAAAAGAAAGCCATTCTGTGGGTCCTGTTTACGGTGCCACTTGCTTTGATTTACACTCACAAATGTATCCACTTAAGAGAGCAAAAGGTGATCTTGCTTCCCTAACTCATTTTACTCCTGCAATATGACTCTTAAGTTAGATTGATAATGGGAACAATTACATTCAACTCTTAGGGGAAGAGTCTGAACATTGCAAGGAAGAGGTTCTGACTAAAGTTTGAGAACACCTACTAACTCAAAAGTTTGTTAGTATTCACATTCTCTCCTTCGACCCATTTCCACGATAAAAATGGACTTACTTCTGTTAAATGTCTTTCCAAGTTAGGAATGAGAAAGAAAGACCCCTAACATTAGTGTGATGTAGGGAAAAGAGTTTCTGCATGGACGGTGAAGAGGGAGAAAACAAACTGTCCCATTCACATAGCCAAAAGTATTTCGCCACCGTATATGCAATTACACATTCCGAAAGTCTTCCACTTTGCCACAAACTGAAATTCACAGCAGAAATCTGCAACGGTCGCACTTACCAGGTGTAGTTCTTGAGAGCTTTGTGAATTTCCGAAAGTTGTAAATCTGGACTTATTTGAGGTTGTGCACCCACCGCGGCAGACATACAGCTTTCTCTGTTGTATTGTAACCAGTCATCCAAGTACAATTTAGTGTTCAGGTCTTACTGTGCCGTCATCAATCTCTATTTGCACTAAAGTTGATGGTACAAATTGAAACTTCACTAATTTAGATCCGTGGGAAATCGTTATTTGCTTCTTCTAGCTCGGTGGTTTTGACACAAAGGATTAAGGGGGTTATTCTAACTTTGGAGGAGGTGTTAATCCGTCCCAAAAGTGACGGAAAAGTGACGGATTTACCACCAGACGTATTACGAGTCCATTATATCCTATGGAACTCGTAATACGGCTGGTGGTATATCCGTCACTTTACCGTCACTTTTGGGACGGATTAACACTCCTCCAAAGTTAGAATAACCCCCTAAGGCGCTTTGATCTGAGGCACAGGACAAACAAAAAAAAGTTGCCCTTGACTATGCCAGTTCCTGTTTTTATTCTTTTGACTTAGGGAACATGGCAGTGGACGACCCTGATGAACAATTTCTATTTTAATTTTACATTAGGAAGCATCTTTTGGTATTAGAGCCATAAACATTCATAGCATTTTTTCTGAAGCCGTGGTAATCCATTAAAGCTAGTAAATTTAAGGCTTTTGAGTGTCATTGTTGGTAAAGCATACAAAATTATATTTTTGATAGTTTTATAAGTCAGATGAATGTCATGGACGTGAAATAGATTAATGTCCTGTTTACCAGAAGTCGCATAACGTAGCACATAACATTACTGTACTGTAATTGGAAGGAAACACCACATCATAATGAATTAAAGTAATGAATTTGAAATGTAAAGCATCAACGTCCTAAACATACCCCTACCACAAGTTCAAGTCCTTGCTGGGCTCAAGCCCTCGCCGAACGTGTTGCACATAGGATCTCGCCTGTTGCAGCCAGAGAGTCAACACTCGGTGAGAGCCTCAGCTGTGGCTGCCCAGACCATGTTGGTTTGGACGAACAGAGTGCCCGGGCCAAACCTTTCACACAGTCCATGATGCCCTCCACGATCCAGAGGGGGGCTGAGAGAAGGGTACCTAGACGCTCCCAAGCCACCCTTCCTTTTCAGAATAAAGTAGGTGTGTCAGCGATGGAGGGGCTGCGTGAAAGGCCTCATCTCAGATGTTGTAGAGAAGGAAAGGGAACGCAAACTGCAGTGTCTTCCATCCAAGGGGCTCGTAGTGACCAGCTTGGTTATGTTCATAACGATGTACCTACCATACCTTCTAATCATCTGTCAGGCCCTGTTCACTATCACTCCCTCCCCTGACACGGTTACTGTCTGCCTGCCTCTGCCACCCTCTCCTGTCCTGTTCTGCTCTCCGTATGTATCTCATGTTCTTTCTTCCTCTTGTAGCCGACACTCACTATGCGTTATTGCTCCATTAAGTGAGGTGTAAGCATTTTAATTAAGATTATTCAAATAACAGTGCCCCTCCTTGCTGCATTTGTCATGCTCTCACCTTTCCTCTCTCCTGGTTCCTCTTTTCTGTCCCTTCTGTGCTTTGACGTAACCTTATTGTGGGATAACACATTACAGAGGAAACACAGTGTGTGTGTGTGTTGGGTAAAAAAACACAGAAAAAAGAGTTATTAAAAAGCAACATCAGGTTATATTATATTATCTAGCAGTTGCCTAGCACGCAACTACACTGGTTTGGCATCCCTAGCACTTAAACTGTCCAAAACGGATACAGATGAACCTGCATGTTTGGTTAGAGTGTGTGTGTGTGTGTGTAGAAGTCACTTGTGAGAAGGGATGAGTTGGTGCCATAGGCAGACGTCAGTAAGCTGGCTATTAGTGGGCTTGAGCCTTTGAAAGCCTGGACCATTCCTCGAGGCTCTGTCACTCTCCTCAGCGCCGAGGTTAATTGACCTCACGGGCAGGACGGGCAGGTTTCAAGAGAGAAAGAAAGAGAGGGGGTGGAGGGAAGAGGAGGGTAGAGAGAAAGTGATCACGGAGGGGGCAGAGAGAGGAGAGAAGGGGAAAGAGAACATATGGATGAAAAGAGAGATTTCTCAAGGAGAAGAGAGGGGGGCTAGTTTGAGCATTTTGCCAGGGCTTCTTTTGTTTCCACAGGCTGGCCCTGATTATAGATCCTCACCCACAATCTTAGGAAAATAGATTCAGTTATCAAAATACTTACTCTGTCATAACGGGGAGACTATGCAATAGAAATAGCGGGGGATAACCTTCACTTTGATTAAGCTAAGCTGCAAAAGTGAAAGCAGTCAGCTTAATCTTTTAATATTTGGCTTGAGAGCAAAATATGTTTTGCCTCATGTGAACACTATTTAGTTTTTCTTGTACTATTTACCTTCCGAATTTTGATACAACGCAATTGGAAAAGACAGCATTTTGCGGTGTACTGCAGCATTTGGAATCTGCATGCATCGGTGTACTTACATCATTTCATTTTGAAACCTGAAGCATCTTTTGAAGACATTAATTTTCTGTTCCAACTAAATTTGCTTCTGAAATTCCTCTATGTAAGACTCATTTTACTTAGGCCTTTTACTGGAACTGGGCCAAAGGGTTTGTCAAGTTTTGAAGGCGTTAGCACTTTACTTCTAGTCAGGGTAGGGGAAGCAGTGAGACAAACCCACATTTTCAAACCCTCACTGACATAATGCATTTCTCAGTGCCCTAAGGTATGGTATGTTTATGTGTACAGGTAATAATAATTATGAATCTTGTAAATACAATACTATCTGCTTAAATAGTATGATTAGGTGCACTGTGACCATATGCAGTGTGTCCTCAGACCATCTACATATGTGGCTTTGAAAGCATGGCTGCAGGACTTCGCTTGCAAGCATGTGACAATACCAAAAAACACAACCAGCATATGTGTCAAGGGCTGGATGCTAAGTACTGACATCACAGAAAAAGACTACTTCATCTTGGATAGGCAACCTAAGATAGCAGTCTATGAGCAGACTGCCAACTTGGAAGTGGTAGTTTATAAGGCTTCTCCATATCTCATTCCTGAATCTTATGGCAGTTGTTTGGCATGTTAAGAAGAAGCCCAAGTTGTCCCCCTTTGCCCACCAGGGAATTCGTCATTCCTGTTGGAGCCCTTAATGCCTAACACTCTAAATAGCTTATGGAACAACTCTTCAGGTGACCACAAGAGAAGAAACACCGGTGTAGTCTAGGTAGCAAGGACATTGGCACTGAGTATGGTTACCACCAACGTGCTGCCTGATAGACAGTGGACTGTTCCATCTCCTCCTGAATGTGTGTAATCTCTGGTATGCTCTTGGATCACGTCTAACGAAATGTCAGGGAAAACTATTTTAACATGTTGAAAAACATACTTTTGGCATTGCTAAGTCACATATAAGTAGTGTGTTGATGCTGACATGCTCTGAATGCAAAAGTGACGCATGCCTAACATTGAGACTGTTGTGTCTCTGTAGTAAAAGTCATATTATTTATATGTTAGCTTAAGTGCAGCTACAGAACTCATATGCACACTGTTGCAATATTTAGCTAACATCTAATTCAACTTCTCAAAGAACACTATATCACACTGCATTTACCGTCCACAGCCAAGCTTCCTCTCCAATTACCCCAGTGCTCCACTGTCTTTTGACTAGGTTTGTGCTATAGAAATACTATATATATATATTTCACTGTATGTTCATCATTTTATGTATGTAAATACATACATAAAATGATGAACATACAGTGAAATTGTAGTTAGCTAACAAGGCATTGTGTTATATATTACGTTAAATATATAATAGTGTTTAGATAGGAAGGAATTTAGTGAGGTAGGAGGGAATGTAATGAGGTAAGAGAGAATGCGGTGAGAGAATGGAATGCAGGGGGTTCAGTTCAGAGCGAGAGTTGAAAGGAAGCAGAGGTGTTGGCTTTATTGAAGAAGACTTCAAATAAAGATGTTTACAATAAGCTTCAATGTGTTATGGATTATACAACAAGAATTTTGGCAACAAGTATGGGATTCGAACATATGCACAGACTAGCCCGACTGTAACTGGATACAGCCCATTTACCATTATAAGGGGAAAAATACCATTTATGAAGGGCAATCAAGGTTGGTTAAATAATTCTAGATTGAAGGAGTGGTCTCCTTCTGAAGTGATAAGGAAGATTCAAAAAGCTCAAGAGAACTATGAAGGATATGTGGACTATAACAAAATATGGTTAAGAAAAGGGCAAGTAAACATTCTGAACCGAGAACAGTTGTTGAGGTTTACAAGAATTCGGCCAAATTGAGTGATGGTCGGGTGTGGCACATGAGTCGTTTTGTAAATTGTAAAGGGGAATCAACAATTCCGAGTATTATTGGTTAGATGCTCTACAAGGCGTTGATGATTGCGCCACAAATAGGAAGGAAATTAGGAATGAAGTTCAAGAGGCAAGTACCACAGGTGAGGACGCTAATGCTATAGATTAATGTATTGGACATGATATGAGGAATGAAACTTATAAGAGTAAACAAGGTAGAATTATCAAACGACCGCTATACTTACAAGATTATATTATGAAGTAGATTGTTCTTAAAGTTAAGTATTTTGGATATCTTGCTCTTTTTCATTAGATAAGGGGGTAGACACGTGAAATGTATAATAGTGTTTAGATAGGAAGGAATGTAGTGAGATAGGAGAGAATGTTATGAGGTAAGAGAGAAAGCAGTGAGAGAATGGAATGCAGGGGCGTTCTGTTTAGAGCGAAAGTTGAAAGGAAGCAGAGGTATTGGCTTTAATGAAGAAGACTTCCAATAAAGAAGTTTACAACAAGCTTCAATGTGTCATGGATTATACAACACATTGTTTTATTAACTCTGTCAGTATTGATTGCTTGTCCTCCACACAGTTAATTATACAGGATCTCACCAATCCCACAAGCAATAAGAGGGGATAAACAATAGTTTGTCGCTAGAAATGAAAGAAAGAAGGCTTACATCAAGTGTCCACTAAAGGGCACAAGGACATCAAGGGTCTTCATGTAGACCTGAATGACTGGTGCAAAAAAAGGATGCTGCAGGCATGCTCATTGCTCATTTTTTAGCTTCACTTGTCAAGTCCTATAGAGACTCAGAATTCCCAGAAATCTTTAGTAGAGTTTGGGTAGTTAGTTTTTCTCCAAATCAAAAATAGTGTAATTAACTAGGAGTCTTCCAAATAGACTACAGGCCCCCGTGTTCTTGGCAACTCTTAATTTGTAGAAGTTCCATAGCATTCCACAGAATTTCAACTATCCCCAAACAACCGTTACATATCCACTCAGTATGCATGGTAACCTCAACAGGCCAGTATCTCTCACTAGGTGCTAGGCACAAAGGGCCAGCTCCAAGTTAATAGCTTTCAGGATTCCCCCAGCCAGCAAAAAAACAAAGAAAACATCTGGTTTAAAGCTAGGCTGCAGTGCCCTTGTAAGACATTTTCAGGAAATGCCCTCACAGTATGTTTTGGTTTAAGCCCTGGCTCACAGAGAAAGCCTCTCGCAACGTTCTTCTAGCACATAATCAGCAGGGTTGTGGCAGCAGGCAGACGGATGGTATTCTCCCTTCTTCCAGCTCAAGGTGATAAAAGGCCTAAGCAGGGCGTTTAAAATGTCCTCGTGACCGGACTATCATGTGAAATTTCCCAAGGTTTATTTTCCCATATCTACTTAATTGCAATGAAAGATCTGTCCTTGGAATTTGTTTTATAGTCACTCTATTAACATATTTCTGTTATGTTATATAGTCCAACGTTGACAACTTTCCAAAAACCCATACAAAACTGTCTTTGTAATTCCAACTACTAAATCCATTACCCTAAAAGTTAGGGTTTCCCCTTTCAAATGTATTCCAGTTACACATGATATCGTTCTCAGGATATGTTTGTACAGAGCAGAAGAACCTAAGAGTCTGAAGCAGGTCATCTTTTTGAAAGGCCCACCATACCTAACAGAGCTATTAAAATTACTGCCAGTTTTGCAGCCCCAGATATATTTTCCTCTCGTTGTCTAATTGATCAGTATTCATATACATACTAGTAGCTGAACGAGGCAGGAAGGACCATTGAAAAAAGGAGATTATAACTTCCCCCAGAATAAAGAGTTATGCATTCATTAACACATTTAATTAGTTATTATAAGTGTAAAAACGTCCAGAAATTTGGAAGGTATTCTGTGACAAATACAATAATTAAATGAGACACATTTTCCCATTTTCTTGATCACATGCACTGGAGGTCTTGATAAGTATAGCAATACTAGAGCTTTAGTCACATACACATACATTTACAGCCAATCTGACACCACCAAAGTAAGGTTGTCAAGGTAGTTGTAGAGAGTCCCCCAATCAGGAATAATTGCTATTACGACTTTTCAAGGCATGAAACATGTTGATAAGTGCAGACAGAAAGGGTCAGAACTTGCCCTTTTGGTTTTAAATGTTGTGAGAGGGTAACAATATTTAACTGTTACATGTCTATAGATTTTTTTTAAACAGAGAGTGAACTGTTACTTGGTCAACTTTGAATAATTGTAATTTTCTGGGACATCTACCTAATTATAGATGTGTGTAATGCTGCTGACTATTCAGTTAAAAAGCAGGGTGGAAAGCTTGAAAGCGTGCCACTCATCGAAGAGCTCCACACAGAGTGTGAGCCATTTCCTGGTGACTGCTGATCTCCAGCAGGCTGATAATCGGACCCTATAATGAAAAATGATTCAGATACTTACCACTAATCTTCATTACCCCAATACGTATTACTCCTTGTACCAGTCCTAACAAATTGAGGCGGTCCTCAGCTCAGACAGGAAGTTTCCCACATTCGTTAAATTCCATCTTTGTCTAATCCCTTTTTTATTTATCCCTCCCACACCTCTCTCAGTTCCTATATTTCAAACGTATATGATTGGAGGTGCTGGGGGAGTTGCGGACTGGTACGAGGAGGACTACAAATGAGGGTAATGAAGATTACTGGTAAGCAATTGAATCATTACCCTCTAGCCTGCGTCCTATTCCTCCCAGTCCCAACATATTTCAGATGTACCAAATTAATGAAAAGGACTGACAGTCAAATGCTGAAAAATATCTTTAATGTGAACATCAATAATTAGATCACTGCTGACTTCAAAACGTCGTAAACAAAGTTGTGATCTGACAAATCCAATTTGTAATATTTTACATGCAGAAGATGAGAGGTCTAGTTTGCTGCTCGGCATTTCTCATGGAGTGAGGCACCTGTTCTACCTCTGCCCAAGACAGACCTCCCCAGGGATATAGGGATTTTGTGATTTGCAAGAAAGTTGCAAAATCAGCACTTTTGTAAAAATCCAGTGCGTATACGAAACACTCCACTATGTGAAGCTTGGCGAAGTTTTGCCAAATCACCGTGATCCCCGCTGAGTGTGCAAAGCTCCACAAACTCTGCTGGCGAAGCAGAATTTTCTGCCCACCCCTAATCAAAAACTGATAGCAAATAATGTGTTTGCAGGTGGTTGACTCAGAACAAAGTGTGTAGTGAAAATTAGTGCTCAAAGAATTGATATTGCTAAAGCAACAGCTTTTCATTGTGTATTGCACGTAGTAGGCTCCAGTAATAAAACTGAGCAAATTATCTTGTCAGCCAAGCAGTTTCCATGGCGAGTGTCACAGCACTCCTCTTTATTCTCAGCTTCAGCACATAATCAGAGAAATGTGAAGAGAAATTCTTGAGTGTCCCTGCCCTCAAATGTGTCATCAAGCAGCAAAGAGACTGCAAGTCTTAATGTGCCTGTGTTCTTCAGTCAGATGCTGGTTCGTTAACAGTTTTCGTTTCCAGGAAAGATCTTGTGTCCAGGTCGGAGGTAACACAGGAAGAAAGTTTAAAATGTAATGTGTAGTTGTAAAACAGACCTGCGTGATAAAGTAATTTTGCGAATTGTAAAAAAAATAATCACAAAATCAGCTCTTTTGAAGAACCCCACAACTTTTACAAAAGTGCCCATAAAATATTTTTTTTCTTTTTGTGATATAGCACAGACTCGACCTCAAGTTATAATGGCAGTAAAGTTAGTTAGACTTTTTTTCTGTTCTGTCCCTTCCACCCCACAACCACCTGCCCAAAAGTAAGTTGTGATTGCACCAGGCCCCAGTCACCACCCCCACACCAAAGGCCCTCCAACCCATCATCACCAAACGTGAAGTAGGGTCTACAGTGGGGTCCTAATCCCCTCTCACCCACTGTAGGTAGAAGTGTCCACTCTGTCCACCACCACCACTCTAAACACTATCCTCCATCCTGCCACTCAAACACATCTGTAAGAAATTTGAGCATTAAATGAGGGGATGGGTATGCATCTCAAGTCATAAGCACAATCTTTATCAAGGTGAACCACTTTGACTAAAGTAATTAATAAAACCTGAATTCGATCCCCTGGTAGCTATGGCACGGAGCAGACAAGCTTAACTTACAAGCAGTGTGCAACTGTAGCAAAATAAATTGCTGCTAAAATACTGCAAAATGTACTTTTTTCATGCTAAATTCATGGTTTTGTGCCACTAAATTTGCCGATCTATACCACAGTATCCTGGGGGGTCTGTTAAGATGTCCATACCGCCCAGGTGGAGTGACCCTGCATAAATAAAGGCAACTGTTCATCTGCTGAAGTATATGCCTGGTAGTGATTTGCTTGACCCACCTACTTATGGTTTGCTCTGTAGTCTTTTTCTGTTTAATGGCAGAACCATAGGAAATGAACACTGAGGGAGATGATCAAAAGACTTTAGTATGGGAAACATAAATGGTCATGATCCTTTTTACAACAAAAGATGATAGAATTTCCGATGGCGAATCCTCAAAGACAGGGAGAACTATCTCCTCTGTCAAATGAAGCTGTGATTGCACTTTGGGAATAAACTTTGGATCTAGCTGCAAAACAACCCGATCAGGAAAAAAATGCAAGTAAAGAAAAGTGCCAAGTAACTCACTCGGCCCTACCAGACTTCTGGCAGATGTAATTGCTAATAAAAATTCCATTTTCTCTGAAAGCCACGCAATGTTTGCCTGTTCCAAGTGCTCAAATGGATGTTTTTGAAGATCTTTTAACACCAGAGATAGATCCCAAGCAGGCTCTCCATTGTTAAGTGTGAGGCGTTTCAAGCAAAAACTATGGAGAAAACTAGTAACCAAAGGTGTGATCCTAGCACAATCCTCTCCCATTCCGAGAGCCTTGATTGCCGCTAACTGAGCAGTAAAAGTGGAAGGGGATAGGCCCTTGTCAAAACTTTCATTCTAAAATTGTTAAAGGGCCAAGAGAAGAAGCCTTCTGACCATTAGCTTTTCACCAGGAAGACAATTGTCAGTGTTTTTTATTAGAACTTAAAGTTGATACTTACATCGGCTTGAATGTGTGAAGCAATCCTGCAGGAACATCTGTTCTAAAGCTTGGTATTCAAGAACAAAGCTGCCAGCTGGAGAAGCAGAAAATGTGACACTGGCAGTAGTTAAACTAAAGAAGAAAAGATTGAACTGAGAGATGAAGCCGACGTCCTATTAGTAGGGAGAATCAAGGTCAGTGTGGCCAGAATGGTGCTATCAGTAATAGGGCATCTCTCATCCAAACCTGTGGACTCTTCACTTCTAAGCAAAACATGGAAACCATATTGTTCCGGGATGATGCAAAAAAGTCCATTCAAAGTATTCCAAAGTGGGAGCATATCCGGTTGAATTCTCGAGCTGACAGATGGAAATCATAATAATGAAACATTGTCTGCTTCAAAATGTAAACACCCCTGGATGTCGATTTCACTCAATGTCAGAAGATGATATGCTGCTGAGGTAAAAATTCAGGTTGGCTAAACGATTGAGATCCCTGCTCCTCGTACTCCCTAGTTAAGTGTGATTGTACAGAGCAATGTGATTTTTGGTCCTCGCCAACACATTCTTTCCTTCCAACTGGGGAGCAAGTGCCTAGAGGGCTTGCCATACAACTGACAGTTCCCTCCAGTTTTAGGACCAGCAACTCTCTGACTCCGTCCATGGACCTTTCAACTCTAGGTCCCCCAGAGTGGCTCCCAAACCCTACATCCTACCATCGGTGGTCAACTGTATTGGAGTTGGATACCTCAACGGGACTTCTATTGACAGATTCTTATCCAACAACCAGCACCTCTATTGATATTTCAGAAGATACAGGGTTCAGAACCTCATACTTTCTTGTGTGTGGAGCCCACCATATAAAAATGTGATGTACTATGTGTTTGAGGTGATGCAGTCCCTGTACCTGTACCCGTAACCAAACCTGTACTGTTGCTGAAAGGGTGAGTGAGGAGGTAAGAAACGCTGTCCTGAATCACTGCTATTCTGTTTCCCTATGAGTGTTGATCTTGACTGCAATGAACATCTCCTGAGAGGGTTGAAGGCTGAACTTCAGGATAGTTGATGATGAAGCCCAGCTTGAGTATTACTTTAGTGACCAGCTCCACATTCTATTGAGCATTAGAGAAAGAAGGAGCAGAGATCAACCAATTGTCAAGGTAAGGACAAAACCAGCAATGCCAGAAATCTGAACATACGCAACAACTGGAGCTAGTACCTTTAGGGAGACTCTGGGAGAAGTGGCCAGACCAAACAGTAGGGCTTGAATCTAAAAATGCTGATTCTTTACAGCAAACCTCAGGAACTGCTGACTTGATGGATGAATGGGGACATGACAATGCACGTCCTGAAGATACAGGATGAACAGAAAATCACCTCCTGCTACTGAGTTGGTCCATTTGGACAGGACTGACTGCCTGCTTTGCAACCAATACTTGAATCACTTGCCACATGGCATGTGCTCTTGAGTTGTCCCTGGGCAATGGGGAAGGTTTGAAGTGATGTTAGGGAGCTTGTTGAACTAATAGAATCTGGTATCCATCCTTTATCACCTGCAGGGCCCACTGATCTGAGATGTAGAGTGTTCATTGACCCAACTTGCTGATTTTCACTTATGCAACTGATCTTGTCCAGAGGTTTTGCGAAGTTGAGTTTTGTTCTTACACCCCCCCATCTCAGACCGCAGGCCCTGCACGATAAGGGCAAAGAGTGCTTATGCTGGACATTCTTCAGAGGGTGCTTAAACAGGCCTTTTTCCCCACAGCCAACTTTAATGGCCTAAGGACCTTTTTCTCCTTAGCCTCATTATGCACCATATCCTCAAGATCATTACCCAACAATTTCAGCCCAGTAAAAGGCAGCTTAAGAATGAGATTTCTTTGTGCAGATTCCAACTTCCATGGCTTAATCCACAATAGTCTGCCCCAGCTATTGTGACTCCATTTGATTATGCAGCTGCTCAAAATTCATTACAAGTTGCTTCAGAAAGAAACTTAGAGGCCAACTCCATATTGGCTAAAATAATCAAAGGAACTCCATTTTTCAGAGTACAGAGCAGTGTCGAAAGTCCTTATTCAGCACTTGAGTTGCTTATGTCCCATAAGTTCCAGCCCAGTGAGGAAAATGAGAAGCAGCAAAGGACCTTTTTAAGGTAGTTTCCACTTTCTATCCACGACCTCAGGAAGAGTTGAGTCTTCAAAAGATATGTTTGTTGTAGAGGCCATGAAAGCTAAGAGAATGTTGATTTTTGGAGCTTGAGGAAAATCTGTCTCAAAATCATGTTTTAGGTAAAGTTTATTCAAAATACAGTACATGAAAGCTTTATCCAGAGCTTTTCTTTTCTTTCAATAAAGTGTTGTTGTTAGACCTGTCAGCCTTAAGGTAGTCTTTCCCCAAATCTGTTTGACTCACCTCTGCCATTTTTGATTAACTTATTTTTATTTGACTTAGGACTCTGTGCACTTTAACACTGCTAACCAGTGCTAAAATGCTTGTTCTCACTCCCTTTAAACATGGTTACATTGGCTCATACCCAATTGGCATATTTAATTTACTTATACGTTCCTTGTAGAGTGGTATACCATATGCCCAGGGCCTGTAATGCCAAATGCTACCAGTGGGCCTGCTGCACTTATTATGCCACTCACTTAAGTATAGCATTTGAAAGCATGTCCAGAGCCTGCCACTGCAGCCTGGGTGCAGTTTTAAAATGTCATGCCAACTTGGCATTTAAACTCCCTTGTCAAGCTTTAAACTCCCCTTTTACTACATGTAAGTCAACCTAAGGTAGGCCCTGTATAGTCCAAAGGGCAGGATGCTGTGTAATTAAAAGGCTGGACATATACTCTCTATGTCCTAGTAGTGAAAAACTCCCACATTTGTTGTTCACTACTGTGAGTACCACCCCTCCCATAGGATGACAATGGGGATTTCTTATTACATTTAATAAGCTGCAATTTCCAGTTGTGGGCTGGTAGCTATGTCATGTTTGATGCCTTTCAAATTGCAGTGAGGAGCACTTTTTAATGGTAAAGTTGGAAAATTGACAGGTTTGTGTCCTTAGCTGCTTTGTGCCTGTAACCTGGCCTGGGTCACATGACTGGGTGTAACTGACAGAGTTTGTGAATTCCTCCAGACAGTCACACAATAGGGGGATTAGGTATGGCTCAATTGGCCTTCTGCTGGCAAGATGTGGGGGTGGATGGTAAAGCTGAGCACAGCCCCACTTACAACTGAATAGCCTGTGCTCTGCCTTCAGACAAAGGGCCTAATGAACCCACCTCGTTACTGTAGCCAGCATGCAGCAAGGGCAAAGGAGGCAGGAATTCCATGTACTTCAAAGCCACTGTCTAGAAGCTTCTCCCACCTTACAGAACCCAGACACCAGGGTACAAAAAGGGGGCCTCACTCATCAACTATTCAGTACACTTCTGGACCTGTGGAGACTCTGCCAGGAAGCAGAACTGCTCTAATGCTGGGAGAACTGCCACTCTGCTCTATTGGGGCTAAATAGGATGGCTGACTTGCTGGATTGCTGCCCTGTTTGTCCTGCTGCTCTGCTATCTTCTGGCTGGGGAAAAGAACTTGATCTTCAACTTTCCCAGGACCTACACATTGAACCTCCAGAGTGACTCACAAGTGCCAGTTTGCAGGCCTCCTGTTCAGAGCCACAGGGACATAAAAGGCTTCCTCCATCTGCATCAGGACCCAGCCTGAGTGAGTCCTGACCCTCCAAGTTCTGCCCATACAGCCCTGGACACCTGGAAATGGTGCTGAAGTTGCCCAGATAGCAAAAATCCAAAAGAGGGGACTGACATTGTTTGGCTAAATACCACTCTGAGAACCAGGAGGAAACCGGGACCAACCTGCTCGTCTATCCACCTGAGGTGCATCGCTGGTCGGATTGACTTCATGCAGTATATCATTTTCAGTGGTCATACACCAAAGGGGCATCTGATGCCTTGGAACAGTCTTTGGCTACAGCCTTCTGTCTTGTCCCTCTGGAGATTGTTGACTTCCATTTCAGAGCATAAGGGCCTGATTTAGATGTTGGCGTAGGAAATACTCTGTCACAAACATGACGGATGTCCCATCCAGCGTATTACGATCCCATTAGGATATAATGAGATTGTTTTACTGGGAACGGGATATATGTCACATTTGTGACAGATTATTCCCCTCCCTCAACATCTAAATCAGGCCCTAAGTCCATTCATAGAAATTTTCACTGCGGCTTTGACCCGGCAACAATGCTCACTCATCGGGACACCTCCTGCAACAATGCCCCTCTGAACTTTACCTTCTCAGAACATGTTTCTCACAAATGTATTTGAGTCTCAAGGTAAGCACAATTCCCTCCTGGTAAGCAAACTACGATCCATTGCGGTAGGCCATATTTTCGACTCTGACCCAGTCTCACGTGCCTAAATATCCGTGGTTGGCACTTTGATCTTTTAGGTGCTAGTTTTTACTAAAAACTTTCATATTTCATAACTCCAGTTCTTCTAATTAATTAATTAATCATTTTGGTGTCAAATTATTTATTGAAATGTACTCTATTTTTCTAAATTGGTTTGGGATTTTTCTTGTATTGTGTTTTCACTTTATTACTGTTTTGTGCTGCATAGCTACATTACACATTGCCTCTAAGTTAAGCCTGACTTCTTTTTCTGCCAAGCTAACCAAGGTTTAGCACAGGTTAAATTTGTGACTTTTTGTTGTTCAGCCTATAAGGGATTGTGGCTGTTGCTTGACCAGGGTGCTCACCCCAGTCAATCAACAGCCCAATTTCTAACAGTCTTTTATCACATTATGGCAAGGTAAATTATTGGTGTCCTCATATGTGTAGTGAAAGTATAAACCCTCTTCCTGAGAAGGTTTTAGCTCAAAATCCATTTACTCCCTAATATAGATTGGAAGGTCTATAAATTCAGGTCTCTCAGTGTAGGAAGCTGGCCTGGTGTGTGGTGAGCACCTACGCTGCTTACACCTTACACCAGGCATCCCCTGTTAGTGTTGTGTAGGCAGAGTCTAAAAGTCAGGCTCTCCAGAGGTAGCGGTGGACGAACAGCCACGGTTTATCAAGGAGACATGCAAAGCTCATGCAATACCACTGTAGTCTCACAACACTTACACACATGGTAGAAAACACTCAGTGGTATGAAAATAAAAGCTCTTTATTACAGTGACAAAGTACCAAAACACTAGATACGAAATACTCCTATAGGAGGTAAGTAAACACACCAAATATGTACACTAGTAATCAGTAATTGGCATAAAAAGTGATAGAAACCAGTGCAAATGCAAATAGACAATAGTGACCCTAGGGGGATCCTAAACCATATACTAAAAAAAATAGAATGCAAGTGCAGGACTCCCATCTAGGTAAGTAGACTGTATTGAGTGGAGCTGGAGGAACTAGGATACCCCATAGGTAAGTACCACAGTGCCCCCCCAGCGACCAGAAAGAAAGGAGTAAGTTACTTTGATTTCCCCAAACCACCCCAAGGACTGAAAAGATGAAAATGCAACACCCAGACAAGACTGCAAGAAACCAGTGGTGGATCCTGTAGGGGAAGACCTGTGGAAGAAGGGGACCAAGTTCAGAAGTCACAAAAGTGTCCAGTGGAGGCAGGAGTCACTACCCACCCGTCTATAGTTGGAGGAGTTGGTCGATGGTAGGACGAAGATGGTCAGGAATGCAGCCCTGGAGCAGGAGAAGAGTTCCTGAAGGATGCAGTTGACGTCTCACGCTGGATGGATGATTGCAGTTGGTCAGTGGTGTAGAAGAGCCACCAACAAGCCTTGGCAAAGGCAGAAGACATGGTGAATCAAAACTGGAGCTGCCGGGGACCAGCAAGGTTCCAGGAGGAATCATCCCATGGGGAGAGAACTAGGGGGAACTTCAGCAAGGCAGAGAGTCCACAGAAGAAAATGCATCCCCAACAGGAGACCCACTAGAAGAGGAACCGGGAGTCGCAGAGGAGGCCACACAGCACAACTGGAGAAGGGTCCCACACTGCAGGAGAAGCACGCAGAGGGGTGTGCGTCACAGGAAGGAGTGCTGGGGCTCGGGCTACACAGGGCCTGAAGATCCCTTGGAGGAGATGACAACAAGCTTTGGGAGCTGCAAGAGATGCGGTGCACGGGGTACTGTCCTGCGTGGGAAGGCAAGGGCTTAACTCCACCAAAGTTAGGCAGCTGGCAGAAAGGGCCAAGAGGAATACTCTAGACCACCACCCATGATGCAGGATCCACGCAGCTCAGGATGATAGGAGATCCATGCAGCCGGTCATCATTGCAGTTGGTGCCTGTGGATGCAGGGGAGTAACTCCTTCACTCCAAGGGAGATTCCTTCTTCCTTCTCGTGCAGGCTGAAGACTTGCCATCCTCAGAGGATGCACAGCCAGGGAAATGTTGCAGAAGCTGGAAGTAGCTGTGGAAAAAATGTTGCAAGTAGAGTCTTTGTCGTGGATGCAGATTGCGGGTTCCTGGGGGGTCCAGTCGCAGTTCCAGTGGCCAGAAGATGAAGTAGAGGCTGCAGATGGGTCCTGCTGGAATCTTGCAAGCCAAATCTGAGGACCCACCCAAGAGAGAGACCATAAATAGCCTTGAAAGGGAGATTGGACACATAGCCAGGTGAGCACCTATCAGGAGGGAGCTCTGACATCACCTGCCTGACCTGGCCACTCAGATGCTCTCAGAGTCCCCTGCCCATCTTGGATTCAAGATGGTAGAACCAAGGGACCCTCTGGAAGAGCTCTGGACACCACCCCTACAGGGCCCAGCAGCAGGCCAGCACAAAGGGGATGCAGGCAGTGGCAGTTCCTCCATGTGACCAAGCAGGTCACAGGTCAGCACAGCAGAAGTAGTCCAAGACAGTTCCTGGTGAGTCCCTCCAGCAGCATTCTGTATCCAGTTACAAGCATGATTGAAGTCCAGAGTCCCCCCTGTACTTAAACTCAGTTTTGCAAAGGTTTAACAAAGAGGGGGAGAGGAGGTTTCAGATAGTTACAACTGGTTCTGGGAGTGTTCCCACACTCCTCCAACATAGGCTCCAAACATCAGGTGGGAAAAAACGACCCCTTTGTGTGAGGCCAGGGCACAGTCTTTACAGATGCAAGCATCCCCCTGCCTCCCCTTCTCTCAGCCCAGGAAGACCATTCAGTATACAGATGCACCTCTGTGACACCTCCACACCCTGTGTACAGGCTGGCTGAAAAGTATTTTACAAAGCCCAACTATTACTCTGCCCAGACGTGGATTGGGAGTCAAGCTGCAAAATACCAGAGTCATAAGTACAGAGAAATACTCACTTTCTAGAAGTGCCATTTCTGTAATGATAATAAAAAGTCCACCCACACCAGTAAGCAGCATTTCTCACTACCTTTACAACCATACCAAACATGCCTACGCTATCTCTCATAAATCAGACAATACCCCCTACACATGAGGCAGGGCATTTACAATGCAATTCTATGAGAAGCCAGCACTCACAGCAGTGAGAAACCAAATAGGCTGTTTCTCACTACCAGGACAGACCACGCAACCAGGCACATGTCCTGCCTTCTACATACATAGCACCCTGACTATAGGGCTAGCTAGGGCCTACCTTAGGGGTGACTTCCATGAAGTAAAAGGGGAGTTCTTGGCCTGGCAAGTAAATTTAAATGCCAAGCCCCTGTGGCAGTAAACTGTGCATGCAGGCCCTGCGCTAGCAGGCCTGAGACAGATTTGAAAGGCTACTTCTGTAGGTGGTGCAAGTAGCGCTGTAGGCCCACTAGTAGCATTTAACTTACAGGCTCTCAGTATAGGGATACCACTGTACAAGGATCTTACAAGAAAATTAAATGTGCCAATTAGGAATATGCAGTGCTTAATTTGTAAATAAAAATGTGCCAGTGCCCCAAGCCCTCCTCTTAAACACGCGGCGGCTGCAATTAAATGTGCAAACATGGAATACTGAGGCAGCGTAATCCTGAAGCCATCTCGGGCCTCTTTAATCCATTTAAAGCCGCTCCATGCCCCTTCAGCTCACTCTTGCATCTTTCTGCCGTCTCCCTTTGTGGCGCTTTTTGTTTTTTCTCTTCCTCTGTCTTTCCCATGAGTATCTTTTGCTCGCAGTAAATGCTTGAGGCAGAAAAATAAGTGCTGGCCCTCCAAAAAAAGTGCTGGTGGTCCCCACCAGAAACAACAAGCACAAACTAAGCATTGGGTATAAGCCAATCATACCAACTTTAGAAGGAGAGCACCTGCACTGTAGCACTGATCAGCATAAAGTGCTCAGAGTCCTATAGCCAGCAGCAAGAGGTCAAAAAAATAGGAGGAAGGAGGCAAAACGTCTGGGGATGAACCTGCAAAAAGAGCCAGCTCCAAAAGATGGGATTTAAAGGTAACGTGGGAAAGTTCCTATCAGAGGCAAGGATCGCCTCAATCTGTTCAGACTGGGGTGAGGAGGATGGAGATGAGGAGGTGATGACACCTTGTGGATGTGGTGGACCAGTGTCCCAGTCATTAATTTGAGACACTTATATGAAAGGTGTAAGTCTGATCGCAGCTACCTGACCCATTTAGAGAGGCAGTATTTTGTTTTCCTTTGGGAATGTCAGTTGTAGTCAAGAGAAGGTGAAAATAACAGACACTAAAGAATTCCCCTTGCTACTCAATGGTGGAATAGTTAGTCTGACGTATGCATCATTCAATATTTCAAATATGTGTAAAAAAATAAGTTAGGATATATCTGTCTAAAGGTTTGATTTGTCCAGGCCACACCACGAGTAGAATTGTAGTTTGGTTCCATCCGGCGCCAACAATGCCTTATAAATAAGTTGGACTTACTTCATATATTGCCTTTCATGAGTCCGGCACAGGATAGAGATTATGGCTCTCTGTGCTGATCTGTCAGTTGCAAGACATTAATTATAGGCTGCTGGAATAAGCATATCTTTGCGACGGTCTCATAATGTATTCAAATTCAACAGAATATTAAACATTTGCACTTAGTGTTGCTTTACATTGGTCTAGTTATTCATATTTGGAAAACTCACCTTGGCTGCTTAGTGTCAGTGCAGGAAGTCAGGGCACGTCTGCATTAGCACTAGTGCTAAATTATTGCCAGAGAACAGTGCATAATTGTGCCATGTGGCATGATATCATGATATGGGGAATTTCATGTAAGAAATATAATGTAAAACTACCGAAGTTAAGTGAGAGTATGACGATGTGATGTCAATTTCACCCCGGGTCACAAAACTACTGACCTAGTCCAGTGTCAGAACCAGTTTTCCTCACTGAGCTCTGCCATGCCCCACCCTTCACCATGAATATCCACCTTCGAAAGGCAGGCGCACCAAGCAGCAGTATTGTTTACTTGGGATTAACTATATCCAAGATAGCAAAAACGGAATCAAAAGAGAAATACTTCCTGAGACCTACTTATATGAGACCTAACACTACTGAACAAAGTAGGAAATATCCCAGCTCTCAGGCTCCACTCGTCGGGCACCCTAGACTAGGAATTCATACTCCCCTCATCGTTCTCCGTTATATTTGCCAGAGTCACACCAGAATATAAGTGCACTGGGTGATCTTTGTATCAGTGGTATCCGGCGCCCTTTCAGACATTTAACATTAGCAAGGAGCTGCTACAAAGAAAGAGTGAACATCTTTTAGAATGTGACTGAAAATTCCACTGACTGGAAATGCAACTCTGAGAGGAAGAGCAATCATCAGCCAGGGGTCCCTGTACACCTAGGACCAACCACCAATGAGACATAATACTCCATAGAGAAATAATTATCGTCACTCAGCTTTGTTTAGCATTATCAAAGTAATACGTGTCCTTAGGTTTCTGAAACTTTTAGCAAGACAAGCCATCCAAGATATATGTACAGGAAATTATAAAGGAAGTGGACAAAGCTGGCTTTGCGCAATTAGCCAAAATAATATACATGACAAAGGCTACAGACTCAACTTGCTCCTCTCCTCTCCAACCTCTTTATTGCCAACTACCAGCCTCTCGTTTGGTTGGGTGGCATCCTTATTAACTTCTGCATCACTAGTCACCTCAGAACCAAGAATCTACCTACCCAAAACAGGAAGTCTCCCACCTTTAGCTAGAAACATTGCTGCTTATGGAGACCTCTTGGCCCTGATCGAAGGCCGCCATAAGGAGCAGCCTGTATAATTGCAATATGTGTGATAACTGCTGTTTGTAATAAATATCGGCAGGTCATACCTGATGATATTTATTGGGGGGAGTAACCCAGTATTTATTAGAACATGCAGATTTTAATACGATAACCACCAAAATCTTGAATGTTATTCCGCAAAGGTTTATCGCACTCCATAAATTCTCACTCTGCGGGTTCAGATATCATCAGGTGCGATAAATATCACACCAATTACTGGGCCACTTGTAATGAGGGCCTTTCTGTTCCTTCCTTCAACTTCTGCTATGAACTCACCTATTTCATGACCAAGAACCTGTGGTTCAGTGAAATCCATAAAACAGGCAAGAGTCTGAGTTTCACTTTCTTGCTGCTGCAGTATCCTGATTGAATGCAATGGCAGGCTTCTATTAAGGAAGAGAAGAGGTGAAGAAAGGAGGGTTTATAGAGCCAATATCTGAACAGCGTCCCTGTCCATGCGTACTGACTGCCTCTGATTATCAAATATTTGTTTATTTACTTTCTAACGTCGCTTATGTTCCTGTTCCATGGCTTGATGATACATGTGAACATATTGATCTTTAGAAAGTATTTTTTTTCAGGAGGATAAAACCCCTCACTCAAATAAAAATGTCATGCTTCCATCATATGAGTGTTTCTTCATCAGAACCTGCTTGTGCTAAGCAGGCTAATCGACAGGTCTTAAGAGGGAGTACATTTCTTAAATGTGTGAAGAGTTGTGAAGAAAATTTGGATTAAGAAAGAGACAGAATTGATCATTTAATTATTAAACATACATTTCAACATGTTTCTGTCCCTAGAAAAGTGTGGCTATATCACTGGGCATTTGTGAGGACCTATGTGACCCTTCCCCAGTTCATGCCGTATGCTATTCGACTCACCTGAGTGGTATAGAAAGAGTAAAAGAGTGGCATAGCTGCCAGTTCCATCCTATTATCTGGGCATTATCCAGTATATTAGGAAAAGAGGAACAAAATAGTCTTCTGATGTGCATTGGACTTTGTTGGGAAATATTAACATAGTTGGGTACATACAATGTTTCAAGCTTTGATATTTGTCTCAGTTAATATCATGAAGGTCGTGCGCCACAATCCTTTGATTAAATGAGCCGAGGGCCATCTATTTTCGAAGAACATGATTGTTAAAGCAGTCATTATTGATGATAATATATTGTTACTGTCGAGAATTGGCGAATATGAAGTGGTACATACACCACAGATCACTGAGATTATATTTTGGGCATCTGGACCCGTCAGTTGTTAGAATCAGATGGTTGTCATTTGACCCTCATGTGTTAGAATTGGGTGACCACCTAACTGTAATGGTAGATTCCCTATCTTCTGTTTTGTGCCCTAGAGCATTAATTTATTAGTCAGTGCTTATCAAGGAAATAGGGGCTCAGTTAGAACAAAATACCTATCCCTAATAGGAAGCCATTTTAGGGATATAGCCCAGCTTTGTTAGAAGATGGATAGATGGGCGTGATTTCTAAGAAGAATGTAGATGGATGGATGGATTGATGAATGGAAAGATGACTGGAGGTATCCACTGAGAGATAGACAGAAACACTGATGCATGTAGATATACTCAGATAGAGACAAAAAAATAAATGCGTGTATATATTAATTAATATGTACATTCTTTTGCAGGGTTTACAGGGCACTGCAGGACTTCCTGGTCTAACGGGACCTACTGGGCCTCTTGTAAGTATATTATCTATTGAGATCAGTGGAATATTTTTGTTCAACGCGCACAGATATATTCTTAGAGTGATATACATTTTTCTGCACCTACGCTATTAGTATTAGGTAAATGCAAACCTAGTATGTGTTTATGGTTAAAATGTGTGTGAGGGAAAACGTTTTGCGAAATCTATTTGCTATAGTGTTATTTAAGTCTGCCCCATATGAGTCACTGGTCTTCGTGTAAATCTTGAAGGAACATGCAGACTGTGGCTTGGCTTGCCTGGTCACAACTCTCTCGCCCCACCTACTGGCTCTCACATATTGCGGCTCCTATTGAGGAGATTCAATGAGAGGAACATTTTGACATTGCTCAATAAAGCAATCAAGCTTTTTGGTGCAATGTGGATGCACCATTCGAAAATCAATTTGATAATCCATATTCAGCTCAAAATAGATATGCGGGATATTGAAACACTGTAACAGAACATTGTGGTTTAAAGAAGCTTATTTGTTCTGCCTCGCGAGAAAATGAAAGAGCCTCTGAAACAAATTACATTGGGATCAAAAGTACTTATGCTTCTTAATAATACCTTGTTTATATACAAAGTACTTCACGTTTGCTATATCTAAGCACTGCAAACAAGAGGGGTTACTAGCACACATGGTAATGTTACTCATTTTCCCTGCTGCAAAAGCAAAATCAGCTTTTTTGGAATTCAAACTCATAACCCGAAAAGCACTGTGTTATGAAGATGAATCATCACACGGGACTCCTGGAACACGGTGGAAACAGGATCTCTTCTTTTATTAAATATTACAGAAGTGAGATTCTAACAGAAGAAACATCCCAGCCTCCGCACCTCCTTCGCACCGCTTCGTCTCCAGCCCCACGACTTCTAGAATCACGGTCACTTCTTAAAAGCTAACATTCCAAAAGAACTATCGACACAACACACTGCCTGTCTCAGAGACATGTATTTAACTCACTGAGCCATGGTTCCTGCACAGAGGGGTCATAGTGGGAAAAAACGTGCAATCGTTTTGCTGTTGCTGTCAGCTCTGCTGTGATTCATTAGGTTTCTGTTCCTCCAAAGATAAGTATGTCTTGAGTGAAACCACTCACATCCACATCACTTAGCTTTTTCTCTTTGAAGGTGTGTTTTTACATGTGAACTACACCTGCATTCCCAAGATTGATTCAGGAACCATTTCTTTACGTGATTGTGTCTCATTCCAGGAGTAAGATAATGCCACATGACCTACTCCAAGAAAAGACATACCGAAACCAATATTAAGGCAGCCACTCACAGAAAAAAGCTTTGTGAATCTGGTCCAAAATTATACGTATATGTTGAAGAAGTTGAGCACCAGCAGATGAATAGTCTCTATTCTCTGAGTACCCCAGGTACATGCAGCCAGGACTAAAGGGACACTGATAGATTAAATATATTTAGTTCTGGCGCATATCCAGAAACGTAATATTCCCCGTCCTTTTCCAGATGTCGAGGACTCATAAATCAAGCTCACCTAGCCCCAGTTTCACAAGTTTATGTTTTTCTCCAGGGGAGGTAACACAGGTAAAACTCTTCTGCAGACCTTAAAAGACATCTTCTTTGAAGGCAAGCTCTCTTAAAATGAATGCATTTCCAGAAAAGATGGGTCCGTACTGATAGTCTTTTGAACAGCAAGATTAATTTGCTAGGTTGTTTTACTAACCTTTGATACAAAGAGTGTTAGAAGTGGAGCAGTACATACTTTTCATTATGATAAAAGGAACCTGACCGCTGATGGAATTCTTCTGCTTAGAACAACATGGTATTCATAAACTGATTCATTTTCTCTGCCGTGGAAAAGTTCTGTCTGATTCAAAAATCAGGATGTAACGTTTATATGCGCGGATAGCTTGGGTAGAAGCTATTTTAGATGCACATTTCAAGAAACATTCTGCCAGTTACATGCCATTTCATCTATAGGGTCATTTTGGTCAAAAAGGGTAGGACTTCAATTATGGCATGTTTGTTGCACATGTGGTTAATTTAAAAGGAGATCGAGCACTTAGTTATCGACTTCGAAGTTACACAAACTAGCGTGGATGTTAGAATTAATTGACTCAAAAGCACCATGTCACTGAGGTTGACAGGAACATAGCTGCCTATAATTCAAATCCTTTGTCCATTTTCTCCCACCTGAGTGCTTCCGGTTGCCCTTTATTATGCAGATTTCTCTTAGCCACCGAGGAAGGATTCTGCATTTTCCTCTCTTTTTTCGTTAAATACAATAGCCCATCAACTGCATAAAAAGAGGACAATTCATACTACCACTGCATCAGTACCTGAATGGGTTGTTTTCATTTTGTTCTACTTATTTTGGACCGTTCTGCAGTCTGCACGACTGCTTCTAAGCATCGTGGAGACATTAAACCATTTCATGGTAAAATGGAATTTTGCTATACAGCAGAATATTGCTTCAGATGTTGCAGTAAAGTACAGTAAAGCTGTGTTTACTCCTACTTGGATGTCGGTGTTCGCAAACATTGGAGCTGCAATTTTACAAAATGGAGTGAGTAGTGAAACATGTGAGCGTTAAACATCTTAAGATCTTTTCAAAAAAATAAAATGTTCATATTGGGTCAAGGTAATGTTAAAACCAATAAAACTATATATTATTCACAGCACTTGCCATAGTAGTATAAAAATCACAGAAAGAATAATCGTCTGCCAGAGCAATGCATGTTATGTATGTAATGTCGAAAGGCAACTAGTGCAGTACAGGGTCTAAGGAAAAGATCTGGCTGGAAGGGTAGCTGATTTCTAACAGCTAAAAATGGACTGTTACTACCTCTTGGTATAGTGTCTTTACTGTGGTATCGCTTCAGCTCTTTTATCATTTGAAACAGGTTTGGGGGCAGTCCTGGTAGATAAAGAGATATTGTTCCAGCTCCTTAAAAGCATAGATGGAAATGAAGACATTTTAAGAAAGCTGATGTTAGGAGATGCAGATGGGTACAAAACATAAACTGGAGACCACTTTTCTTCAGCTTTATCTGCACCCATATTGATAACCACATTTGAAAACTGAGCAGGGACACAAATTAGACAGTCAAATGAAGATAGAAAAATAATTTGCTGCTGTAGGAGCAGTATTTGAGAGCAAATTTGTATTCCTCAGTAGTGGCTGCTGCAAATCTCAAGGGGAAGTGCGGGGGGAGAGACAGGGATGAAACGGGGGGATAAATAAAAAATGTACAATAATTAAAAAAAAGTCTTAGTTTTTTCCCGTCATTGCTGCCGCCACATGCTGCCTTGCTCCTATGGTCTTCTTGTGGTGTTCCAGCATTCTCTGGGCCACCAGCACAGGCTCCCCAGCAATCCTGGCACTGCTTACATGCTAAACATAGCGTGTAAGCAGCGTCAAGATTGGTCTGAGTGGCTTGGAGTGCTGCTTAGACACAAGCCTGGGATCTGTGATGTTTCTCCAGCCCGGCTGTGCAAACAGCCAGGCTGGAGAAACCTAAGTGCGCATGTGTGTCTGGCCAGCCTCAGACAGCTAGCCAAACACACATGCACACTTAGTGCATTCCCCCCTCCTCCCACCTCCCACAGCCCAGCCCTGCCCCACCCTGAACTCAGTACTGGCTGAGCAAGCAGATGAAAGATAAAACAATAATTAAATATCGTTTTATCTTTCATCTCCTGGCTGAACCAGGGGGGCGACGTTCCTTCCCCATTGCGAAGGAGCTGCCCCTGGTATTACCATACCTTATCCTCAGTGACGAGGAGCACACACACCCTAGGTCTTCTTTAAGTAGAGCTTTGGTTCAGCCTTCGCAAAGTTTTTAATACTGTTTTTAATACTGTGTTACGAAAAACTGTTTTGCAGAAAATATATATGCCATTTCACTGATCAACATCTGCCAGCTACTGATAAAAAACACAAGACAAGTGGCAAGAAAGAAAATGTTAATGAAACATGAACTGCTCTTTCACTGGCAGCTCGAGTGGATCATGCAGTGTGTACAGATAAGATGGTTCAGCTTAGAGCTGGTTTCACTGTCCACAATGAACAACACAAAACAGTGAAAATCCACCTTTTTTCTGGTTCTTATGTATCATAGATTTTGACATTTATGGCCTATTACTTTCCTCAACAAAGAGCAAATGAGACTATTTAGACAAAATATCCGATAGAAAATATTGTGATAACATATATTTTGAGAACTTTATCAGGATTACAGAAATATTGTCGACAGGAATATCAAAGGCAAACATATACATTTTTTGTGCTGTTTTTTAATATCATTGTAAAACATATCTATGTAGAAAATGGTATATGTAATATCATTTGTAGGTCTTTCCTATTTTATCATAGTGTGTTTAATTATAGATGTTTGCTATTTTTTCGTTTTTAGTAAGATAATTTACTTGTTATGAAATTGTTGAAACTTGCATTTTTAGTTGAATTTATATACATAAATAATTGTTTCATACTTTTTCAGTAGTGGGATATTGGGTGTCTAGGGGGGTAAGAGTAAGGATTTTTTGTAAAAAGTGCATATTTTAAAGTAAAATTTATGGTAAAATGAATTAATAATTTTATATTTTATTTCTTTAATGTTTTGTATTTGTTTTTTACAAAAGTATTTATGCACATATATATTAATGGTATTAAGTGTAAAATAATGTATTTTAAGCTAAACAAAAACTAAAACATACAAAATAAAAATAATATATTTTTTTAATAAAGTAAACAATTAGAAATTAATATTTTTTAGAAGTTTCAAAATGTATACATTTCTAAAATATATGCTAATTTAATATAAAATTGAAAATAAAATAATATAAATATATATTAATTGTATAAATAGGAATTGTCTATAACTGCTGAATTTCTATGGTTTGGGGTGAGTAAATTCAGATCCTAACTATAACGTCCCTGTAACCTTTGTGGACTTGCTCGGACACTTGACGTAGTTGCATATGTTTAATAAAACGATGCCTCCACACAACGCGTTTTAGCCATAGCCTTGATATATATATATTATATTATATATATATATCCAAGAAAGAAGTGACTCAAACAGATGCTGTCACCAAAGAACAAAAATATAAATATATTTCCACTACGATGTTTCAGCTGACACTGCTGGATTTTCAAAAAGCATCATGAGTGAAGATTCCAATTGGAATGTGGAATCAATGCAATCCTGAGAACTTTTCAGATATGCAGAAATCAAGTGATACTGTTAGTGATGTTCAGTCCATCTGGATGGAGTGATTTTAAACGGTACATCCAGAAGTTTTCTCTGATGTCCAGTAGTTCTTCCTTTAAGGCATGTTCCACAGGGAAAATCTTCAAATCAGATAGTAAATGGTCCACGAGGTTAAAATGATTGGCTACAGGCTGGGCAAGTTTCTTGTTAATTATTGCTGATTTGTGGTTCCTGAATCGTGTACAGAAGTCAGTCCCTGCTTGGCCTACATATTGTTTTTTACAGCGTTGGCACTGAATCACATAAATAATGCATGTTGAGCGACATCTAAGATGCTGTCATACCTCTTTCTTGTAACAGAGCTAGTTATTGATGATGTTTGTAAAAGGTATTCACATGTGATGCACCTTTTAGATTCCCAGCAGTAAACTCCTGCATTTGTTACATCTTGCTTAAGTTCAGCTCTCACAAGAAGCGATCGTGAATTGGGAGCTCTGTGGTAAGCAATGTCTGGCGGTTTTGGAAAAAGCTTTTGCAATTTTTCACAAGTGGATAGTAAGGGAAAAGTTGTTTGTATTATATTTCTGTAGTTGGGAGCTGATGGATGATAGTCAACCGCAAATGAGATTCTGTCCCTTTTGTTTCTTTTGTTGGTATTCCAAATAAGTGCTTCCCTGGGCAATAGCAAAGACTTGTCAATTTGTTGCAAAATGATATGCAGAGGATAGCCTTGCTTTTTAAATAATGTAACAAGCTCCTGTAGGTGGTCTTTACAAGTGTCTTCATTGCTCAGATGTGTCTTATTCTGAATGCTTGGCTGTAGATGATGCTGAGTTTAGTGTGGCGTGGGTGACATGAAGTCCAGTTTAGATACAAATGGGCATCTGTAGGTTTGTGGTACAGATCAATTATAATTTTCTGTTCATGAATGGTGAGGAACACATTCAGAAAAGGGAGATTACTCTTCTGTTTAGTATTGCGGCCGGTGAATTTGATGGTAGGGTGGATACTTTTGATAAAAGCTGTAAATCGCTCCAATGTTCTGCTTCCTGCATTCCATATTATAAATATGTCATCGATGTATCATAGCCATACCAGTGGTTTGATGCTAGAACTCACAAGTATATAGTCCTCCAGTTTGCCCATGAAGGTATTTGCACAGGAAGGAGCCATGCAAGTTCCTGTGGATGTTCCTTGTATCTGCAGATAGTGTTTACCATTGAAGGTAAAATTGTTGGATTTAAGGATAACTCCTGCAAAGTTGGTTAGCACATTTGTTGATTGATTTTTCACAGTTCTTTTATTAAGAGCTTCAGATAATGCTATAAGCCCATTATCATGTGATATATTGGTGTATAATGATTTAACATCAAATGTAGCCAGAAGAGTGTTATCATCAAATGTCTAGGTTTGGTTGAATTTTTCAATAATCTGAAAGAAGTTACTGGTGTCCTTAACAAATGATGGACGTTCTTGGACAATGGGCTGGAGGTGCAGGTCGACATATAAAGATAGTCTTTCAGTGGCTGTATCATTGCCAGAGATGATGGGGCTGCCAGGATTGTTCATTTTGTGAATTTTGGGAAGCATGTAAAATCTCCCAGGTCTTGACTTGGGATGAACAAGTATATCTGCTGTTGTTTCATCAATGAGGTTTAAGCTCCTGTACTTTGCAACCATGTTCCTAATTTCTTTGTTCAAGTCTTCTGTGAGATCAGTTTCTAAAGGTTTGTAAGTGTTGGTATCCATCCGTTGTCTCATTACCTCCTCAATATAATCACATACTTTCATGGCAACCACTGTACCATCTTTGTCTGCTGGTTTTATAATGACATCTGTTCTCTGTTGAAGGTGGCGAAGAGCTTTTCTTTCCTCTCTGGTAATGTTATCAAAAATCCATTTAGGTGTTGATTCTTCGATTAGTTTGTTAATGGATAAAATGTATGTATCAAGAACAGGATTTCTACCACATTGAGGAGTCCATGATTTGGGATGGCTGAACTTCTTCAATGGATCTGGAAGGTAGCTTGGCAGATCAACATTATAATTATTGTTAACGTATTCTGTTAGTCCGCATCTCCCATCATGTTGGTTGTATTATGGTCTTAGGTACAGGACAGAAATAGAGGCCTTTGCTCAAGAGGTTTAATTCACCTGGTGATAGCAGCCCTCCAGTTAAGTTAATATCTGTATCTGATGTCTGGAAGGGTTGTAGCAGGCTGGTGCTAGGCATTCTTTATACACACACATATACACACACATCCACTGAACAGGGACAATATAGGTAGGTTTATATTTTACATGCACAAAAGTATAGAAATTCAGCAGTTATAGTTATACTTATGATAAGCAAAATCAGATCACATCACACAATAAGCCACAGTAAGACACAAATCTTTTACACTCCATAGTATATGGTTTCTGTTGGATAAATGAAGAGAACAGGCACGTCGGTATTCACATCTTGTCTTGAAATATGATTTCTTTATTGTATGCAAAGTTGCATTCAGTAAAAAGAGAACATCGCTCCAAACACAGCCAACACATGTCTCGTCACACTGGTGACTTTTTCAAGGCTGCAGAAAAATATATACATCCATACTTTATGTTTGGTTCTAAATTAACATAATGAATGGTAGACACGATCAATTAAAGCCATCACCCGCAATAGTTTGTGGTCTTTGTAGAGGGACTATACAGAAAGTGAGAGGGTCCCAATGAAAAGGCAGTCAGATGTGAGAACCGTGGACATGGCCAAGCTACCAAAAAATCACAGAAAACTACCAAAGAAACACCATATGTACATGCTAAGTAGAAACTGCACAAGAGAGGGTGAAAAGACAACAGATGCCATATAGTATTCCAAAAAGTGTAGAGTTTAGAAACACCCGGAGTAGCTAAGGGTAATATCCAGAGAGGGAACTTCGTACGGTGAACAAAAAGAAGAAAAGGAGACAGTGAGTAATGCATAGAGAGCATATGTCAGTTGAAGAGTAAAAAATAGACCATTACGCCTCTATTATACCTATTAGGTGAAGTAATCACAGCAAGATCAATATGTCAATCACAACCTAAAGGGAGTCTTTGTATCTGAAAGTATGAGAAAAAAGAAATAAAACAAACACAAAAAGTTACATATTGTGAAACGCAAATAACACAAAAAACGCAATACAACCGCAAAAGACCGGGGTGAGGGGCCCACAAATCACCCAAAAGTCTGAGAAATACCTGTGAACAGGCTATCCGGTATCAGTGTGCCTCACTGGTAATAGCGTCCAAAGTCGATGAAGGGTAACCAGTGTTAAGGACCATGATAAGTCTGAGAACAAAATTCTAAAATAAGATGAAAGGCCATTACTAAGAAAAAAATGCTAGAAATGAAGGCAATCCACCAAATATGTCACTTCCAAATAGCCAGGAAACATGTAAATTATATATATATGTGAGCCCCAACTGGTAAATCCCCCAAATATCTATGCAAAAGATCACAAATCCCACAGTACCAAAAAGGACAAATGTCTAATTATGTCAGCAATCCAATAAACCAAATACAAAACACGCCTGGAGACACATAGGTATGCTGAGTATATTTGATCAGAGTAGTCTTATGTTAAGCTAAATAGGTTAGGCATATATAAAATTACAACCCTCCAAGGGGTTAGGTAGGACATGAAAAGTACCCAATTTTGAATGGCGTGTGGAGTCGCAAAATGAACCGATTGATACCTCCATTAGTCACAACCTACAGGTAAAGAACAGTAAATGCCATATCGCGCTCCCTCCGGGCGCCCATAGAGCCAAAGAAACAGTGCTAAATGAAAATCCCCATTCCACATTATAAATATACCGGAAACCCAGCCTCCGACTCACCGTTGCTAGGCCAAGTGCTGTGGAACCGAGTTCTGTTGTAATCTGACAAGCAGTCGGATGAAGTGTTATACGCGCAACTTAAAGTCCGCGCCTTCACGTGACTGGAGTGTCATGGAAAGCGAGGTAGAACTATAATGACCTTACGGAAGAAAAAAGAGAGTATGAGTACCACTGACTACGAGGCAGCCATATTGAAAGCGGGACCTCTATAATGTTAAATCTGCAGACCAAATTGGAGAATTCAAATAGTGAATAAAAGAAGAGAGGACTGAATAAAGAGAAAAAAACGATTGAAACACTAAACAGAGAAAGAACAGCTGGAAAAAAGATATGAGAAAAACACAGCATTGTGAAAAAGCCAAGATTTGTGAAGAGAACAGGTCGCTGCCAGGCCTGACCATGAAAGAGTACAAATACGAGCAACGATAGCAATAAAGAAAAATATAAAGCAATACATGGTAAAGATAACATACAGTATGGAAGACAATTATGTGTTGTACAGAGACAACAGAAATAAACGTAAGCCAAAACTTGTGTGAAACAGCCAAGAAGTGGTTGTTGAGTAAACTGAACAGTAGTCGAGTACAAAATAAGCATAATAACACAAACATATATTTTAGTACAACAATTTTGGCCTAGTGGTAGGCGTGTTTGGTATGTCATTCAGCAGTTTGTATTGCGTTTCCTCTATTTCAGTATTCGTTTTTAGAATTGTTTTGTACCTGGACTGTGCCCTTTTTGTGCTCCACTTTGCTTTTGTGCTCCAATTGTGCCCGTTTTCTTGCGTCCCCAACGGCCCGCCCCCCTCGCGCCCCCATTGGACACTCCCTCCCACCTTCCATCTGCTCCTCCCTCCCACCTCCCTTCTTAATGGCGGCCGCTGCGCGGAGCCTAGTGTGACCCGCTGACCTGCTTGGGCCAGGAGTACACTTCGGCTCCACCAGCCTGCCTCCATGCCCCTAACCCCACCATTTCTGCAACATGAAGAAGTTCGAGGCCCTCCACCACCCACAGGCGCCCGTCTGCGCCTCATCCCTGGTGCCTAGTGGTAGGCGTGTCTGGTATGTCATTCAGCAGTTTGTATTGCGTTTCCTCTATTTTAGTATTCGTTTTTAGAATTGTTTTGTACCTGGACTGTGCCCTTTTTGTGCTCCACTTTGCTTTTGTGCTCCAATTGTGCCCGTTTTCTTGCGTCCCCTACTGCCGGCCCCCTCGGGCCCCCATTGGACACTCCCTCCCGCCTCCCAGCTGTTCCTCCCTCCCACCTCCCATCATAATGGCGGCCGCTGCATTCCTTGCTCTCAAACCAAGCCCGCATCCCGCCTGCGCCCTGGCCAACCCCATACACACACATGGACCTTTCTCATGCCACTCTTGCCACTTCTCCTGCACTCACACCAACACCAGCAACACCAAACCACGCAACCACCTCAACTGCATCCTCCTTCACATCCGTTCCGTCCACAAGCACGCCATCAACCTTTGGGATCTACTCACCACAAACTCCCCTGATATCGCCTTTCTCACAGAAACATGGATGAACCCCTCATCAGAACCCGACATCGCCATAGCCATCCCAGAAAGTTGCAAAATCACCCGTAGAGACTGCACCAACAAACCAGGAGGAGGTATCGCCATAATACACAAAAACTCCATCAAAATCTCCACCAACACCAGCGACTCCCTAGACAATGCAGAACACCTACACTTTCAAATACACATAAATGCTAACACCACCCTTAGAGGAACCCTCATCTACAGACCACCATGACCCTGCCCCCATTATGTGACACCATCGCCGATACCATCAGCTCCCACACCTTCTCCTCCACAGACTACATACTCCTTGGTGACCTCAACTTTCACCTATAAAGCACCCACGACTACAACTCCACAGCCCTGCTGGACAACCTCACAAACCTCAGCCTCAGGCAACTGGTTGCCTCACCCACCCACTCAGCAGGACACACGCTAGACGCCATCTTCACCTCCAGCAACCACATCACACTCCCAAGACCTCTGCAACTCCCTCTCCAACTACTTTCACCGCAAAATCACAGACATATACAACAGCTTCAAAACACCCTCATCATCAGCACCCACCACCGACACAACCAACACCACAACACCCTACCGCACTAACCGACTAAACACCTGGACCCCCACCAACGACGAAGAAATCTGCAAAACTATGAACTCCATCCACTTAGGCTCCCCAACAGACCCGTGCCCCAACCACATTTCAACAAGGCCAGCCAAATCATCGCTCCCTAGCTCTGCACCGTCATCAACAGTTCCTTCGACACCGCAACTTTCCCAGACATTTGGAGGCACGCCGAAGTCATCGCTCTTCTCAAAAAACCCAAAGCAGACCCGGAAGACCCATTTCTCTTCTCTCCTTCCCCACAAAGGTCACCGAGAAGATAGTCAACGCTCAACTATCTCACTTCCTTGAAGAAAACAACATACTCAACACCTCCCAATCTGGATTCCGCAAGAACCACAGTACTGAGACCGCTCTCATCACCTGCACAGACGACATCAGGACCAGAGTGGACAAGGGCGAGACCGTTGCACTCATCCTCCTAGACCTCTCTGCAGCTTTTGACACTGTATGCCACCAAACCCTTCACGCACGCCTGTTCGATGCCGGAATTCACCACAAGGCCCTGGACTGGCTCACCTCCTTTCTCTCCGAAAGAACCCAATGTTTCACCTCCCTCCTTTCTGGTCTACAGCCACCAAGATCATCTGTGGGGTCCCCCGAGGATCCTCCTCAGCCCCACCCTCTTCAACATCTACATGGCTCCTCTCGCCAACATCCTCCGCCCCCACGGCATCACCATGATTTCTTACGCTGATGACACCCAGCTCATCATCTCCCTCACCAAGAACCCAGCCACCTCTAAGATTAACCTGCACGCCGGACTCCTCGACACCGTCAAATTGATGACAATAAGCCACCTCAAATTGAACTCAAACAAAACAGAGATCATCATCTTCGGCCCCAACAAGACAGCATGGAACGACTCCTGATGGCCCACCACCCTCGGACCACGCACACAACCTTGGCATCATACTGGACTCATCCCTCTCCATGACCCAGCAAATCAACGCCATATCATCCTCCTGCTTCAACACCCTTTGCATGCTACACAAGACTTTCAAATGGATGCCCCTAGAAACAAGAAGAACAGTCACCCACACCCTCATCAGCAGCAGACTGGACTATGGCAATGCCCTCTACGCTGGGACCACAGCCAAACTTCAAAGAAAACTCCAGCGAATCCAGAACGCAGCCGCACGACTCATCCTCAACCTCCCCCGCCACAAACACATATCCACCCACCTCAGATCCCTACACTGGTTGCCCATCAACAAAATCCAGAAAAGGATCATTTTCAAAGTCCTCGTTCACAAGGCCCTCCACAACGCCGGACCAGCCTACCTCAAAAAATGAGTAAACTTCCACATACCTACTCACCAGCTCCGCTCCGCCGACCTCGCCCTTGCCACAGTCCCCGGCATCCAACGCACCACCTACGGCGGAAGATCCTTCTCCCACCTCGCCACCAAGACCTGGAACTCCCTCCCCACCAACCTAGACAAGACCCAAGACCTACTAACATTCAGAAAGCACCTAAAAACATGGCTTTTCGATCAGTAACTGGCCACTACCCCCCATGCGCCTTGAGACCCTACCGGGTGAGTAGTGCACTTAAGAAATTACTTGATTGATTGATTGATTGATTGAAGGAAAATCCCATACCAATTTAGATGTACAGAATTAATTAAATACATCATTTGGCCCAAACTGACAAAAATACAATCAGTAGAGTTGGAGATGAGCAATTTCAAAGATTTGAGTAGTAATAGTTCTTAGAAGCACAAAACACCAACTGTGTTCATCTATTTGGTCCGGACAAAACCACAGGCTCAGGCTGACCACCGTGAAGTGCAGGCCGGATACAGGGACCAAATTAAGCCTGCTGAACAAGGTACCTTGAATCCTAGTTGCAGAAGGTTGAGTGATCCTGTGTTGATGATGTGTCATGCACAAGCTGTTCTGATGAGCTGCAGGCTATGATTCAAGGTCATGCATCGAGGTTGCATCGCACAGCAGCAGCTTCAATGCAGAGCTGTGAGATGTGTTGCACTACGTTGGTGCTGTCAAAAGACCACTGCTGGGTTGGCACAGCATCTTCAGATCCACTACCAAGGGTCCAGGACTGGAGTGGCACCACCTCAGGGTCAACATTCACAGCAGACAGAGTCCAGGTGCAGGGTTCAAGGTGATTGGAGTCTTTTCTGTCACTAAGGCTCTGATCCGGAGGTTAGCCAACTAGCTCTTGGAGTCACTCTGGTGATCCTAGGTTCAATTGCAGGTCCGGGTTCTCACTCAGGCATCAGGACAGCAGAGTTGCAGGACAGCAGAGCAGCAGTCCTTTTCGCAGCAGAGCAACACAGCAATCCTTCGCGTCTTCCACAGGTCCAGAGGTGTACTGAAGAGTTGGGTCTGAGGTTCCAATATTTATACATGGTGGCAGTTTTGAAGTAGGCGAAGGTTCTGGAGGATTCCACCCTCAGAGATGTTTGGAAGTTCCTGTCTCCCTACCCTAGCCCCAGCATGTCTGGTGGCACACAGAACTAGTGTTAAGCCATATGTGAGTGTGCTCAGACAGAAGCTTTGTGATGTGCAAGTATGGAAGATGACAGTTCTACCCTCACCTATCAAATCAGTGATGGTCCATCTTGCCAAAACCTTACCTCTTTGTCTCACTGTCTGAGAGCAATACACAAAGACCAACTGCCAGTTACATTTAGTCATGTGACCAAGGATACAAGCTGCAGGTACCAAATGGATGGGCAAGATAATGGCATCTTTCTATTACTGGCATTTTATAAATTGTTACCTAAAATCCAACTTTACCATTAAAGAGGGTTTATATTTTAGTTCTGTAGATACCAAACTCATTATTCCTGCCTGCTCCCGATTGAAAGTTATCACTTATTGTCTGTAACGAAGTAATCCAATATTATCCTACAGGAGATGTAGGCCTTGCAGTAGTCAAAAATACATTTAAGAGTTTTTCACTGCCAGGACATGCAAAAGTTAAAAGTATATATTCCACTTTTTACATGCACTGCACCCTGCCCTATGGGCTGTTTAGGGCTAACTCTAAGGGTGACATACATATTAAAAAAGACGTTTTTGGTCTGGCAAAAGATTTATTTTTGTCAGGTTGAAATGGTAGTTAAAACTGCACACATTCACACTGCAGTGGCAGTCTGAGAAAGGATTAAAAGGCTACTTAAGGCACTCTGAGTGCTGCAGGCCCGCTGGTAGCATTTAATTTACAGCCCATGTGTGCATGTAGTGTCACATTAGTAGGGACATACAAGTAAATTAAATCTGCCAACTGGGTGTAAGCCAACTTTACCATGCTCACATGGGAGAGCACAAGCACTTTAACACTGGTTAGCAGTGGTAAAGTGTGCAGAGTCCTAAAGCAAACAGAATTGCATGCAACACTAACAGGATTAGTAAGGCAAAAAGTTCAGGTGAAGACCACCCTAAGGCAGTGGTTCCCGACCTGTGGTTTGGGGACCACTGAGGGTCCACGAAGCCTCCTCAGGGGGTCCGCAACTGCTTACAAAATTAAATAATATTAACAGATTAGGTCCCCAGCTTTCAGTAGTGACTCACTCCTGGGGATCCCCAGATTCCAATAATGATTCAGTGGTGGTCCCCAGGTTCCAGTAATGATAAAGTGGGGGTGCACAGAAGTCAAAAGGTTGGGAACCACTGCCCTAAGGTACACAGGTCTAACACGTGCCCCCAGCTGAAAGTGGGGAGAACTACCCAACCTCCTGAGAGTTCTCATCACTAAGGCAGAATAACCTGGAGATGCCATCAGCATTAATGTGGGCTGACCCAAGGAAGTGTTTCACTGTAAAGTCCATTCCCTGTAAAGAGATGGACCACCTCAGCAGCTTGGGATTTTTATATGAGCCATATGACAGGCCTATGGTCTGTCTGAACTTGGCGGTGCGTCCCAAACACGTATGGTCTCAGCTTATTCAGTGCCCAGACCATAGCACAGGCCTTCCTCTCAATAGCATTCCACCTGTGCTCCAGGGGAAGTAACCTCCTACTGATGAAGGCTACAAGCTGGTCTAGGCCCTCCTCATTTCACTGTGCTAAGACAGCCTCTTTGCCATGCTCTGAAATCTCCAGCTGCACAATAAACCCCTTAGACAAGTTAGGAGCTCTGAGTATAGGTGCTGTACACATGGCCTCCTTGACTCCTTGTCTGACTGACTCCTTGTCGAAGGCTTTCTGAGAGGCTTCTGTCCCGATCACCTTTTTGAGCTGTTTCTTGGAAGTCAGTTCAGTTAAGGGTGCATCAATTGTTCCATACCCCTTAATAGCATCTTGTAATGTTCTGAGAGACCCAGGAAGGCCCTAACCTCAGTCTGAGTTTTGGAGGGTTGCAAGGCCAGAATGGTCTCAATCTTGGAATAGATGAGCTGCAGTTTACCCTCGCCCACCATGTGGCCCAGATATACCATGGTACCCCGCCCTATCTAGCACTTACTGGCCTCGATGGTCAGGTCTGCCTGCTGCAGGGCCTGAAGCATCTCCAGGAGGTAGTACAGGTGTTTCTTCCAGCTGGAACGGAAGGCAGCTATGTCATTTGGGGAGGCGGCAGAGAAGGCCTCCTTTCCAGCCAGTACCCTGTTCATCAACCTCTAGAAAGTGTTAGTGGAATGCTTTAAACCAAAAGGCATCACTTGAGACTGCAAGTGACCCCCTCTGGTCGGGAATGCTGACCTCTCTTTGGTCCCCTCAGTCAGAGCAATCTTCCAGTATCCTGAAGTAATATCAAAGGAACTGAGGAACTTAGCATCGCACAGCCTGTCGATGAGGTCATCAGCTCATGGGAAGGGGGAGTGTCAGTCTTAGTAATGAAACTGAATTCTTGCTTGCCCACACAGAAAGTTCTGGGGTGGTGCCTGGTGCAGCAGCCTTGGCCACCAGCACAACTGGGCTGGATCAGGGACTGTTGGATGGCTCATTCACACATAGTGCCAGCATCTTGGAAACTTCCTCCATGATACTAGCTCTCACCTTGTCCGACAACCTGTACATTTTGTTTTTTTAAAGGCATGCTGTCTTCATTGGGGCCCACATCACCTTGCTATCCAGTGTTCCACTGAACTCAACCTGCAAGTGACTGAGGGGGTTATTCCAACTTTGGAGGAAGTGGTAATCCGTCCCAAAAGTGACGGTAAAGTGACGGATATACCACCAGCCGTATTACGAGTTCATTATATCCTATGGAACTCGTAATACGGCTGGTGGTAAATCCGTCACATTTGGGACGGATTACCACCTCCTCCAAAGTTGGAATAACCCCCTGAGTGTCACTAATGCATTTTACCATTGACCTCAGTGTTATATTTTTGCAAGAGTAAAATGCACAGATTTATTTTCTTTTTGAGTAGTAAAAGCTGACTGCTCTGTGCCACACTATCAGGACTGAGATGGGATTTATTAGAGTGAATCCAAAGCGCATATTGGGGTAATGTGACGGTACTGGATAGTGAAGCCTAACTAGCCTCACTGCATAATACCCTACTTTCCTACACACACCATCATCTGTCACCAGGAACATGGTGACCTTAGTGCTCTCAATTGTGACTTGAGGCTGTTTATGTGGTACACTCTTACATGATTTCTCGGGGTCTCCCTTCTGCTCTTTTCACCTCATAAGGGCCTGTCCAACAATCTCAGAGAGCTCTGACCTTTAAATATCTCCATTAACCAACACCTTCCAACCAGGCTGAAATTCCACCAGAGGGCCTTCTGGTCGCACCAGAGTTTCAACACTTCTCAACTGGACACAAGATTTCTTTTTGTTTTCTTCAAAAAGCACTGTATTTGGTTCTGAAGAGCCAGTATGTAGCTGGCTACACCCTGAAGGGGCTTCCTGGGAACTTTCTCCCACCCCCTCTCCTACTTCAAATGGAGGAGTTCAAATGGGCAAAACCCCACCACCTTTTGTGGTACTTGCCTGTAGGCAAATAGTATGAATGGTAAGAGGACGACCCCCCTTCTGCCTCATCAGCTCAGGCAGGTGCATAATCATGCCTGTTAGGGTCTCATTGAATCTCACAGCAAGCCTTTTGTTTGGGGGTGATAAGTTGTGGAGAACTTAAAGATTACCACACACTCATCCTGCATGGACTTCATGCATTTGGACATGAAGTTGATGCCTATTCCAGGCACCACTTATTTGGAGAACCCTACCTCTGTAGAAATTACCATCAGGGCTCTCACCACTGCAGGTGCAGTCAGGTTTCTAGTGGAATGGGCCACTAACAGCAGGATGAACCTGTTGCCTAAGGCAGTATGTGGGCCTAAGGGTCCAACGATGTTGATGCATACCCTCTGAAAGGGAGTGCCAACAGCAGGCAAGAAGGCAAATGGAGCCTTCAGCTTTTTCCCTATTTTTACACTGCACTGGCCTGACAGGTGGGACAAAATCCACAGAATGATACTGAAGCTGTCTTCATCCTGGACCATTAGAAGTGGGGGACAAGCTAATAAAGATGCACCAGATGTCCTGCCAGGGGAATATCATGAGCCAACCCTAGTAGGAAGGCCTTGTAACACTGGGAGATCACCAGCACAAAGGCTGCCCCAGGCCCAATAACCTTAGGCTCGACATACAGGAGGTAATTCTCCCAATAGGTGAGGTTATTGACAGGTCTCAGCTTGCCACCTGAAACCCTCTAGAGTTGGGTACTTTAAATGTACCTTACCAAATTCCTCTGGGGTGGGGCCACCCTCAACTTGCCAACCAGCAAGCTCATGCAGGTCTCCCAGGATTGCCTCCTCAGATGTCCCATCAACTGGTAATGTGGGAGTGTCAGGGGCTGGTTTCCCATCCCCCCTGCCCTTTCTCTTCTTGGCAGCTGCCTGGGCTATTCTTCCAGGCATAACATCTCCTGGTATAACCTGAGCTTCACTTCCTTCCAGACAGTGTGTTCTACATCATTACCCAGCAGATAATCTACCGGCATAGCATGATTCCCAGCACTTTTAGAGAACCTGAGATCATCCCCCCACTCACAGGGAACAAACGCCACTGAGTAGTGACACTCATGGTCGTCTGCATTTATGACCTGGTGGAATCTATTATGGATGGCCTGCTTGAAGGACACTAGATGACACCTCCCAGTAGTCATACTGGCTCTGGTGTCGCTCAGAGCCTCCACTATTTGCTCATTGATGGTGACTCATAGCCTATACTTAGAAGTACTGTGTATGTTGAGGGTCACTCATAGGAAAAAAGTCAATAACATACCCTGTCACATAGCTGGGTACCAGATCTTTAGGTATGTGAACCTTATTGTTTCCCACAGACACTGCAGGTATGCTGCCACCATTGCTGCTGGACTCAACCTGTTTGGCTCTGATGTCCACTTCTTTGAGACTTGGCATATGGGCCATTCTCATTTCCTCCATGGGCAATTTCTTATCCTCCAAGGCTCTCTGGGCGGCTACCTCCTTCATCTTGAGTTTGGTCAGCTGCAGCCTGTGATCTCTCTCAACCTTCCTTTCTACGATCTCATCTGAGGACAAGCCTTGTGATGACAAACTCACAAGTGTGAGCTCTGAGAGGGATTTCCAGTTCAGGATACAAGTCTTCCTCCTCCCCTACGTTCTGCATCTCAGGATCTGCACCCAGGTCCAGCTCCTCCACATCATCCCCCTCTTCAGGATCCTCTGTTACTGTCTGCAACTGATGCGCCTCCAACCAGGCTCTCAGGAATTTCTGAAGCTCCACCATTTGGTAACGTTTTTAGTTGGGCGTTAATATTCCTAACACAACTCCTTCAGCTCAATCACAGTGTATCCCTTCCAGGTTGATAAGCTGGAATTCCATTTCTGCAGGTATGGTCAGACAATCAGGTACAAGGAGAGTGAAAGTGAAAAATAAAAACAGCATATCAAGGGGAATTAAAAAGAAACTTGAATGGTGTCAAATTATTTATCTTGGATTTTAGTGTTGCAAAAAATCACTGTTCGGCACTGCACAGTTCTAATCCCATCGCTGTAACCTATTTGGTTACTGTTTGAGAGGGGTGAAAGCCTACTCAAGCAGCAACCACAATTCTTATCAGAGTGAAAGACAAGCAAACTACAAATAAACATATGCGTAACCCTCTGGCAGGTTAGCACAAAATCACTCAGGCTTAATTTAGAGGAAATGTGTAAAGTATTTATGAAGCACTTCAAACAGTAATAAAGCTATTTCTTTGTGCCAAGCTACCAGAGTGTTGAGCACATGTTAATTTGTTGTTTGTTTGTGCCTCGACCTGACAAGGATTGTGGTTCCTGGTTGAGAAAGGGTTTCACCCCTGAACCAGTAACCCAATTTCTCACACCCTCCATTCACTATTAGTTCAATACCATCAACCAACATCTGTCTCTTAATTCTTCAAAGCCCCTGTTTGGCTTTTTCTGTTTAAGATCCATCACACTGTTTTGACCTCTGCTCTGAAGCAGATTCTAGAGTTAACTTAGAGCCTCAGCCACACACATGTAATTTCCTAATACATATCTGTTTTCACTTGACAACCTGAGCACTAATTTCTCCATCTACTGTTCCTTCCTTCCCTTTCCCTCATGGTGAAACACAGATCACCCTAAACACTGCCATGCTGTAAATATGAGTGGTACAAGTTTTATTTATATTTTGTATCACGTCATTTTATGTTCGGTGCTTCTTTCTGAAGGGCTATTCAACCTCAAAAAATAGAACCAGGAATATAGACCATAGAATACAGAAGATATACATTAAATGCTCTTTCTAATACATTGCATACATGTCAAGGTTTTAAAGGTGTTCCTTCAGGTCGGCCATGATCATTTTTGTTCTTCAGAAATGGGTTCATGTCACCGAATGTTTGAAGAACCCTATTTAAATCAAGATACCTTTAAACCCAAAGATGCACTGGAATGCAGTGGCGTAGCATGGGTTGTCAGCACCCGGGGCAAGGCAAGTAATTTGCGCCCCCTAACCCGGGGCAAGGCAAGTAATTTGCGCCCCCTAACCCGTGGATTTAGTCTCTTCCAAGATGTTGCGCCCGGTGCGGCCGGCCCCTCCTGCACCCCCCACGCTACGCCACTGCTGGAATGCAAACAATCATAGTGAAGAAGTTGGTGAAATGTTACTAGAACCCAAAGACTGAATGTGCACAGACTGATTGGATAGGGTATTGTAAACATTAATGTATTTGAAGTTGCTGTGCTGTGAAGGTAAGCAAGCATAAGGACATTAGGGATGAAGAGTGGCTGAAAATTGGCAAACTGCATTCACTGTGGAAATCTGTAAAGTTACCAGAAAAAAAGGAAGGCTGTGCTTTATTTTAAATGACTATTTTCAGAGTAAGTGAGGTTGAGACAAAGTGAACTATATGTTGTCATAGACCAATACCCCCAACATACCTGTTGAGTCTGATATTGTGGAGATGGCGATAATTCATTTCAATAATGTGAACATGTGGTCCTGGAATGGGCTTCCTTGAATGTTCTGAATATATTACTGATTTTTAAGGTTTGCAGAACTGGAACAGAATTTGAACTGGATTCTGCTAAAGTGTTTTATTGTTTTACCAAGATGTGGAGTTTAGTTATGGCAGACTTAAATTGCTCGAAGAAATTAGGTCTGGTTTGAAATTGGTAAAAACTTTCAGAAATGTAGCAATCTAATAAAAATGTTTAATTTCGTTGTTGCTAACGGAAATAATTACGCTAGTCACTTTACGGTAGTGTTACCTCTGTGCAACAGACTTTCTAAAAGAATACTCTCTTAACTGAGTGACAATCCGAAATCTAAACATATACATTTAATTCAGGGTAGAGCCGTCAAAAACACGTGTAACCTGTGACACTGTGGCTGGGCATTTGTGGCTGTGAAGGATTTGTGGCCATGCAAGAGGAAGAGAACCTATGAAACACATTCATGTATCAATTAGAAGCCCAACTAAGTGCCAGCGTAATGATGGTGGGTAAAGGTGCTGACACGCTAGAAAGGCGGGGAGTTCTCAAATGCTTGAATGGCAGAGGAAAGCACACTTTAGAGAACAATGTACATCTACTCCCCGGATGTTTCTAGTGGAAATGGGGAGGTCTCTGGTGAAGAGCCCGTTATTGCTACACTTTGCTGTATGATGAATTTCGTGAAGCGACCTGCAACATTAGAAACCAGACACTTCGACATGTTTGAGATGATTCGGGTAGAGCAGTGAGGGGCACGGCCAGACTCTTTTTAATTTATTATTTTGACAGGTTAGCAGTAAGTTTGGATATGTCAGATAAAGGTCTGATGATGTTTGGTTGACCTTCATCGTGTACATCTGTTCCAAACAAAAAAGTGAGGAAGCATATTTTTATGTGAATTAGTATTCAGCTAATGCAAGTTCATCCTTCTATTTCAGGGGCCGATGGGGCGGCCTGGACACCCTGGGCCAGCGGGGCCAAGAGGAGAAAAGGTAAAGAGAGCAGCTATTTCTTGCTGTCCTGTGAGAGGACCCAAGGTTATCCGACGTGCTCGATCCATGAATCACTGCAGCTAGGACAGGCCAATGATATCAAGCGAGGCAGTTTCCAGAGAAACACAGCACTGGGCGCCTCCCTCCTTTATTTTATAACTTCCACAAAAATGTACTCGAAATGTCCAGTCGACTAACCAAGAGCTAAAGTCTGTCATTCTCTGTTAGATCATGCATAACATTATAAATGTTGTAAGAGATTCGAAAAGGCAAGTTAGCGAATTGTTGTTAGGAATTATTTATCTTTTAGAGGATTTAGCTGCAGTAACAACCGGTGTATAGTGTCTACCGACTCTGGTATCAATTCATCTTTCTGTGTAGCTATATCTTGTTCTTGTTATTGTTCTGTTTACTACCCTTTCTAGCTTTGTATACATCTTTTCATCCAAGCAAGCACATGCATCTCCTTCTTGTTTTATTATCTTTGTATGTCTATGTTGTTTCACTCCTTGCTTTGCTTTTCTACCTCTTTTGTTCTTTTGATTATTAGCCATGTGTATTTACTGATATGTGTATGTATTTGTGTTTGAAGTTAGATGTATACATACATGTGTTGGCAGAGAGTCATAATTTGACAGTATTTATTTGTCCAGCCACAGGTCAAGGTGTATTTATATTTGGCAGAGGCACCAACGAGACTTCATCACCACCTTAACACTATTTTGCAAGTAGTAATTATTTTTAAATGCAGGTGCTGCAGAGTTGTGACTGGAGAATGCTAGGATGGCGACAGGCACCAATATGGCGTACATATGCGATTATGCTGATGTCTGTCTTAAACCTGGCAGCTCTGCAGGGTTAGCAGTCAAAAGTCACATTTGGTATATTACCCCCAGACCGAGCAGTGCTAGGAAATTCCTTGGGGACTACGAGCTAAGGGAAGCGCAATCATCCTGGGGTATTCCCTTTTATTCAGGGGTGTGTAAGGATCCTTTAGAAGGTTATGCTAAAGATTACAATTGTCCTGTAGGGTCTGTAGATGACAGAATCCATCTTCCCTGTTAACTCGAACAGGTGGCTATTATGAAGATCTAGGAATTCTTTGAGTCACTGGACTGGTGATTGGGGGTGGTCTACCACCAGATCAGAACTGGCAATCCCTGCAGTCATCCTTTCTTCCAATAATGCCATGTTAAAATTAGATGGTACCCAAACCTTCCGGGTCATAACATGAGAGATGTTTCTCAAGATACTATCATCTGGTTGGCCATATTCCAGTGTGTACTCTGAATGTTGAAACCAGAATATTAAGGTAGGCAAATATAGAATACAAAATATGAAATCACAAATATAGAACAATAAGTACGTAGAGATTTTCTGTACCTAATCCAAATGTAAGTAGCTTGAAGATATATATGTCTTCAAGGTACGTAGATGTGGAGTTAGGAATAATAAATCTATACATCCTCTCTATGCACTTATCTTTCGATATTATGGTCCCCAATATATTGTCCATGATATTTTTGTACCATGATATTCATTGCTTCGATATTCTGCAGTACAATTGTTTTACATTTATCTTACGTACTCCAGAGCCCGTAGACTGACATATGCACTGCACTATGACTGTGGTACTGTTGCAGACCAAAGACATTACAAGAAAATACATGCAAGGCTCAGAGATACGGAAGAGGGGGTGCTGCGATGTAGGAGACACAGACTAAAAATGCACAGAGAGACAAATATATCATAAGAAAAGAAGACTGGAAAAGGGTACTGAGAGGTATAGTTGACCCTCAGACACAGAGAAGGTGGCACAATAATGGCACATAGACACAAAAGGAATACTAAAAGCACAGAGGAGACACGTGGGGAGGAACGAGCACCATGCCAACAGGGACGTTAGCACCAAGAGAAACATAAACAAGCTTTGGCAAAGCCAATATTTCCAGCATTGTTTTGTTTTGGCATTGTTTTTTGCAAACCTTTACTGGTCAGGAAGTTGCTGGACTCTCATTAAATCTAAAAAAAAAAAAATGGATAAAGGCAAGGGTGTTTTTCTAGTCTCAAAAATGTAAACTACCTTGTGAGTGGATGTGATTCTTGTGAAAGGGCTGCATGCCGTAGCTCATAGTGAAGTCAGTCAGTGGCTGAACTGGGCTAACATCTCCCCTTGATGCGTGCTGGAGTGAATGAAAGAAAAATCTGAATGATACAATCACACACTAGTAGATTAAATCTGCCTGAAAACCCCTATATTTAAGTATGTTATACATGCTTTTAGTAAGTTCAAAAGATCTTGGCCAACACAGACTTAAAAAATAGGAATGGGCCTGGCATATCCTGGCCTTTGAGAAAGAGGGAGCAAAAGATGGGAAGAAAGTAGGGGAGGAATGGAGGAAGAATGGAAAAAATGACAAAAAAGGAGGGAAGGTAGACAGATATGAAGGAAGAAGGACAAAACGTCCCACGCCGCAACCACATCTCTGCCCACGTTAGAGAGCTACACTGGCTACCCGTATCGAAGAGGATTACCTTCAAACTACTCACCCACGCACACAAAGCCCTCCACAACACAGGTCCGGCCTACCTCAATGACAGAATCACCTTCCACACCCCCGCCCGCCAGCTCTGCTCCACCAGACTCGCTCTCGCCTCCGTCCCCCGCATTCACTGCACCACCACCGGAGGAAGATCCTTCTCTTACCTCGCCGCCAAGACCTAGAACTCCCTACTGCTCCAACTACGCCAGACCAGTGCTTAATTTGTGCTTGTTATTTCCGGTGCTGAGCACCAGCACTTATTTTTGAGGGCCGGGGCTTAGTCTTTTGCCTAAAACACTTGCAGCAAGCAAAAAACACATTTGGGATAGATGGAGGAAGAGGGAAAAAAAAAAGCGTCACAATGAGAGAAAGCAGAAAGCTGCAAGTGTGAGCTGAAGAAGCAGGGAGTGGTTTTAAATGGATTAAAGAGGCCCGAGATGGCTTCATGATTAGGCTGTCTCAGTATTTCATGTTCGCACATTTCATTGCAACAGCCACGTGTTTAAGAGAAAGGCTTTGAGCACCGGCGCCTTTTTATTTACAAATTAATCACTGCGCCAGACCCATGACCTCCTGGCCTTCAGAAAACGCCTCAAGACATGGCTATTTGACCAATAGCTTCCCCCCCACCCCCCTCCAGCGCCTTGAGACCCTGACGGGCGAGTAGCACGCTTTATAAATAAATTGATTGATTAAAAAAAGGAAGCATGAAAAAAGGAAGGGAGGGAGGGAAACTTTTTAATGCAAGGAAGGAATGCAAGAAGGAAGGAAGGATGAAGAAAAGAAAAAGTAAATAAGGCAAAAGAGGAGCAAAGAAAGAAAGAAGGCAGAAAGTAGAAAAGTAAGAATGGAAAAAATAGAGGAAAGTAATAAAGAAAGAAGGGAAGAAAAAAGCAAAGAAGGCATAAAAGAGAGGTGAAAACAAAGCAGAAGGAAAAAAAGGGAAATAAGGCAAAAAGGAACAAAGGGAAGAAAGAAAAAGGAAAAAGGGAATGGAGGCAAAAAAGAAAGAATAAAGGAAAGAAAGAAAGCAAAAAAGAAAGAAAGGAAAAAGAAAGAATGAAAAAAAGGCAAAAAAAGAAAGAAAGAAGGAAAGAAAGAAAGAGTTTTCTGCCATAACTCCCATTATTACTAGAGGGGGGAGCGATGCATCCAACCATATCACCTCACTTCTCATCTCCTTTCATTGGCATCCTCTTGACGCATGTACGTTTTAATTGGTAGGAGGTCAAAGTAAGAGCCTTGCCTAAGAAGTGCAGCTCACACCAAACATAGGACTTGAAAGCAAAGGCTTTGAACTGTGTGATTCCACACCAGCCCAATATAGTCATTGTTAAATCCAGTAATGATGTCAGCACAAAGGCTTTTACACATGAACACCGCTGTATTTTGCTGTATGATACCAGTATAATGAAGTGTGTGAATGGCACCGCATGTGGAAGAAATAAGGATAAAAGGCTTCATGTGCCTTTTAATGTTTTAGCGAAAATACATAACCCGTGATTTGACAAAAATAGTTTAAAACTTTTTGTTATTGTTCTATGTTAATCCACAACAATTTAATAACTCGTTGCATTAATGTGCAGGGAAGCGAGGGCCCTCCTGGTAAACCTGGCCCACCTGGACCTCCGGTAAGTCATGTCTTTGTGTAGTTTGATCACCAGTGTACATAAACGTGCTTTCAAACCCTCTAGCCCAGCAGTTCTTAATCTTTTGAAATCTGTGGATCTCTTCTACATCTTTACACTAGTGGAAGCCGGCGACCCCACCTGAGCAATTTATAAGATTTGAAACCTTAAACAGTACACTGCAAATATGGAAACAAGTAAACCAAACAAATACACAAACTATGAAACTATTTAATTCTCAAAATATGCAAAAATCAATATTTCGAATTTAATGGCAAGCTCGGCGCCTTCCAAAATAGAAGTTTTATTTTTGAAAGGTGAAACGATATGTTAGATATCCCTTGGCCATATTTGCTCCTAACGCATGCCCTTTTTCGTTGGCCCATTACAATGCTTCAGCTGTTTCGAGATTGTTTTAAATTATTCCGTTTTCAAGTTTGATTTTTATGTATATATGCTTTATGAATCTGCTACTACTATGTAATTTCCCAAACAACTGCGGACAACATTGGAAGGTGTCACGGGCCCGCAGAGGTCCGTGGACCACAGGTTAAGACCCACTGTGTCCACATGCATAGCCAGGGTTCAGACTGGAAGACGCGATCTGGTTTATCGCCCATCACACTGTCACCGTTCTGTGTTTTGAAGCGTCGAAGAAAAAGAATTGGCTATGGCCCATTTCAGTGAACTCCCTGCATATTTTGTAGTATTTAATGACGAACTAATTGTTTCACAGTTTTGTCACCACTTTGAAGCGCTGGCTGCAAGCAATTAACATGCCAGGAACGCAGTTCTGACTATGGATTGTGATGTACTGGCATTGAAGCCCTTCAGAAAATGTAAAAAAAAATAAAAGTGTTACATTAGAAGCAGAACTCGTTGCGCGTAACACGTACATGTATTACTTGTGTCAACTCTCTTCATCGCTTGTTTAAAGATGATTAATATTTTACCTTTCAGAGAGCTGTGTCAAGCTCTCTGAAAGGTAAAATATCTCTACTTGAAACCCCCTCATTTGTCTGTCCGTCCCTTAACAGCTAGGTTTGCACTTCAGACATCCACAAACTGACATGCATACACATTCTAGGCTTTCTATATCAATACTCCACGTGTGGTTGAAGAGCCAATGTGGAAGTGGGAGTAGCGCCTTCCCCATTTAAGTCATGTGTGAAACTACGCAAGGCATTTCCAAAGCAAAGCAATCATTTTAAACAATTGATATCTGCATAACTATAATTTATGAGTTAAATATTGTCCATTCCGAGTTGTTACTACCAGGTTGGTAACTGATTTGTGAATAAAAAGCCACCTTGCTTTTATTTGCGCATTTTGTGCAGCAGTCACTACTACTCATACAGTCCTTTTCAGAAGGATTTTAGTATTACATTATAGCCTTCTGTTTGCTGACTATACACGACTTTAAAAACTCTCAGTTATGAGCGCAAGCCAAAAGCAAGGCCAGGGTCGGGCTGTCCTATAGGGCAGTCAGGCAGTGCCTGACGGACTGGTCGACAGATGAGTATGTGTGGGTGTTTTTTTGTCTGTTTATGGGCCTGTTTTACGGTCTGCTGGGCCAGATTTTACTGTTGAGTTTCCTGACATTAAAACAAACATTGCTTGCAACAAGCTCACATCCATTAATCTATATCTTGCAATAAGCTTTCTAATTCACTTATGGAGACCACCTTTATTTTGGTGCCCAGTCCTATTTTCTTCCCCAATCCGACCATGGGCGAGACACATAACAAGAAAAATGGCCTTTAATGATGTGTCCCTCCTGTAATAGAGTGTTCTAATTTACATCCTTGTTCCTCTTCCTTGTCTTAGTCCTATTTATTTGTTTTTCCCCTATTGCACAGGCATGATTTACATAGCCAAGTAAAGAGATTTTCTTTCTTCCTAATACATACTTTAAGGTGAAACAGGAACACTTAGATAGACTTCACCCTTGATAGCCCGAAAGGTGAAGCTTTCCAGAACACATCCTGTGTTTTCTTCTTTGGCAAGGCTCATGCTTATCCAAGTTAAAACTAAGATAACAAGCTTATATAGCGTAATGACTGTTTTCGATAGAGACTTCTAATTACAGATTACTCACCTTTTGAATATTCCTAAGGCGGGGACCGGATCTGGAGACTTTTGAGCAGTACACCTGTGTGCTGGTAGGTGGCACTGTGCAGCTCCACACTGATGCCATTCCGCTCTTGAAATGACATGTGGGGCCCATATAGGCAGGGCACCATATAGGCAGGTAAAGAACAACTGATCTAGTCTAATACATGTGCCTGAATATTGATCCATGTGCACAATCGGGTTGTTCCATCTGGAAGACACATTCTGGTTTATGCCTATCACATTATCTGCATTCTATGTTTTGAGATGTCAAAGAAAAAGAATTGGCTGAGGCCCATTTCAATGAACTCCTACATGCTGACTCAGACCCTTTCTTTCCGCGCCACTAGACCTGGATCGTGAATTATATATCTGATCTCTTTGAGACAGTTTGTGATTAAATTCTTTCAGTGTACAAGGAATATATCACCTGAGGACCCATGGCTCCAAGGTCTGCAGTGACTGTGCATTGATGAACCTGAAAGCCATACACGACCATGAGGCGAAGCTCTAAGTTGATTAACATCAGAAGACCCCACGTTGTGAATGATCCAAGTCCAAGGGCTGGTCTCAGTCCCACTCTCAGCCTGGGAGTCACAGAGTCGATCCCTGGGTTGATCATATTCCCTTAGTGGACCACAGCCACTCATTGGAGGCAGGATCCGGTGATTTTTGATGGGTTGGCAGATCTCTAAACTATACAAAAAGTATTCAAAAAAGCGATTGATGGAAGCTTGAATTAATCTGAGCCACTGGTAATAACTAGGGCTGTATCTCAGTCTATTGTTATTTTGCACACCATTCTTGAACCATTGATGGAGTTCGGACACAGTTATATGCCTAATCATCCTTGACCCTGCTCCAAAAGGAACTGGCCAGACCAACCTACCTGGAGATCTGAGGTCTCAGTGGGCCCAAAATCAAGGTAACCTCTCTAACCACATCCAGATTTTCGACGAGATGACGAAAAACCTGCAGTGGCGGTTACTGGGCCTAGATATGTGTCAGCAGCAGACCCCTCTCACTACCCCACCCAGAGCTGACAGTGGTGACAGAAATGTCAGTTCTTGGCTGGGGAGGCCACCTGGGAGAGGTGGAGATCAGAGGTCTCTGGTCTCTGGCAGAGGCCTGGTTCCATATCAACCTCCTGGAGCTGCAGGCCATTCACTTGGCATAGAAAGCATTCCTTCCATCCATCAAAGAGAGGCTGGTACAGATGCTTACGGGCAACACTACCACCATGTGGTATTTCAACAATCAGGGCGGAGTGGGGTCCTGTGCTCTGTGCCAGGAGGCACTATCCCTCTGGAAATGGCGAAACCACCAAGGAGTCTTCCTGGTGGTGAACCACCTGGCATGATCATTAAATGCCAAGTTGGACAAACTGAGCCATCGAAGTCTAATAGATCAAGAGTGACCGTTACACCCAGAGGTGTGCAAGGTCTTTTCCATGAATGAGAACGTGTAATGGCAGCGGTTTTGTGCGATGGAGTTTCTAAGGCGTCTCTTGCTGGAAGACGTGTTCTGCCTAGCTTGGAATATGGTACTCCTGTATGCCTTCCCACTTACACATAATCTGCTTTTAGTTCTAATGAAGATCAGGACTGACAGGGCACAAGTCGTCATAGTGGCCCCAGAATGGCCACAGAATGAATGATATCCAGGGTTCTAGGACTTGAGCACATGTCCTCCGTTCAGGCTAGCCCTCTCGGCAGATCTGCTGTCACAGCAGTGGGGCAGAGTTTGCCACCCAGGCCGTCGCAAGCACCACTTCCAAACTTGCATACTGGGTGGCGATAGCTGAAGACCTTCGACCTTCCTTTGTAGGTAATGGATGTCATCTTGGCAGCCAGGCATTTCTAAACAAAAACTGCATAAGTCTGTTGCTGTGACAAATGTGTGGTTTGGTCTTGCACATGCAAGATTGACTCTGTCCCTCAAGTTATCCGATGTTCTGTAGGTTGCTTAGTCTCACTCTGCAAAGCTTTGCTGAGTGAATAAGTAAGTGTTACCTTTCAGCTCTCTTGGTCTTTTTACAGTTGCCAGACCAGCCCTCGTTATTTAAATCACCTTAATTTGGTGTTCACGTATTTGATGTAAACTCCCTTTGAACCACTTCACATCTGCCCCTTACAGCTTCTCACCCTAAAAAAAGTGTTCTTCATTGCCATTATATCAGCACGGTGAGTGAGTAAGCTGCAGGCATTGTGTGTCAATCCACCATACACCACCTTCTTTCCAGACAAACTGGTTCTGCGGACGCAAGCATCCTTCTTTTTGAGAAAGTTGTGACACCGTTCACTTTGGTTAAACATTCACCCTGAGCAAGTTCTATGCTTCACCTTATGCCTCTAAAGAGCAGAAGAAACTCCATCAATGGACCCCAAAAGAGCACTGAGCTTTTACATCTATAGCATCAAAGAACATCTGGTTAATGTTTGACACTGTGTGGTTCATTGGAACAAAAATAGGCAAGGCCATGCAGAAAAGGACCATTTACCGCTGCATCATAGTTTACATCAAGATCTGCTACGCATTGGCCAAAAAGATGCCACCAGAAGGACTGCATGTTTATTCCACCAGTGCCAAAGCTCCAACCATAGCATTGTGATGCGGAATTCCTGTTCTGAACATGTGTCAAGCAGCTATGTGGATGTCACTCCATACGTTCACGAAGCACTGCTGTCTGAAGCCCACTCGGTTCTGCAGGCTTTTTGGTTTTTGTCAATTCACTGACGTACCTAATAGGTACTGCTCTGGTATCTATTTTAAAGGTGAGTAATCTGAGGTTGGAAGTCTGTATTTGAATATATTGTTATTTACTTTCAGTAATGGTCTTACTGATAGAGAAACTATCTAGCTGCAGATTCCTCACCAACCCTTCCATCCTCCCCATTTTGTAAATTGGAATCTATTCATTAATAAGATCTTAGGATTCTGTTGGGGCTCTGATCCTGGGGGCACTGAGAACTCAAAAGCAACAGACAACAGTGCGCAGGAGTGGCAACCTTGTGGGCTCACTTGTAATTACTGGAGCTTAATGGCATCAGTGCAGAACCACACAGCACCACCCTCCGGCACACAGAGGTACTACTCAAGAGCTTTTGGATCCAGTCTAATGCCTGCGCAATATTCAAAAAGTGGGGACTCAGCCATTCGAAAGAGTCTCTAACAGAAAAGGTGTTTCCAAATGTATTTAACTTATTCTCTCTTGCTCCAGCGATCACAGTTTTTATGTTTTGGTGCTGCACACATTGTACTTCAGCAAATAATGTATCAAAATTATTCTTTTATGCTACCCTGACCTATTTTGGGACCTATGCTAGCTGTCTGAGAAAGAATAACGTATTGTCCTTGTGTATGTTGAGCTAATCTCAATGGTCATGTTCTCAATTAGTGCAGGGGATATTTAGGGTTACATGTAATATAATATAGACCTATATACCACCATTAAGGGCCTGCTCCAGTGTTAATGGTCCGGGCCAAAGCTGAGGGCCTTTATCAAGGGAGCGAGCCTTTAATGACTGGTATGACCCAGCTACTGAAGGCTATAAGGCTATTAGATTATTCCGCCACAAGAGGGCAGAATGTTCTAATAAATAAAGCAAAGGCCTAAAGGAATCCAAGGGTAAACACCCACTCAGGCTCTGTGAGGCCTTTGTTCACAGTTGTTGCTGTGAAACAAACATTGGAATGTTGGAGCTCTGGACTTTTACCAGCCATTAGAAGCCCAGAGCACTCCATTGCCTTCAATGGAGCTACACACATTCCAATGCTCTAATATGGCCTTCGGCTCGGGCCTTTAACACGGGAGCGGGCCTTTAATAGCCGGTAGAGCCCGCTATGGCGGGTTCTAAGGCTATTAGAACATTCTGCCACTCAGGGCAGAATGTTCTATTAAATAAAACAAATTCCTCACGGAGCCCGAGGGGATTAAAATCCCCTCGGGCTCCGGGAGGCTTTGTTCACAGCTGTTGCTGTGAACAAAGCGAACATTGGAATGCTGGCGCTGCGGGCTTTTACTGGCCAGTAAAAGCCCGCAGCACTCCATTGTTTTCAATGGAGCTGCCAACGTTCCAATGTTCTAATATAGCCTTGGAACCCACTGTAGCGGGCTCTACCGGCTATTAAAGGCCCGCTTCGGCTCGGGCCTTTAACAAGGGAGAGGGCCTTTAATAGCAGGTAGAGCCAGCTACGGTGGGTTCTAAGGCTATTAGAACATTCTGCCACTCAGGGCAGAATCTTCTATTAAATAAAACAAATTCTCACGGAGCCTGAGGGGATTAAACTCTCCTCGGGCTCCGTGAGGCTTTGTTCACAGCTGTTGCTGTGAACAAGGCGAACATTGGAATGTTGGCGCAGCGGGCTTTTACCGGCCAGTAAAAGCCAGCAGCACTCCATTGTTTTCAATGGAGCTGCCAACGTTCCAATGTTCTAATGTGCCTTAGTGGTTCCAGCGCATACATCTGTTACAAACCAGGGCTTTCCCTTATGAAAACTAAACACATTTCGGCTCGGGCCTTTAACAAGGAAGAGGGCCTTTAATAGCAGGTAGAGCCAGCTACGGTGGATTCTAAGGCTATTAGAACCTTCTGCCACTCAGGGCAGAATGTTCTATTAAATAAAACAAATTCTCATGGAGCCCGAGGGGAGTAAATCCCCTTGGGCTCCGTGAGGCTTTGTTCACAGCTATTTCTGTGAACAAAGCGAATTTTGGAATGTTGGCGCTGCGGGCTTTTACCGGCCAGTAAAAGCCCGCAGCACTCCATTGTTTTCAATGGAGCTGCCAACGTTCCAATGTTCTAATGTGCCTTAGTGGTTCCAGCGCATACATCTGTTACAAACCAGGGCTTTCCCTTATGAAAATGAAAACACATTATTTGAGTGGCGGCCAGCTGGGTGTAAGAAGGGAATTATTTGTTAAGTGCAATCGTGACAACTGAATCCAACATGATGGCAGTATGATGTGAGCTCCAGCAGAACAAGAGTTGGGTGCATTAGAAACCAGAAGCTTTCAGGAAGATCAACCCTGCTTCCTGATTTTTAGCATTCTGGACATTCTAAAGCACAGAACTGGGAAGATGGGCTTTCTTTTAGATTAATTAAGTAGTGGCTGGAGCTACTCCCAAAGCCAAAGAACTTGCAGTGCCTAAGAAGCCAGGATAGAAATGAAGGTGGGCAATTAGGATCCAGAGAAGGAATGCAGGTGTCGGTCTGAACACTATTATCAGAAGCTTTGCTACACCTATGACAGAATCCTTCTTTCCTTGATACTTCTTCTCAGATGATGATGATGAAGATGACTTCTTTGAAAATTATAGGCAGAAAGATCTGGAATCTCCTCACCCCCTTGAACCAGGCCATAAGGAATGTTTTAAACAGAGAATGTAAAGTAAAACAAACATTTCTGAGATTTATATTGACAAGGTATCTACTGGAGAACTTTCAGATGATTTCTATCTGCAATAAAAGTGGATACATTCATGTCTGGATTATCATTAGAAGGCACAATTCTATAGAAAGATTTCTCCTCTGCAGTTCCAGTTAATTAAAAAATGGAGATTGCAGTGAAAAGATCGTATGTAGAGTACAGGGTCAAACTGGGACAGAAAGTAGGACTGGGCATCAACATAAAAGTGGCCAAATTAGTGCATTAAAAAGCTGAAAAAGGGGCCCATTGCAGCTCTCCAACTGTGACAGTTTTGAACTACGACATGCTGCACAAGTGTTTTGCAAGCAGAGAAGAATGCATGGTTTTCAGCTTGCTGAGAAATCAACAGTAAAAAGTGACCTAGCTGGCCATAAAACAGGCTTATAAACAGCCTGAAAAATGGCCCACACACTGTCCTTACAGACCAGCCCATCGGGCACTGCTTGATTGCCTTACAGGTGAGTCTGGCTCTGGAGGAGTAAAACGTTGCTATCAGGGCAAGCAGATATGCCACATGTAAAGTCCAAACATGTCTCAGGGCTCTTCATACTCTTGCTCTTGAGTTCCTTAATTGCAGCCAGAAGGCACATTGATATGTCTGGAAAGTTTGTTGTTAGAAATGGGGTTTCTGGTTGGCTATCGTATGCACCTAAGCCAGGCAGAATCTACCCACTCTAGTCAGGGCTAGGTAGTTACACAGCCAAGATAACCCCTGCTCACCCCCGTGGTAGCTTGGCACGAGCAGTCAGGCCTATCCCAGAGGCAATGTGTAAAGTGTTTGCACAACACACACAACACACGTGACGCACTGTCCCCACCACAAAGGAAACACAACACTAATTTAGATAAAAACAAACTGTATTGTACACAACATTATTAGACCAAACACAACATGTCAGTAATACCCTGCTACCCAAGCAGTTGTCAGAACATTACACAGCACTATTACTCTGCAAAAAACAGCAGTAGTCACATACAACACATATTGTAATGGATATCCTGCAACATAAGCAGTAGTCAGGAAAGCATTACTAAGATAATGCACGTCATAAAATCATCATACATGCCTATAAAAGGAACATTGGAGAACACAAGTATGGCACAACAACACCTCCTCAGAAATACATTTATCATAACTGTACAGGTCAAAGTACATACATTATTAATAATGCACTTGTCTGAGTGAATATACCATCATGAATGCCCAAAAAGGTGAAGTATCACTAAAGTAGGCTCACCATAGATAGGAAAGCTGGTACCACCCAAACACAAAACAGGAGGATGCTGGCAAACACAAGGATGTCAGTGCCCCAACGGGGGACCTCTCATGCTCTGTTTCTGGCTCCTGCGAAGTGGTAGGGTAATCGTGGCCAGGACCGGGGACCTCCATTGAGGTTCTCCACCCCGGCCTGCTCATCTGCCTCAAGAAGCAACCAACAGGGGCTTCACCCAACACTCCCAGGAGCTGGTGAGCCCAAAGACTAGAAAGTACTGCGAGAGCGTTCACCCTCCTAGCGTAGTGGCTGGGGAGAGGGGCTCACCCCCCATGTCCTGCTTTTTGCCAGGGAAGGTGTTTTCTGTGAGGGAAGAGGGATTGAGGCACGGGAAGCCTCCGATGAGGCTTTCCTCCTGACTGCAGACCTCTGTTACAGTATGGCGGCTGATGAACAAGGGGCCTCCGATGAGGTCCCTGCTCCCTCAGCAGCCGCGCTCCCACCGGCAACACACCCACACCTGATGTGGTGCGCGAGTTCCTCTGGGCCACAGCGGTGATCTCTTACCAAAATGGATGCCGGCTGGTGCCCAAGGGCACTATCCTCAGTGTGCCTCACATCAGGGGCACAGCTAGGAGCTCCCTTGCTCCAGGCTTTGTTACCTCGTGCCCCGGGGTCACAAACCACAGTGCGCTTTCAGATGCGCTCTGCAAACACGACTGCCCGGGTCGCGGTGGTGATTGTCTCCGGCAATAGGTTTCACAAAGCACTCTCAAGGCACTAAATAATTAAAAGAAGAGGTGCTCTCGCAGCACAACACAGGCATCCAGCAGAGCGCAACACCAGATGAAAAGCTAAATGTTGCAGAGGACAGGGGCAACAGCACCCAGCCTCTGGGGACACAAGTGAAGCACAGGGCGGCAGAGCCCAACAACAGGCCAGCACAAGGGGGATGTAGTCAGTGGCAGTTTATCCTACTGACCCAGCAGGTCACAGGTCAGCAGAGCAGAAGCAGTCGTAGGCGGTTCCTAGTGAGTCCCTCCAGCAGCATTCTGTATCCATATCCTTAAGATGTTTCTTGTGCACTTTTACATGGGGAAAATCCCTAGTACTTATACTCAGGGTTGAAAGGCCCTCACAAAGAGAGGCAGAAGATGTTCCAACCAGTTCCAACTGGTTTTAGGAGTGACTTCTCTCTCCTCCAGCACATGCTTCAGACATCAGTTGGGGGTAAATTAGCCCTTTGTGTGAGGCCATGGCACAGCCTTTACAAATGCAGGTGTGCCCCGCCTCCGCTTCTCTCAGCCCAGGAAGACCATTCAGTATGCAGATGCACCTCTGTGACACCTCCACCCTCCCTGTGTACAGGCTGTCTGAAAAGTATGCACAAAGCCTAGTTGTCACCCTGCCCCAGACGTAGATTGGAGTCAAGCTGCAAAACACCAGAATCATAAGCACAGAGAAATGCTCACTTTCTAGAAGTGGCATTTCTATAATGATAATAAGAAATCCATCTAAACCAGTAAGCAGCATTTCTCACTACCATTACAACCATACCAAGCATGCCCACGCTACCCCTCATAAATTAGGCAATACCCCCCTAGTAATAAGGCAGGGCATTTCCAATGCAATCCTATAAGCAAGGCAGCACTCACTGCAGTGAGAAACCAACTAGTCTGTTTGTTAGTACAAGGACAGACTACACAACCAGGCACACGTTCTGCCTTCTACATACATAGCACCCTGCCCTTAGGGCTGGCGAGGGCACACTTTAAAGGTGACTTAAATGTGGTAAAAGGGGAGTTCAGGGCCTGGCAAGTAAATTTAGATGCCAGGTCCCTGTGGCAGTAAAACTGCACATGCAGGTCCTGCACTAGCAGTCCTGAGACAGGTTTGAAAGGCTACTTCTGTGGGTGGCGCAATCAGTGCTGCAGGCCCACTAGTAACATTTCATTAACAGGCCCTGGGTATAGGGATACCACTGTACAAGGGATTTACAGGTACATTAAATGTGCCAATTAGGTGTAGGCCAATGATACCAACTTTAGGAGGGAGAGCACCTGCACTTTAGCACTGATCAGCAGTGATAAAGTGCTCAGAGTCCCAGAGCCAACAGAAGAGGTCAGAACAAATAGGAGGAAGGAGGCAAAAAGTTTGGGGATGACCCTTGACCCTTCAAAAAGGGCCGGACATAACACTGGTGCATTGCTAAAGCTCTTCCTATAGGTTTTCTATTTTCTGATATGAAAGTGTTCACTCAGCAACTAAAATAGAATAATAAAGAAGTCAGTAGAAGACTGTAAACTAATGGGTCCAGTACAGTCATTTGGCTGAGGTAGAGTCTTTGGGTACAAAAGATTATTTGGTCTTTCCCCATCTATAAAAGGATCAACACAGACATTTTGAGGCAGTGGGTGAGGCTGGGGAATCCTTGCAGCTGGCAAATCCCTGTGACTCTCCATCTCTTAGTCTAACCAAACCACCAAATACTTACTCTGCCCTGTGGGGGGGTTTGAAAGATGGGACTTGGCTGAAAACATCTTAAACATATAGAATGTCACATTGTCAGACAAATGGTTCCTAAACATTATAAAATCAGGCCATCAAATTCACATCTGAGAACTTCTTTGAGATTCTTCCATATACCTTAGTGTGAGATTCTCTCCAGGCTCTGCATTAGGGTTCTCTTGATATGATGGACAAGGCAAATATAATGTGAGTCCCAGAAAAAGAAAGGAGACAGGGCTGTCAGTCAGACCTCTTTCTATTCTAAAAGCCTTGATGGGATTTTTGGCAGCTGATGTTGGACTTAAATAAAGCCAATGCCTTTATTGTGCCACAAACATTTAAGAAGGTGACACAACTGATAATTCCAATGTTAAAATCAGAACGTTTTTTAACCCCTCTGGAGCTCCTAGATGCCTACCTGCATAAACAGATGTATCCAAACTCGCAAACAATTCTAAGATTCTATGTAATGGGAGAACATTTTCAATTCCAAGTGCTTCATTTCAGCCTAATATCTGCTTTAAGAGTAATCACAATGTCTGGGGAAAATTTCAGAAAAATCCAGGAGGTCCCACTAAGTACTGAGTTGTCCTAGAAGATCATGGTACTCACCGCTTCTGCAATTCTCCATTTAGCCTCATTCGATCTTTCCCATGTCCACCTCCCCATTTGAGCCCCATAGCTGTCAAAACGTTTGCTTTGGAGGCCTTGCTTGTAGGTTGAGACCTTTAGAGGATAGAACTGAAAGCTCAAGGTTGTTCTATGGAGGTAGCAGTCAGCATTCTGTTATCCCAGCATCCTGCTAGAATTGTGTTCTGCAATGGAATAATTTCAAAACATTGTGAACTTCTAAGTATTTACAGCCGACCTCATGTTTGCCATCCACAATCATTGATGTTTTTTGGAGAATGGTTTTTCCTTTGGTTTAGCATTATCTGCCGTGCAAGTTCACTGGGCAGTGATCCAGGCTATAAGGAAAGCGGACTTCTGTGATAGTTTCCAGACATCTACGTTTTTTTAGTTATTACAGCTGAATAGCGCAAAGTAACTTTCAGCCAAAGAGCAATTCCTAAACAATTTTGTTCTGGTAACAGTAGACGTATTGGAGAGCTGGCATCTTTTAACATCTCCACCCTTTTTGAGTTTTTTTCAGGTCAAGTGGTGCTCTTGATTTCATTGTGTCCTAGAAATTGTTCTACCATTTTCCCATCTCGATAGTGAGAAAAAAACATAATTTCCCTCCGTAACTGCATAGGACTCTTACCTATTTATCGAAACTGCATTACATCCTTCAAGAGGACAGATGCCTTGTTTCTTATGTTTAGGACTGCAAACCAGGAGCTCCCTCCATCTAACGTGACACGGAGCTACTGGTTGGGACCTGTGTTTTTTAAGCCTTTTCTTTAATGAAACAAAATTCAGGGTACATGTAGGGAAGTTCTAAGAATGGAGTAGCAATTTCCTGGGCCATATTTATAGGAGCATTGATCAAAGTTTGCATAACTTAGACTTCACCTCATACATTCATGAGTCATGATAGATGGGTTGGAGTGGTTTTTCATCAGAATTTGGAGCTCAAATATATGTATCAGCAGAATTCCATTAGCTCTGTTTCCTCTTGCTAGTCATTAAATTGTCTCACTGTGTATAGCGGTATATTTTGCACTTTTGTGAATTCTTTTTTAGTGTCCATCTACTTTTTCAGCTTTAATACATCCTCATATCTTTAGCACTAAGAGATGAAAATGTGCGAAGACAAAATGACCCTTTTGTTTACTGGTAATGTTCATTACTTGAGTCCTTATCTTCCTTGTCATTGTTCCAATTACCCAGCCTGCCTACCTCGGGAACATGTCAAGTTTTCCTGTGTGTTAGCTTGATTACTACAGGGTGTGTTTGGTAGACAGCTTTTTTGGGCTATTAGAATAGGGTTTAATTTGGGATAAAGGTTTATATTTAAAGATATTCTCGGCTTTAATTTGGGCTAACGGTCTATATGTGAATATATTCTCCCTAGAGGGAAGAAATACAATGTGTTTGCTTGGATAAGTAAATCATACCCATGCTACAGGAAAAACGGTTATTAGGACTGTGACGTAAAACACCAGGGTTTTAATAAAGTAATACAAATTACAGTTAAGTAATTGGATCATTACAAAGGGAGAAACAGAAAGACAAGCATTTAAATTTTGGAACAGAAGGTTTGTACAACCATTGTCTTCAATGGAGCTCGAAAAATTTTAATAAAATTCTAATAAAGGGATACAAATAATGATGCATCTGCACTCGCCATTCTGTAGTTACAATTGGGTCAGACTTTCCACAGGAAAAGCATTCTTGCTTTTTCTAATAACTTTGGTGTCGTTTGACGAATCTTCACAAACTTTAAAAAGCAAAGTTTCAGGGTGATCCACCAAATGGGGGCCAAGGCAAAGAGGCGGTTCCAAAGTGCATTTTCCCCATGCAATTTCCATGGAGAAAATTAAACATTGTTATAGAAAATATTACACCAGATTTGGCAGAAATCTAGGTCTTTACCGAGAAAGGTTATTTGTGATTTGGTGTAAATCAATTCAGTAGTTTTGGAAAAAATAAGGTTACAAGAATAGAGATATATTGTGCCCCGAGAGTTCCATGGGATTAGGAATTGAAAATATTAAGCATTATGGATGGCCAAGCAGGCACTTTCTCCCATCAGTCAATTCACTACCACAGGACCAAGTTCAAGCTCTCTGATTGGTAGGCCACGGCATTGGAAGAAATGTTGTGGACTCGATCCCCGTATCCCGAAAATGCTTAAAAGTGAATTACAAAAAAAATGTGGAGTGCGTGTCTGTGGGGGGCCTGGCAAGGACAGGTTCTGAACCCAACCGCAACCTGCCACACCCATAGGCTGTGTGTGGCTGGTCACCTGTAGGGGGTTAGGCGCAGAGCCTGTCCGCAAGCCAGGCCAAGGTGCCCATCCCTAAGCCATGCATGGCTGAAAACCGCATGAGGTAGGGACATTGGGTGCCCGCGGGGGTTTGGGCATGGTAATAAGATCTTACTTTACATTCAAAACACCCTAGAAATTCACTGAAAAAAACAAAGATTAAAGTAATGTCATGGTTAGGTAAAGTAGTAATATCTTATTTTCCATTTTAAAAAAACACGCTCTGCTTATGACATCACAGATAGCATCAGTCATGACACGTTAATGTCATCCTGAATTAAATCACAGAGAACATTTCAAAAATATATCACTGATGACAACTTACATGGTGGGGGCACAACTTCTTGTTAGCACAATAAATATTTAATATCTTACATTTTAGCAGACATTTTCACCTATAATATCACTTCAGCCTTTGATTTTTTTCAGTGACAGAAAGATAACTAGCCATTGAGGAAGTAGTTAATGATGTCTGTTTATTTAAGCAGCAATAATCCAACATGTTTCGGGCTTCAAATACCCTTTGTCAAGTCCTGTATCACGTTATTTAAACCAACTATTCTAAAAACATGCATTTCCACATAGGCAACATTTATTACCATAGTGCAGATGTCAAATTCAAACTTGATAGCAGAAAACCAATGTTTACATCCTCCCACACTGCACTTAAGAACTACTTTACCCGGGGAAATACCTCTCCTAATGGTCATGAGGTATCTTTAGTGTGACTTTACCATACTGCACAGATCTAACCACTTGCATCCTTGTTTTATTTTTACTAACATGGCATTAATATGTGAGTAGTATGGTCTCACACAAGGCACCCACACATATACACACAATTGCTCATAGGCATGCAATCACACACATACGTTAGCACATACATATGCATGCATAGCATACATACCTTGAAAGTCTTCTGTCAGATTCCCTAATACCGTCTGTTTGCACCTAATCGTTGTCATTTCGAAGCTGTATTATAAAGTTAGCTGTCATTTGTTTTAGGGCAAATCAGCGTAAGTCTCATTTTAAAAATATCTTTGTATTTTTCATTGTACGCAGCACAACGAGAGAAATGGAATGGGCAGCCTCTATAAGATCCAGGTACCTTATTTTTCATTTTCAGATACTATGTTATACCAGCACAGACCATCTTCTCACCATATTGTGGCTTACATTTTGATATTTGTTACAGGGAGGGACAGCTGCTAGTTATCCTGGACCACCTGGAGCGCCTGTAAGTGTTCACAAGTAAAATGTGTGCTCTTACAATTTTCAGACCCAACGAAACTCTGCATGGTCATTGGTGAGAGCAAGAAGTGAATTTTAATGCCTTTCAGCTGCTCCGCGACCTCGAGACGTTTGCACCCTTTAATCTGAGGCATCTATGGAAAGGCATCATTATATTCAAAGGGAATCAGTTTCTGTTAATGCAGCTACTTTATTACCACTGCACCTGGAGTAATAAATATTTAAAAATCAGTCTTTTTTGTGCATACTCAAGCAGGTAATGGCTTGGGAGCCTACTCTTGGATGTTCAATCCCTGCAAAAAGGATGGAAAACAATAGCAATCCACGCTGTGATTATTATTCCATCATAAAAGACACCACATACCTATGCACACATGCACATACAGACCCCATCTCCCACTTTCTTCTTCCATGCATCTACAGCATTCCTTGATGTCAGCAAATATCCATGGGCATGGCAACGGCATTTCGTAGTTGATGATGACTCTGTTACTTACTGGTAATCTTCATTACACTGATTTGTAGTCCCCTTGTCCCAGACGGAAACAGTGAAGCGACTCTGCCTCCTACAGAGGTGTATAGCACATACTGAGTAGAGGACCCTGTCTGCGTGCAAACTTCCTCTTTCTATGACCAGTGTAAGTAGCTCCTTCCCTCTTCCACCTGTCCTGTAATGCCAAGTCAAACTTGATCATTGGTACAGGGAAGGTTGTGGTCTGGGATGAAGAGGACCATGAACTGGGATAATGAAGATTACAGGTAAATAATGGTAACTACCCCTTGTTAGAAATTAGGTTTCTAGTTGGCAGAGGTATGCACCTTGTCCAAGCAGGAACCACAATCCTAGACAGGGTAAGTCACAAACACACCCTAAAATAACCTGTGCTCACCCTCTGGTAGCTTGGCACATAGCAATCAGGCTTAACTAAAGAGGCAATGCGTTAAGCATTTGTGCAACACTTCAAGTTTAAAACAGTAAAACACAACACAAAAAATACCATACTTGGTTACAAAATTAGAGCTTAATTTAATAAATAAAACAAGACTAAAACAGCAAAAATCCAATATGTAGAACTTGAGATATGAACGTTTAAGAATAAACTGCAAACTAGCACTTAGAAACAAGAAGCGCCAACTGGGGTTACCTGGTCATGCCGGACCGGGACAAAGTCAGAAGTTCAGGTCAATTGTGATGGAGCGCGGGTCAGCTAAAGGGACCCATTGAGGCCCGCTGAATAAAAGTAACTTAATCCTGGTTACATCAACGTTTGAGGATGCGGGGAGCAGGGTGAAGAAATGCATCAATGTGATCCAAGCAGTGAAGGTGATGCATTGATCCCTCCCGCACCGTAGCAAAGGTGCATCAATTTTCTCCATGCAACAGCTTCGATCCACTGGCTCCAAGATGTGGCGGTTCTGAAGGCGTTGCACCAAGGTCAATCCGTGCTGGGGAGGTGGTGAGTCGACTGCGATCCATGCATTGGAGTCTATACGCCAATTCTGATCCATGAAACAGAGGCAATGTACCGGTTCTGAGCCACTCAGTGGGGGCGATGCATTGGTTCTGACTAGAGTAGCACTTTCAAGCCCACTTCCAAGTGCCCAGGACTGGATTGGTACCACTTGGCAGGACAAGACTCATAATTTGCAGAGTCCAAGTGCTATAGCAGATCAGTTGGAAGTCTTTTGTGTCCTTGAGGCTTCAGTAAAAAAAGGAGGCAAGCCAGCAAGCGTTTGGAGTCACTTTACTTCTGGGATGGAGAGATGCAGGTCCAGTCCTTCATACTGAGGCAAGGAGGGAAGCAGGCAGCAGATCAGCACAGTTAAGGAGGAGTCTAGCAACGCAGAAGTCCAGCCGAGTGGAAGTCCTTGTAGCAGCACAGCAGTCCTTCTTCCTGGCAGAGTACCCACAGGTCCAGAAGTATACTGAGCTGGTAGGGTCAGAAGTCCAGTTCTTATACCCAGTGGTGTCATTGAAGCAGAGGAGACTCCAAAGAAGGGCTTTGAAGTGCACCAATGTCCTCCCTTCCTGTCCTGGCTCCGGACGCACTACAAGGGTTTCAGCAGTCCTTTGTGTGGGGACAGGGCACAGTCTATTCAGGTGTATGTGTGAGACTGTGTCCAGCTCCTCCCTCTCATCCTGCCCAGGATGAATCACAAGAATGTTGATAGCCCTTTAGTCTCACCTAAGCTACGTTTGTGTGTGGCGGTCTAAATGGAATGCAGAAAGCCAAACTGTCACCCCACTACAGGAGTATTGGAGACAGGCTGCAATCACACAGGGATAAGAGCAGGAAAATGGCAACTTTCTAAAAGTGCCATTTTCCAAATTGTGACAATAAATCTTACTTTACTAACCATAGGCACTAAATATGCAAGATCTACCCCTTTCCAATTAGGAATTAAAGCTTATTCCATGTAATAAGGAATCCCCAATGTTATCCTATGAGATGATTAGGCCTCACAGTAGTGAAAAAATAATTTGGGAGCTTTTCACTACCAGGACATTTAAAATGTTAAAGTATATGTCCTGCCTTTTAATTACACAGCACACTGCCCTATGGGCTACCTAGGGCCTCCCTTAGGGTTGACCTATATGTAATAAAAGGAGAGTTTACGGCTTGGCAAAGGGTTTTAAATGCCAAGTTGAGATAGCAGTCTAACACTGCATTTAGGCTGTAGTGGCATGCCTGGGACATGTTTTAAACTGCTACTTAAGTAGGTGGCACAATTAAGTGCAGGTTCACTAGTAGCATTTGATTTACAGATCCTAGGTATATGGTATATCACTCTATAAGGGATTTATAAGTAAATTAAATAAGCCAAGTAGGTATATACCTATCAAGCCATGTTTTAGGGAAAGAGCACAAGCACTTTAACACTGGTTAGCAGTGGTAAAGGGCACAGAGTCCTAAGGCCAGCACAAAGTGCAGGGGAAAAGGCAAGAAATGTGTGGGAGGCCATGCAGAGAGGGCTTTTTCAAATGCCCTTCCTCATTCCAGACCTAAACAGTGAGACAGTACCAAGCCACCAAAATATGCACCAACAACAGTTAATGCTCAAACCACATTTTATTTGGACTACAATTATACCATTACTATTTTCAGAACTGACGCACCAAAAGAACCCACTGAATCCTACAGATCCAACATATAGTGCTTATCAAATGTTTGAAGGGATGACTAAGTTGCAGCCTGACCTACCTTATGTGATGATGCTCCCCCTAGTTCGGCCCAAGATGCTGTGACCAGTCTAGTGGACCGACCCTGGACATTCAATAGAATGGTTTCCCCAAGATATTTATAAGCTTGGGATATAGCTTGGCTAACCGATTTCCTGAGTGTCTGAGGTGATAACTTGTTACCCTTGTTGGCAGACGCATGTGACTCAAAGAGACATTTGGATGATCTAAACTCTTTTTTCCAGTGTAGGAAAGTCCTCCTTTTTGCCCTGGTCACCCCCACACTTTTTGGACAGGTACTGGTGGTTACTGACTTTTGGCTGTACCCTGGGTACTGCTTACCAGTCCCAGGGCCAGTGCTCTGTGTAAAGTGGATATGCAAATTAGGCTAATTATAATTGGATAAGTTTACCTACCTATAAATCCCTAGTATATCGTAGGGCATGTAGGTTTAAGGACCCCAGCATAGGTAGTGCACCCATAGGTGTACTGCTGGGGTGCCCAGCGTAATTTTAAAGGCAGGCCTGCCTTGCTGGCTGCTTTTAAATTAAAGTTATAAGCAAATTCGACTTTGGAATGAAAAGTAGTTCCAAAGTCTTAAACTACCTTATTTTTACATATAAGTCACCCCTAAGGTGTGTCCTACGTGCCCCTAGGGCTGGGTGCCATGTAACTATAAGTAGGGACCTTATAAAAATAGTTTTATATGCCCTGGTGAGGTAAAAACAGCCAAATTCATTTGCCCCTCATTGTAGTGAATGGCCTCCACAGGCTAGAATGGGGAGACTTTATTTTAATTTTTAAAGTCTCCCTAAGTAACAGATACCAAGAGTTTGGTATCAAATTAATTGTTATAATAAATCCCACAACTTCCAGCAGTTGGATTTAATATAACTTGTTCAGGTAAAGAGTTTTAAATTTTACCTGAAAAGTTGCCAACTTCAGCCCTGCAGTTTTTTTACTGCTGCGCTCTGATTGGCCAGCCTCTGGCAGCCTGGCCAGGCTACTTGATGAGGTGTGAAGTGGCCTGGCTTCACACAAAGAGATGTGCCTGTGAGAGGAGATCTCCCCTCAGCAGATGGTGAGGCAGGAAGGGGGAGTGCTGCCAAACTGGTCTTCAAAGGCAAAGAAGGACATTTGGAGCAACCCAGCAACACCCCCACATCATGCAATCCCAGAAAACTAGATGCCCCCTTGATTTGATTAGGAGAGGGCAGGAGAGGGGTGTGTTTATGATTTTTAGCCACATCAGTGGGCTGGCTCAGCCAGATGTAACCTCCAAAAACCATTTTCAGCCATGATGGATTTTTGAAGAATGTTGCCTCCTGGGATTGATTTTTGCCACACTTCCCAGGAAGTGGTCATCACAGGGGGAAGGACCCTGCACCTGATCGGAGAACCAGGACCTCCCTGTTTTTCGCCCAGGAGCAAGGATAAAACTGGCAGACCTGCACCCACACCTCAGTTCCCTACCACATCCCTACCAGGAAGAACTACAGAAGAAGAAGAACGGCCCTGCTGGACCCCTGGCCTGCACCTGGAACCTGCACTCAGAAGGACTGCACCAGCAGCACACTGGGGCTTCACCACAAGAAGGACTTTGCCTGGCTTCAACTGGTTCAAGGAGGGACTCCCTGTTTGCTACAGGTGAAAAATTGCTAACCAGAGTCCCCTGAACCAACTCCTGAAGAAATCAACCAGCTGACCACTGCCCAGTGGCCAAAAAGGAGTTTGCACCAGCTGCATTCTGGGATTTGTAGTCCACACCACCAAGGATCATCTCAGAGCTTCTGGACCCTTGGGGTGCGCTGTGGACCCCAAAAGAACATCTGGGAGAAGACCCAGAAGTTTGGAGAAGTTTGGAGAAGTTTTGAAAAAAAGTTTCATTGAGGGACTGACCCGCCGAGGCAACTCTAGCCGGCTTGCCTCAACCGTGACCCGGCCTGATTTGCAGGTTCGTCCCGGTGAAGAAAATCTCCAAAACAGAGACCAAGTCCGAACTTACAAAGTTGACCGGGACCTCCCAGCCAGAGTATACGAGGAGGGCTCCAAGGACGTTGGATCTAGATCCAGGTTTACCCCGGTCGAAGGATTTTCACCTCGAAAAAATGACTAAGTCCGAAGGTAACAATCTCCACCGAGGATTCCCGCGACACATATCCGGAGAAGGGTTCCAGGAGGTCGGATTGGACTGGCAGGTTCGTCCCACTGAAGAAAATCTTCAGAAAAACGACTAAGTGCGAAGGTAAACTTTTGACCGAGGCCTCCCGAGGCTTGTAGCCGAACTGGGCTCCATCGCGGTCGGCCTTAAAGATTGACTTTGCCCCGGTCAAGGTGCAACCAGATGACCCGATTGGTGCTTTTTGTTTCTATGCGCTAGAAAACAATAATTCTTTAAAAATTCATACCGATTTTATTTGTTTTTGTGTCATTTTAAAGATAAAAACATAATCTATTTTTTATAAATTGGTTTTGGATTTTTAAACTGTTTCCTGTGTTTTATTTAATTACTGTTTTGTGATATTTGAATGCTTTACACTCTGTCTACTAAGTTAAAGCCTTGTCGCTCGTTGCCAAGCTACCAAGGGTTGAGCTGGGTTTAATTTACTGAGACCTAACTGGGCCTAAGTGGAGGTTAGTGGCCTATTGCTAAGTGTAGGTACCTACCTGCCCTTGCCAATAACCCATTTTCCAACATCCAGCCCCAATAAATAGTCAAAGTTCCTATGCCATTCAAAGAAGGAACCTTATTATCTGAATTTTTAGGAAAAACAAAAAGGACCACTTTCTGTGCCAGCTGACAAGATGAATGGATCTTGGGAATTCGTTTGGGATCCAGACTCAGGATCACTTTATCTGGAAAGAAAGGGAGATACAGAAAATGAGCCAGGAAGGCACTTAATTGCCCTAATCTCTTACCAGAAGTAATGGACACCTAAAAGGCTGTCTTGGCAGAAAAACAAGATAGATATGATGAGTCTAGAGGCTGAAAAGGTTCTAAGTGCAAACCTCTCAAAACAATTTAGAGTTCCCATGAAGGGATTAGATGTGTAGTCATTGGATGTGTCCTTCTGAACCCCTGCAGCAATCTGAAGAGCAAAGGGGAGATGTGTGAGGAATTCATCAAAACATTTAGAGCACTGAGGCTGCCCATTAGAAGACTAAGTGGCTGGAGATAGCCCTTGTAAAAACCATCCCTGAGTAATTCCAAAATTTGGAAGGGATCAATGGCTATGAGATAAAGATGCCTGGAAGCACACTATCAAAGGAAATTACCCTTGTGTTTCTTGGATGAGGCTAATGTATATGGTTTATGTGATGCCTGAATGTCCAGAGCAACCGACCTTTAGCAACCAAGCTTCTCTAAATCTACCCTTTTAAATTCCAAGCTGTCCGCTTGATATGTTGTAATTAGATGTCTGGAAGAACAAGAAACAGAGGTGATAGAGGTTTAAGGGAAAGATGGACATATTCCCCTTTAGAAAGACTCATCAAGAGCAGGAACCACGGTTGGCATTGCCAAAAAGTTGGTACAAGGGGTCTCAGTGCCCCTCGCTTTCTGAATCTTCTGCAGCATCTTGGGGGGGGGAGAATAGGAAGTAATGCAAAACACTCTGTCTGGATGCCAAGGAATCAAACTCATCAATTGCCCAAGCCTCTGGACAACAGGTATCTGAACAGAAGCAGGGAAGCATTGCACTGACCTGATTGATAGGCGATAGTTGATGGAAGGAGGCATGTTTCAACTGAGGCTGCTTGTCCTACAATTCCGAGCCACCTTGACATATACTGCTGACAAGGCTATAAGGTGATTCTCTGCCCTTTGCAACTAGATTCAGCTTTCACCTCTTTGTACCTCCTTGACGGTTCAAGTACACCTCGCCACCTGGTAGTCACAACCACATCCAGGCCTTCCAATTGTGAAGAAAATGCCTAAGGGGCCCACTGCACTGCTTTTAGCTCCCTCCAGTTGGAATACTAACTGGCTTCCTGTGATGACCAGGCACTTTCCCTTTCCTGATCCCCCAGGGTTGCTGCTTCCCATCCCATAAAGACTGGCATCTGTACTGACCTATGTTGGCTAAGGGGGTTGCAAAGGAACACCCTTTGACAAATTGTTGGACACCAGTCACCAATCCAGATGATTGCAAATCTGAAATGTCACATGGATTAACTGATCGTAATTTTGAAACTATGGTGACCAGTGAAACAGGATGTGATTCACTAAAGGCATGAGATGGAACCTTGCCAATGGAACCACCATTGCTGTGACTGCCATTAGTCGGTGCACTTTGCACCTTGCTCTTGTTGACAGATTGGTTTGCTGTGAGATGGTTGATCGCATCTTGGAGAATAGTGAACCTTGGGATGGGAAGAAACGCTCGAACCAATACAGTATTGAACTAAGCTCCAATGAACAGTCTGTCTTGTAATGGATGCAAATGAGACATTGGAAAATTGCTTATGAAAGCCAGTCTCTTGAGTGTCCCAATCACAAGCTACACATGCTCTTGACCCTTCAAAAAAGAACAAGCAGATAATAATCAGTCTTCAAGGTATGGGAATATATAAATGATTTGTTTATGCAAAACAGCTATAGCATGTGCAAGTACCTTTGTAAACACCCTGGGAGATGTTGACAAAGTGAAAGGCAAGGCCTAGAACTGGAAATGCTGGTCAACAACAAAATGAAGAAAGCTTTGACTGGCTGGATAAACTGAAATGTGAAAGTAGGCATCCTGTAAGTCCAAAGTGACAAGGAAGTCCCCCTTGCCAATGACGGAGTTATGGACTTAATTGAAATCATTTTGAAATGTTCCACCAAAACATATTTTTTGAGTACCTTGAGATTCAACATGGGACGCAATCTCTCATTGGCCTTGGGAACCAACAATAAAATTGGGAAAAACCTATGCCTCTCTATGATGGAACCAGAATCACTGCTCCTTTGTCTGCTAAGGCCTGTTGTTGCAGATTCTCTTTTGACAGGGGGAGGAGTAGGAAGAAATAGGTCTTGAGGCAGTGCATTGAAAAAAAGGCATTTGCTAATAGCATTTGATAAACTCCAGAACCCATATGTTCATAATGCATTTCTCCCACTGAAGACAGAACCAACCTTACCTCGTCCCAATTTCCAAATAGTAATTTCTGGGACTGGACTTCACTCTCCTGACTGGTTGGTCGACCACAGGCCCGGACTTGAAAGGGATGTCTGTTCTGTGCCAGTTGGAATGATTTCTTTTGAACAAAGGACTTCTTCCCTACCACAAGCTCAAAGGCTTACACATTTACTTCTCCTCTGTGGCTTTCTGAATCATCTGATCTAGCTTCTGACCAAAAAGCTTCTGGCCTGCAAATTGAAGTTTTTGGATTCATGTGTCTGTGATTTCATCCTTAACAATCTCTGGCCTTCTACAGCAGCCTCAGCAGATGACGAAGTGGCCCAGAAACAATAAAATGTGATATCAGAGAGGAGATGGGCAAGAAGCTCAATCTCACATAACAGAGTGTAGGATGCTCGTTATTCTGAACAGTGTCATACAATGTTTGGAAGTCCTTAATCGATGCCTCGTTATATTATCTGCTTATGTGTTAGCTCTGAGAGAAGAATTTGTAGCTGCATATGATCTCTTTAACAGTGCTTGTACCTTCTTGTTTACCACCTCAGCAAGTGTAGCATCTTCGGAGGCTACACTTGACATAGAAACCATAGATGCCTGTAGGAAAGTGTGTCCTTTTGACATGGTTACCCCCACCTTTTGCCTGGTATCAGATCTGATTTTGATTGAAAGTGCAATGGGTTCTTGCTAATCAGGTCCCCAGTGCCTCATCTCTTTTCCTAAACTTTACAATTGTTCCCCAATAGGCAACTTCTTTAGCGCCCTTTGTTAGTCCCAAGTAAATGATATCCCTGGTACCTAGGGCCTGAGGTGCTTAAGAGGGTCCCTAAGGGCTGCAGCACAAATTGAGGTGCTAACGAGGCCCCCTAAGGGCTGCAGCACAAATTGTGCTACCCTAAGGGACCCCTCTCTAAGCACATGACAGCTTGCCATTGCAGGCTGCTTAACTTGGTGCAGACAAAGGTGAAAACACAACATGGCACACAGCCTGTGTGCCATGCTCCCTAACATTGCATGTAATATATGAAAATCACCCCTACATCAGGCCTTACAGCCCTAAGGCAGGGTGCATTATATTACATGCAAGGGTATATCTGCGATATGCCCCTGCTATGTCTTTGTCAATTCTCAGACATGGTAAGGGGCCAGGGAAGCCACTTTAAATGCATATGCTGGACACTGGTCAATACCAGTTCACCAGCTACATGACCGCTTCACTGAAGATAGGGATGTTTGGTAGCAAACATCTCGTATTGATATGCTCACACTAATTCCAGTGATGGATTTATCAATACATGCACCCATAGGGCACCTTAGAAGTGCTCCCTGAACATCTACCAGACTCTTGTGTACTTGCTGACTGGTTTCCTCCAGCCTGCAAACTGAGACACATTGTGGTCTCCTAGGGTGACAGCCTTCTGTTCTCAGGAAGCCCAGAACAAAAGCTTGTCTGGAAGAGGGTGCAAGACCCCCTCCCACCGGATGACCTGTTGATTAGCTTTCCTAAGGATGCTATCCTCAAAGGACTGCCACCTTTGAAATGCGAATCTGGCTCCCCTCACAGGAGAGGAAGCCACTCCTCCTATCCAGAGCCCACATGGCACCTTGACAGGAAGGAAAATTAGCTAGTCAGGTAGGTGTGCCACCCACAGGCTAGTATTACCCCTAAGTTGGGCTACTGAGAGGTGGACATGAAATTTCAGAGGTAGCCATCTTTGTGATGGCATACCTAGGAATTATGGGACAGGGTTATGCCTACTTCCCACAGGATGTGATCATATAGAAGGCATAGCGACCCCAAGGGTCAGTAGCCCATTGGCTACTACACTATACCCACCTTATGCCCCTACATTCAGTATTTAGAGGAGCCCATGGCACCGGAGAAGCAGATCCTGATGACCTAAGAAAACCAAGGACACATAAAAGCCACAAAAGCAGAAAAGGAGAAGAGAAGCAACTGACCTGGTACTCACCCTGCCGGCCTGTCTGCATCCCTCATCGAGATCTGCACCAAAGTCGACTTGCTCTGCGGCTGTTGATTTCAGAATTATGGGAGGACTGCCTGCCTTCAATAAAGATTCAAGACCTCCCATTAACAGCGGACATGTTGTCCAGCAAACTCCAAAGAAGGGATATCCTGAAGCCTCTTGAACTGCCAAAACCCGACACCTGAAGTCACCACTGCACCTGCCACCCGAGTTGAAGTGGACCACAAGTGCCAATAAGGTCCCCTAGCACTCCAGAGTCGGAATCCATTGTGGTTTCACACCTCCTGGACTCCCCCCCTCCCACTTGAAGTCACCTCTGCATCCATCTCCCCTGAGCCATGGAGAAGGGAACCTAAGGTGCCTACCTGTGCCCAAGCATTGTGAGGCCCCAGGCCCGCTGTTGGTTCAGCCTGACTGGCCTCCAGGTCAGAGCCTGCAGCCTCTTTTCGCAGTGACCGATCTCCATTGAAACGCATTGTGCACCCAACGCTGTTTTTCACCCTGCACCGAGCCGCCCCTGGGCTGCTGGTGGTATACTATTGGTGCTGCCTGGGACTATGCCCACTACTCACCTTAACTCCTGGAGATTGGTCTTGTAAGTCACTTTTCTCTACCTGTTTGGCTGAACTTGTTTTTCCTCCGATAGGATAACATGGCAGAACACTGAAATTGCACTGTGTCCACTTTTTAAAGTGAAAAGATTTCCTATTTCAAAAATACTTAACTGAACGATTTTACTCTGATGCCTAACATGTATAAAGATACTTGCTATCTTTGTAAATTGGTGTGGATCTACTTTTTCAGTTATGTCTCATTTATTGACTATTGTGTGTATTTGTGGATGTCACACTACCTCCAAATAGAGCACTTTGGGATTGCAAACCCCTGTCCACTCACTGGTGAATGCTTGGACCCTTTACATGGTATTGACATGCACATATAGGGCTAGCTTCCTACAATGCCAACATACTATTCACTTTTGGTGTTCGGGGATTTGTTCCTTAAAGTTTCTGATAAGGTTGCTCTTATTGAGAAAATGTTGAATAGATTGTCAGGATCCTTCTACTCTTTATAGGGCATTGATTTAATGATGTTGTGCATGGGTAAGACATCTGCTTCCATGTAACTGTATTGGGCAAATAACCCATCCTCTTGTCTGGGTGTTCATCAATACTCAAAATCTTCAGAATATATTTTAAGAGGTCTTTCAGCTGTGGGCCTTTGCTCTTTAATCAGAATCCTGATCATCTTCATTATCAAGCTTTTGTTTATTGGTTAAGGGTTCAACTGAACCAGAATCAACAGGCTCCTTAATTAAGGCCTGAAGCTCAGCACGGGAAAACTGCAGAACTTCATCTTCTTCAGGTTCTCAAACAACCAGCTCAACAAAATGCTCCTTATGTGCTCTTTTTTGCCCTCCATTTAAAAAAACAGGTAAGCAAAGCAGTAAGACGCTAATTCGGTATCCAAAAAATGCATAGCCTGCCAGATATGCACCTAGGGCGCACTGACAGTGGTCAGGGATACCATGCTATGCAGCTCCTATTGGCCTGAACTCCAATGCTAGAATAGCTCCCCAGCACATTGACGGGGAGCGTGTCGGAAGAATGGTGTGAATAGTTCCTTGTGCCCCATGTCAAAAAAAAAAAAACAAGTAAGAATCATAACATTGCTGCTGTATATAAAACAAATGCGGCTTGTACTGAGGACAGATAAAACATAGTATGGGTGGAAGGGAGACGGTGCTACCTATACTAGTTCTATAAATAGAAGAAGTCTGCTTGCAGACAGGGTCTTCGACCCAGGGCATGGCATACACCTCTGTCAGAGGGGGAGTTGCCTCACTGTTTAGGTGTGGGACAAGGCGCACGAAGATGAGGGGTTAATATCTGTTCTCCTGTGTGGATAGAGTTGCTGTGTGTATGCATAGGTTTATCAACTAAAATAATTAACTCCTGGGAGCAGGTATGGATAAGGCCAAATTAAAGCAAAGTCAAATAATGCATTATCATGGTGACTTGCAAGTGCGTGCCTGTTAGAAATTGGGTTTTTGGTTGGCAGTCAGGTTACCCCCTGTCCAAGCAAAAGCCCTCACTCTAGTCAGGGTAAGTCACACACAATCCAAGATTATCCTGTGCCCACCCTCTGGTAGCTTGGCACGAGCAGTCAGGCTTAACTTAGAAGGCAATGTGTAAAGTATTTGTGCAATAAATCATACAATACCACCATATAGCACTACAAAAATACACCTAACAGTGTTTAGGAAAATATAGAATATTTATCAGGATAATTGTAGGTCAAAACGAATAAAGTTGCAATGTGAATTTGTAGAGATATCACTGAAAAGTGATACAAAGGCCCTCATTACGACCCTGGCGGTTTGTAACCGCCAGGGCCGCGGGACGCGGGACGCGGTGGCACCGCCGACAGGCCGGCGGTGCCCCGCGGGGCATTCTGACCGCGGCGGCTTAGCCGCGGTCAGAGAAGGGAAACCGGCGGTCTCCCGCCGGTTTCCCGCCGGTTTCCCGCTGCCCCCAAGGAATCCTCCAAGCCGGCGCAGCTTGCTGCGCCGGCTTGGGGATTCCGACTCCCCCTCCCGCCATCCAGTTCCTTGCGGTTCTCCCGCCGGGAACCGGATGGCGGGAGGGGGAGTCGCGGGGCCCCTGGGGGCCCCTGCAGTGCCCATGCCAATGGCATGGGCACTGCAGGGGCCCCCGTAAGAGGGCCCCGCTTGTATTTCACTGTCTGCATAGCAGACAGTGAAATACGCGACGGGTGCAGTAGCACCCGTCGCACCTTCCCACTCCGCCGGCTCGATTACGAGCCGGCTTCATGGTGGGAAGGTCGTTTTCCCCTGGGCTGGCGGGCGGCCTTTCGGCGGCCGCCCGCCAGCCCAGGGGAAAACTTGGAATGCCGGCCGCGGTCTTCAGACCGCGGTGCGGTATTCCTGCGGCGCAACTTTGGCGGGCGGCCTCCGCCGCCCGTCAAAGTTGTAATGAGGGCCAAAGTGTCTTAAGTCTTTAAAAAGCAAACAAAGTCTCTTTCAAGCACAAAGTACCTGGTTTGGAGTGGAAAATCTCCTCAGAGGGCCACCAAAGAAGAGATACGTGGAAAAAGGGTGTTTGCGTCTATTTCTCCCCAGCACACACGGACTTGCGTCGTTATTTTTCACGCAGGGAAGTCATGCGTCGTTTTCCGGCACGCGGACAGTCTCTTTCTGTGGATCGCGGGGATTACCAGATGTCCCGGGTCTGTGCGTGGATTTTCCTGCTTGTTTTCCGGCTGCGCGTCGAAATTACGATCTCAAGGCAGGCGTCGCGTCGATTTCTCCTCTGGAGGTCGGGCTGCGTTGTCCTTGCGAAGCCGTGCATCGAAGTTTCGGTTGTCCCAAAGGCGTTGCGTCGATCAGCGTCGGTGTGCGGCGTTTTTCTCGCCGCGGAACAAGCTGTGCGTCGAAAATTTCGGCGCATGGAGCGTCCGAGTGAAAAAGAGAAGTCTTTTTGGTCCTGAGACTTCAGGGAACAGGAAGCAAGCTCTATCCAAGCCCTTGGAGAGCACTTTCACAGCCAGACAAGAGTTCAGCAAGGCAGCAGGCCAACAGCAAGGCAGCAGTCCTTTGTAGAAAGCAGACAGGTGAGTCCTTTGAGCAGCCAGGCAGTTCTTCTTGGCAGGATGTAGTTTCTGGTTCAGGTTTCTTTTCCAGCAAGTGTCTGATGAGGTAGGGCAGAGGCCCTGTTTTATACCCAAATGTGCCTTTGAAGTGGGGGAGACTTCAAAGAGTGGCTAAGAAGTGCACCAGGTCCCCTTTCAGTTCAATCCTGTCTGCTAGGGTCCCAGTAGGGGGTGTGGCAGTTCTTTGTGTGAGAGCAGGCCCTCCACCCTCCCAGCCCAGGAAGACCCATTCAAAATGCAGATGTATGCAAGTGAGGCTGAGTACCCTGTGTTTGGGGTGTGTCTGAGTGAATGCACAAGGAGCTGTCAACTAAGCCCAGCCAGACGTGGATTGTAAGGCACAGAAAGATTTAAGTGCAAAGAAATGCTCACTTTCTAAAAGTGGCATTTCTAGAATAGTAATATTAAATCCAACTTCACCAGTCAGCAGGATTTTATATTACCATTCTGGCCATACTAAATATGACCTTCCTACTCCTTTCAGATCAGCAGCTACCACTTCAATACTGTATGAGGGCAGCCCCAATGTTAGCCTATGAAGGGAGCAGGCCTCACAGTAGTGCAAAAACAAATTTAGGAGTTTTACACTACCAGGACATGTAAACTACACAGGTACATGTCCTGCCTTTCACCCACACAGCACCCTGCTCTAGGGGTTACCTAGGGCACACATTAGAGGTGACTTATATGTGGAGAAAGGGGAGGTTTAGGCTTGGCAAGTACTTTTAAATGCCAAGTCGAGGTGACAGTGAAACTGCACACACAGGCCTTGCAATGGCAGGCCTGAGACAAGAAAAAAGGGGCTACTTAAGTGGGTGGCACAACCAGTGCTGCAGGCCCACTAGTAGCATTTAATCTACCGGCCCTATGCACATAGAGAGCACATTACTAGGGACTTATAAGTAAATTAATAGTCCAATCAGGTATGATTCAAGGTTACCATGTTTTAAGGGAGAGAGCATATGCACTTTAGCACTGGTTAGCAGTGGTAAAGTGCGCAGAGTCTAAAAGCCAGCAAAAACAGTGTCCAGGAAGGGGAGGGGAGGCAGGCAAAAAGTTAGGGGTGACCACCCTAAGGCTGTCAGGTCTAACATGTGTCCCCCCCAGCTGAAAGTGGGGAGAGCTACCCGACCTCCTGGGAGCTCTCATCGCTAAGGCGGAATTATCTGGAGAGACCATCAGCATTGGCATGGTCAACCCCTGGGCGATGTTCCACCGTAAAGTCCATCCCCTGTAGGGAAATTCACCACCTCAAGAGTTTTGGATTCTCACCCCTCATCTGCATGAACCATCTGAGGGGCCTGTGGTCTGTCTGAACCCGGAAGTGAGTCCCAAACAGGTAGGGTCTTAGCTTCTTCAGTGCCCAGACCACAGCAAAAGCTTCTCTCTCAATAGCACTCCACCTTTGTTCCCGTGGTAATAGCCTTCTGCTAATAAAGACTACTGGTTGGTCTAGGCCCTCCTCATTTAGCTGTGCTAGGACTGCCCCTATGCCATGCTCTGAAGCGTCTGTCTGCACGATAAATTCCTGGGAGTAGTCAGAGGCCTTGAGCACGGGGCCATGCACATGGCTTCCTTCAGGGAGTCAAAGGCTTTCTGACAAGCCTCTGTCCAATTCACCAACCTAGGTTGTTTCTTGGAAGTGAGTTCTGTCAAGGGTGACACAATGGTACCATAGCCCTTGACAAATCTGCGGTAGTATCCTGTGAGGCCTAAAAAGGCTCTCACCTCAGTCTGAGTTCTAGGTGGTTGCCAGGCCTTGATAGTTTCAATCTTGGCCTGGAGTGGCTGCACCTTGCCACCACCCACTAGGTGTCCCAAGTACACCACGGAACCCTGCCCAATCTGGCATTTACTAGCTTTGATGGTCAGGCCTGCCTGTTGCAGGGCCTGAAGCACCTCCTTGAGGTGGAGCAGGTGTTCCTCCCAGCTGGAACTGTAGACAGCTATGTCATCCAGGTAGGCTGCACAGAAGGCATCCTTGCCAGCTAGGACCCCGTTAACCAACCGTTGGAAGGTAGCGGGGGCATTTTTCAATCCAAACGGCATCACCCAGAACTGGTAATGGCCATCAGGGGTTGAAAATGCGGATCTTTCTTTAGCCCCCTCAGTCAGGGCGATCTTCCAGTACCCTGAAGTAAGATCAAACGTACTCAGGAACTTGGCAGCGCCCAGCCTGTCAACGAGCTCATCAGCTCGGGATGGGGTGAGCATCAGTCCGTGTGACTGAGTTGAGACCCCGATAGTCCACACAGAACCGGAGTTCTGGCTTCGCACCTGGGGCAGTAGCCTTAGGGACCAACACCACTGGGCTGGCCCAGGGACTACTGGATTTCTCGATAACCCTTAGAGCTAACATCTTGGAGACCTCCTCCTTGATGCTGGCCTTCACCTTATCCGATAACCTGTAAATTTTGTTCTTCACAGGGAGACTGTCACCGGTGTCAATGTCATGAACACAGAGGTGGGTCAGTCCAGGAGTAAGGGAGAACAGGGGGGAGAACTGCTCCAACAGCTCATAGCAGTCTCCTTTCTGGTTTAGAGTCAGGGAGTCAGAAAGAATGACCCCGTTCACTGACCCATCACCTTCTTGGGCAGAGAGGAGGTCGGGGAGAGGTTCACTCTCCTCTTCCATTCCTTCATCTGTGACCAGAAGCATGTTGATCTCAGACCTCTCAAAATGAGCCTTTAGTCGGTTAACATGGAGCACCCTTAGGGGGTTCCTAGGGGTTTGGAGGTCCACTAGGTAAGTGGCCTCCCCTTTCCGCTCCTTTACTTCAAATGGGCCAGACCAGCGGTCCTGGAGAGCTCTAGGCTCTACTGGCTCCATTACCCACACTTTGTCTCCAGGTTGAAACTCTACCAGGGTGGCCTTCTGGTCATACCAGCGTTTCATTACCTCTTGACTGGCCTCAAGGTTACTTTGGGCCTCTTTCCAGAAGCGAGTCATCTGGTTGCGGAGGGCCAACATGTAGCTGACCACGTCCTGAGGGGGTGCCTTTGGAGCTTTCTCCAACCCCTCCTTGACAATGCTTAAGGGTCCCCTGACAGGGTACCCATAGAGAAGCTCAAAGGGACTGAACCCTACCCCCCTCTGGAGGACCTCTCTGTAAGCAAAGAGAAGGCATGGTAAGAGGACGTCCCACTTACGCCTCATGGCCTCAGGGAGGCCACCAATCGTGCCTTTCAAGGTCTTGTTGAATCTCTCCACAACACCATTAGACTGGGGGTGATAGGGTGTGGTGAACTTGTAGGTTACACCACACGCATCCCACAGAGACTTCATGTATGCAGACATGAAGTTAGTGCCTCTGTCAGACACTATCTCCTTGGGGAATCCCACACGGGTAAATATCCCCTTCAGAGTTCTGTTCACCACCGGTGCAGTTACGGTCCTCAGAGGGATTGCCTCTGGGTAACGGGTGGCATGGTCCACCAAAACCAGGATGAACCTGTTGCCTGAGGCAGTTTTGGGGTCCAATGGACCAACAATGTCGATGCCCACCCTTTCAAAGGGGGTGCCAATGACAGGAAGTGGAATCAGGGGGGTTTTAACCCTTTTTCCTGCTTTACCACTGGCCTGGCAGGTAGGACAAGATCTGCAGAACTTATCTTAGTTTGTCCTCATTCTGGGCCAATAAAAGTGGGTGACAAGCCTGTCAAAGGTCTTGCCTTGCCCCAAATGTCCTGCCAGGGGAATGTCGTGAGCCAGACCCAGTAGGAAGGTTCGGTAACACTGGGGGACCACCAGCGTACGCGCTGCCCCAAAGGCCGGAACCTTAGGCTCACTGTAGAGGAGATCATTCTCCCAGTATATGTGGTGATCGCCAGAGGCTTCACCTGCTGCCTGGTCTGAGGCTTGTTTCCTCAAACCTTCCAGAGTGGGACATTCTTTCTGCGCCTTGCAGAATTCCTCCCTGGTGGGTCCACCCTCAACTTGCCAGCCAGCAAGCTCAGGTAAGTCACCTAGGGTGGCAATGTCTTCCCCAGTTGGCTCGGGAGCCTCCTCCTCAGGAGCCCCGTCAGCCACTGCGGGAACTTCTGGGGCTGGTTTCCCGCGCCCCTTGCCCCTCCTCTTGGCAGCTCTCTGGGCCATTGTTCCAGGCTCCAGGCGCCCTTGACTTCCCTCTCGGTCAGCCATGGACCGTGTGGTCATGCAGACCCACTCAGGTAACCCTAACATCTCCAGGTGAGACCTGAGCTCCACTTCTTTCCAAGCAGTATACTCAAGATCATTGCCTAACAGACAATCTACAGGCATGGCAGGACTCACAGCTACTTTCAGAGTACCAGAGACCCCCCCCCATTCAAAGGGAACCAGAGCCACCGGTAGGTGACTCTCACGATTGTCAGCGACTATGACCTGGTGGAATGTATTAGGGACTATCTGCTCTGTTGACACCAGCTGACTCTTGATAGTAGTCATGCTGGCTCCTGTGTCACGCAGAGCCTCCACCTTCTGCCCATCAATGGTGACCCACTGCCTGTACTTGGAAGTATTTTGGGGCATGTGGGCTTTGGGCACCATTTCTCCTTCTCCCAGGGACACTAGGGAAATCTCTACCTGTTCCCCAAAGCTATCTGGGTCCATCTCCCCCCCGAGCGCTACACTAGTCAACGCAGGTGTCTGTCCGGTAGTGGACGGTGCCCTCTTGGAGCACTGGGGGTCGCCTTTATAGTGACCATACTGGTAACACTCCATGCATTTGGGATTGGATTTTCCTGACCTATCATATGTCCCTGGCTTTTTCCCAAATCTGGAAAAGGAAGGGTTGCCACCCCCTCCCTGGGAATTCTTTTGGGGGCCTTTTGAGAGTTCCTTATCTGTAAGTTTATCTCCCCCCTCTTTCTTCTGTTGGGAACCCTGACCACCTTTGTGGGTGTCCCCCCCAGGTACCTTCTTGGACACTCTGGTGCTAGCCCAGAGGTCCGCCTCCTCAGCAAGCTTCCTGGGATCAGTCAGCTTACTATCCACTAAGTGCTGGTGCAACTCTGTATAAGTACTATTAAGCATATGCTCTCTCAGAATCAAGTCATATAAACCTTTATAATCATCTACTTTGTTGCCCCGCACCCATCCATTCAGTGCCTTACTGGAGAAGTCAAAGAAATCTACCCATGTTTGTGTGGTTTGTTTGGTGCTGTCCCTGAACCTCTGACGGTATCCCTCAGGGGTCAGCCCAAACTTGGCAAGTAAAGTGGCTTTCTGAAGTGGGTATGTGTTTTGATCAGGTTGATCCAATGTGAGAAGTGTGTCCCTCCCCAATGGCGGTACATAACCCCACATAGCTATCCCCCATTGCCCTTCAGGAACCTCATGAGCCCTTAGTGCAACTTCATAAGCAGCTAACCATTTATCTATGTCATCTCCCACCAAAAAACGGGGCACCATATTTTTGGGTATACGAACCTTCTTTTCTCCATCAGGTCCTGTCAGTATGCTGCCACCATTATTGCTGGATTCAGACTGCTTTGCCTTGAGATCCAGCTCCTTGAGACTCAGTTCATGAACCAATAACAGTTTATTTTCAGCCAAGGCTCTCTCAGCTGCAGCTTCAGCTCTTTCAGCTTCAATCTGTTTGGCTGCTCTTTCAGTCTCAGCTTGCTTGGCTTCTCTCTCTGCCCTTCTTTCCTCCTGTTGAGCCTCAATTTTCAGTTTTGCCATTTGCAATTGGAACTCCCTTTCCTCTCTCCTTTCCTCTGTGGTCAGGCTTTGCACAGAGACACTGCTCCCTGGTCTGGAAGGGGGCACAATTGCAGTGGTAACACCATCCACAGATAGTGACAAATCCTCTGAGGGGCCATTTTCTGGCTCCTCTTCCTCATCATCCTCTTCTAAATGGGCTTCTGCCCAGGCCCTCAGCGCCACTTGAAAGTCCTCCTTTTTGGAGGCCCCTTGGCTGGGTACCCTCATTGCCCTGCAGAATCCTTTTAGTTGTTTGACCGTATATGTATCCAACAGGACTAGGTCAAAGTCTCCTATCTGAGACCCAGTCAGAGACATGTTGAATGAGGATTTAGTTTTTGAAAATTGTCAGGAAAAAACGAATTTGCAAAAAGAGATAAAAAATCAAGTTGACCTTCAACTGTGGGTAGGTAGTGAAATACTTAGCTACTGTATGTCACTGCACAAATACAAGTCCTATCCTCACCGCTGATCACCAATGTTAGAAATGGGGTTTTTGGTTGGCAGTCAGGTTACCCCCTGTCCAAGCAGAAGCCCTCACTCTAGTCAGGGTAAGTCACACACAATCCAAGATTATCCTGTGCCCACCCTCTGGTAGCTTGGCACGAGCAGTCAGGCTTAACTTAGAAGGCAATGTGTAAAGTATTTGTGCAATAAATCATACAATACCACCATATAGCACCACAAAAATACACCACACAGTGTTTAGAAAAATATAGAATATTTATCAGGATAATTGTAGGTCAAAACGAATAAAGTTGCAATGTGAATTTGTAGAGATATCACTGAAAAGTGATACAACGTGTCTTAAGTCTTTAAAAAGCAAACAAAGTCTCTTTCAAGCACAAAGTACCTGGTTTGGAGTGGAAAATCTCCTCAGAGGGCACAGAAGAAGAGATACGTGGAAAAAGGGTGTGTGCGTCGATTTCTCCCCAGCACACACGGACTTGCGTCGTTATTTTTCACGCGGGGAAGTCGTGCGTCGTTTTCCGGCGCGCGGACAGTCTCTTTCTGTGGATCGCGGGGATTACCAGATGTCCCGGGTCTGTGCGTGGATTTTCCTGCTTGTTTTCCGGCTGCGCATCGTTCTGCGGGGCTGCGCGTCAAAATTACGATCTCACGGCAGGTGTCGCGTCGATTTCTCCTCTGGAGGTCGGGCGGCGTTGTCCTTGCGAAGCCGTGCGTCGAAGTTCCGGTCGTCCCAAAGGCGTCGTGTCGATCAGCGTCGGTGTGCGGCGTTTTTCTCACCGCGGAACAAGCTGTGCGTCGAAAATTTCGGCGCACGGAGCGTCCGAGTGAAAAAGAGAAGTCTTTTTGGTCCTGAGACTTCAGGGAACAGGAGGCAAGCTCTATCCAAGCCCTTGGAGAGCACTTTCAAAGGGGAGACTTCAAAGAGTGGCTAAGAAGTGCACCAGGTCCCCTTTCAGTTCAATCCTGTCTGCCAGGGTCCCAGTAGGGGGTGTGGCAGTCCTTTGTGTGAGAGCAGGCCCTCCACCCTCCCAGCCCAGGAAGACCCATTCAAAATGCAGATGTATGCAAGTGAGGCTGAGTACCCTGTGTTTGGGGTGTGTCTGAGGGAATGCACAAGGAGCTGTCAACTAAGCCCAGCCAGACGTGGATTGTAAGGCACAGAAAGATTTAAGTGCAAAGAAATGCTCACTTTCTAAAAGTGGCATTTCTAGAATAGTAATATTAAATCCAACTTCACCAGTCAGCAGGATTTTATATTACCATTCTGGCCATACTAAATATGACCTTCCTACTCCTTTCAGATCAGCAGCTACCACTTCAATACTGTATGAGGGCAGCCCCAATGTTAGCCTATGAAGGGAGCAGGCCTCACAGTAGTGCAAAAACGAATTTAGGAGTTTTACACTACCAGGACATGTAAACTACACAGGTACATGTCCTGCCTTTCACCCACACAGCACCCTGCTCTAGGGGTTACCTAGGGCACACATTAGAGGTGACTTATATGTGGAGAAAGGGGAGGTTTAGGCCTGGCAAGTACTTTTAAATGCCAAGTCGAGGTGACAGTGAAACTGCACACACAGGCCTTGCAATGGCAGGCCTGAGACAAGGAAAAAGGGGCTACTTAAGTGGGTGGCACAACCAGTGCTGCAGGCCCACTAGTAGCATTTAATCTACCGGCCCTATGCACATAGAGAGCACATTACTAGGGACTTATAAGTAAATTAATAGTCCAATCAGGTATGATTCAAGGTTACCATGTTTTAAGGGAGAGAGCATATGCACTTTAGCACTGGTTAGCAGTGGTAAAGTGCGCAGAGTCTAAAAGCCAGCAAAAACAGTGTCCAAAAAGGGGAGGGAGGCAGGCAAAAAGTTAGGGGTGACCACCCTAAGGCTGTCAGGTCTAACAGTGCCCAAGTTCACATTCATTGGGAGAGAGCAACAGTGTTTTAGCTTGAGTCCTTTATTCATTAAAATTCTTCAAGTCTCTGGTTCACATAACCCTTCTGTGAATTTTACTTTCACTAGTGTGTCAGTTTGCCCCCAATTAGAAGTCACGTTCCTATTTTGTTGCTTGTCTTCCTACTGATTTGCGTGTAATAGTTTGCTGCTGACACTGAGAAGCACTACATTGCACTGTCTATTCTAACATACAAATATTTCAAATACTGTGAAAACTGAGTTCCAGTGGCAGTCAGCTTAGGAGGGCATACAATAAAAATAAAAGTTAAAGGGCACCTACCCGGTGAAGATCTTCTCTCTTACATCATGTGTCGTCTCTCACAGCTTGACGTCACGGGAGCCAGGGAACTGAACAAGCCAATCCTGTCGCTGGTTTCATGCTGGTACTGTCGCAAGACGGCCAGCCAAAGGGACATGCGCACTTCAAACATGAACAGGTCCCTGCTGCCACTTGGCAGCAATTGCCACACCCCATCCTGGCACTCTGTTGTCGGAGGGGCCACCCCTTCTGAATTTAGCAAATCCATTGTCCTTTCGAATGCCAGTTATTAGCTTGATTGTTGAAAATCAATTGTCCATGAGCTACCAGAATAACACTGTGGTAACATAGGCTTGGATACATGAACCATTGTGATTGGTTACAGTTTTGATGAGGAAGTGAACAACATTTTTTTTTCAAGAACTAATTGCTATTTATCACAGTTCCATCATGGTATCCTGTCACAATGAGGAACTGAGTATCATTAAAACACACAATAAATAAAACAGGTTCCCATTTCTTAATATATATGTAAATATATATGGCATGTTACTCCAAAATGAGCGTCCCTGTTATTGTTTGGCGCAGGAGAGAAGACAATGGGCCATATTTATACTCTGTTTGCGCCGGATTTGCGTCGTTTTTTTTTACACAAATTTGACGCAAAACGAACTCCATATTTATACTTTTGCGTTAGACGCATCTAGCGCCAAAGTTCATGGAGTTTGCGTCATTATTTTAGCGTGGACACCTTCCTTGCGTTAATGATATGCAAGGTAGGCGTTCCCGTCTAAAAAATGACTCCGAGGCATGTGCGCCGTATTTATACTCCCGGGCAAAAATGACGCCCGGGAGTGGGCGGGTCAAAAAAAATGACGTCCAGCCGCTTTTGCGTCGTTTTTTTAGCGCCTGGTCAGGGCAGGCGTTAAGGGACCTGTGGGCGGAAGGAGCCCAGAGGTGCCCTCCCATGCCCCCAGGGACACCCCCTGCCACCCTTGACCACCCCAGGAGGACGCCCAAGGATGGAGGGACCCACCCCTGGGACATTAAGGTAAGTGCTGGTAAGTATTTTTTTTTTTTTGTGGCATAAGGGGGCCTGATTTGTGCCCCCCTACATGCCACTATGCCCAATGACCAATAAGTCCCCTGGGCATGGCCATTGGGCTAGGGGGCATGACTCCTGTCTTTGCTAAGACAGGAGTCATTTCAATGGGGGTTGGGAGTCTAAAAAAATGGTGCAAATCGGGTTGAGGCGAAAATTTTGCCTCAGCCTGACTTGCCCCATTTTTTTACGCCCAAGCTACATTTTCCCCTACGCCGGTGCTGCCTGGTTTAAGTAATTTTTTTTCATGCACACCAGGCAGCTCCGCCGGCTAATGCCGGCTAACGTCATTGAATAAATATGGCACCCGCATGGCGCTTCAGAATGGCGTTAGCCGGCGTTAAATATTTTGACGCACAACTGCGTTAGCGCAGTTGTGCGTCGAAAAGTATAAATATGGCCCAATATACCTTTACTGCAATTTAACTACAGAGCAGCCACACCCCCAATGCAAAGTTAAAGAGCAATTCAGTATTTTTTCAAGCATGGTGACGTGCAGAATATAGAGTTAAAGGGCACCTGCAGGCCATCATTTTGAATGCAACCGAACATTTTACTGTTACAACAATTTCGAAAACTACGATGTTTAAAGACGCCTTGCACTAAAGGTAAACAGCTGGAGGATGGGTATTTTTCTGGTGTCCTGGCCCAAATCAAACTGCCCGACATAGATGTACAAACTATTGAGTCCTGTGGTCCATTAATTACAACTCTACAAACCACTTGAGCCACATTCAAACCTTTACACTTTTTACACCACTTGAACTAATAACGTAATCTCTTTCTGCTTGTTTTCTGTAACACAGTTCCCCAAAGTGGTTATAAGTCCACATATCTGCAGTGTGTACTTTCCCCCTGACTGACTTTCATATTAAGCTCTTCATTATAAGATATACAGGAACACCACACCAGTAATTCTGCAACTGAATCTTGTCATCTTGAATTTTATGCAGTCAGTTGCGTCGCAGTTGTGATGCAGGAATCTGTAATAGTTCTGTGGCATCGTGGTCCTGTAAGAAATAGCCAACCCTAAAAAAAACAAAAAATGAAAACTGATGTGTATGCCACTCTTGCCCTTTTACATTCCCTTCAAACATGTCCATGTTTGTGGAACTTTGTTATGGCGGAAGAAGCATGAAGATGTGTAAATGTTCAGTGTGTTTATTGGCAATAATGAACACACAACAGTGAAGCCACCGTTGACATCTCGTCCGGACACGCGCCAACTGCCACCAGCGGAACGTACCATGCACGAGCTTCATCAGTTGAATCTTAACACTAACATTCTACATGTTTCATTCTAACATTCTACATGCTCACCACATAGATGCAGAGCATAACAAACTTGCTGTCCACCTCCATCAGGGTTGGACTGGCCTATACGGATATCCGGCGAAGCCCAACGGGCTGGTCTCACAGGTCAGAGTGTGGCCACTTTTTTCGATGTGTGTGGGCCTGTTTTATGATCTGGTGGACCGGTTTTGTTGCTAAGTTCCCTGATATTACAGCAAACACGGCGTACATCAAGCGCACTCCATACAGTCTTCCATATGTGTGAAAAATTTAAAGTGTGTGTCTGAACAGCTTCAAATCTGCCTCAGTTTTCTCTATTTTCTGTTCCAGTCCAATACTGGCTTCAATATGATCCCTTGCTGTCACTTGCACGCAAGTCACATTTGACACGCTTCAGACCAGATATTTATAATTTACAATTTTTCAGTGTGTTAACATGGTGTAAGCCACTAACGATTTATGAACCTGCCCCTCTCACATTTATGCAATGTATTTTTGTTGAATGACACAGTATGGAATTCAGACTGCTTCTGCGTTACCTGTCTTACAACTCATTTTTTAAACCTTCTTTACCATATTTCATGCGCCACTTGTGCTACTTCCTGTGCCCACTATTCTCTTCATCACTTTCAAATACTTTTCAGACCTGCTGTAGATGAATACTGAATCTGATGTCCTTGTTACATCATTCAGTATGTTTGTGCTTGTGGCAGATGAAGCGGCTGAGAGTGAGAGAACTGACCTGATTGTACATGTGATCAGAAGCGGGTGGGGAGTGAAAAGGAGACAATGAACTGCCCTGTGCCTTTTTTGCAGTACAGAGGAGGGCAAATGTAAGTCTCGGATTCTATGTGTCAGCACCGCAGGAGCTGCTTTTATCAGAGTAAGTGCCCAGTTCCATACGTGAGGCATTAGAAAGGGTGAGTAGTCCTAACAATGTCATACAAAGGTCCCCTTTTGTGTGACTACAATGGTTCTGTTGGTAGTTGTAGACTATCAGTAGGAAGGAGTGGCCTTCTGCCCTTGCCACTTTGAGACATGTTGGCTTATTGGACGTTATCTGCTCACCAAGGTAAATTGCAACCTATTTCTTTTTAAATCAGAACTCACAATTTGCCTCTACATTTGTCAATTGAAAAGTCATGCCTGGTGTTATTTTTTTAACTCCTGACGTTTTAAAACACTTAGACCCTCTTACATGTGGCCTTTTATTGGATACTATTATTTGTCTCTTCTGATAAAATCTGACACCGAGATGTTCACAATTGTTTAGGTGTGATAATTATCGACTACTATGGGTTTTTGAGGAATAACGAAGAGTTTGACTCCTATCGCCCAAAATCGACATGTCCCTGTAATCTCAATGGAGTGCGGCTTTAGCCACAAAGCTCATAACTTCAGTATGTGCTGTAACAAGAGTTACAGCATATACCAGAATTAATGGGCCACTCAAAATCAGGACCTAACTGTTGCTCATCAGGTTCTACTATTTTGTAATTGTGTCCTTATTGGATTTGTTTTTCTCTTAGGGGCCCAAAGGTGACATCGGCCCGATGGTATGTACATTTTGCGTTCTCTTGTTCTTGCCATTGCTGTATGCACAATTGGTTTCTTTTGATGTGGACAGGTAATAGATAATATTTTCATAGTCAATAAAGAGATAAAGCATCATTCTACTCAACTTCTACATCTCATGAAGTGGAAAGATTCAGAATAATAACGAAAGAAAACATGTATTTGTTATTATTTTTTAATAATAAAAAGAACAGTCCAGTACGAAATTCTTTGCTCACTGTTTTGTCTCTTTGAACAGCAATGCTTTTTGCAGAGCATTGCTTTGCCAGTGCCTAGTGGTACCACGAAATTGGGTACTAATAGCATCTCTTTACAGATCTTACAAAAAGAAATAATGAATATGATAGTCTATATACAAAAACACTTGACTATTAATATTATTAATAATATAATCTTTAACACAACCTACAGGACAATGTCTCATTTTTGAAGTGATAATAGCACCTCTGGATTTGCGGAAACATGATTTTGTACATTCAACTCACTGAAAACTTCCGGTGATACCACTGAAACATGTTTAGCATCCCTCGCCTCAAACTCTATCTTGGTCATACAAATGTTTAAGTTTGACAGTTGATGCACTGGAATTCAATTTATCATAATCTTACTATACAGAATTATAGATGGGTAACAATGAATTACGGGGATGTTTTTTGCTGAGGGCTTCTAAATGACATCAAATAGACAACAAGAGCCTAGCTTAAGTTGTGTAGATGTCACTCAGAAACCCACGGTGAATCACACCCCCGTAATTCAATTTTTACCCATCTATAATTTTATGTTATGTATGGCCCCCAAAATCATATACCCCTGCTTTTACCTGCTACTCAGTGGCAGAGGAGTAATGGGAGAGCCATACATAACATGACTTCTGTTATGTATCTCTGTTCCAGAGGTTACAAAAAAAAGAACAAAAAATACCTCCCAGCCTTGACCAACTCCTAGCACCTCCCCGGCTTTCCTTCTCCCTCCTGCAGCTGTGCCTTCTGCTTTCAGTCACATTAGACAAGCAACACTGCCCATTGAGGGTCTTGTCAGCCTGGCCTGGAAGGCCTTTATGAAATAGCAACAGTGGGTAACTTTTTTTTTTTTTATCAACTGTTGCTAAGTCATAAAGATGAGTTGTCAGATTTAAAAAAAAAAATTAATGGTAGTGGCTCTCTACCTAAGGCATACTTAACATTCCATTGACTGACTGCATGATGAATATTGTGTTGGACATAGGCAAGTACGTTTGGTGGTGGTGCAATAGTGGTAGGATATCCTGGTGCACAAAATCTCAGTCTGGAACCTGTAAGAGGCTCTCTTTGAACTTTTGAATAGCGTCTGTTGGCAGTACTGGTACTATCATATTCTGGAAAATGAACTTTTCATCTGATCACCCTGCTCACCAAATATCCTGGTTAATCACAAGTGAAATAGGAAGAATAAAACAACAACTTGGAGGCCAAAATTTGAAAGTGATAAGTCATTATCTCAAAATTTCTATTGTAATTTGTCAAACCTCTTCACAAATGTTCGATGGACATATCAGATAGACACATCTAGTTGCAGATTCCTTACCTTAGAATTTTCCGAGGTGTTAGTCTAGATCTGGAGATTTTTTGTGAGGTGACATAGATCACGTCTGCATCCATCGTCAGAGGCGTCCGTAGCGGATGTGACATTGCCGGTCCTATTTAGGTGCCACCCTGGTGTGTTGATGTCAGTTCTTTCCAAGCCAGCCAGCGCTGACCCGAAGAGAGCTGCCACTCATTTTTTGACTGGCTTTTTCTAGACTTTTTGTTGAAGTTTTTTGAGTTGTTTAACTCCTGATACGTTGAGGATGTAATTGAGGAAGACCACGTTCAAGCTCTATGGATCCTTTCTTCGGGTGATGTCCATGATAGATCTGCACCTCATGTGTGTTCTGTGCCTGGAGCACGATCCGACGTTGTTCTCTGAGTGTTGGGTCATGTATCTGAAGGCTTCGACAGAACGGTCCCTGAAGCTGATGACGACCTGATGCTTGACTCTGTGCAAGTCAAGAACTAGGTCAAGAGGAAGGTCCTGGGATCAGTTGTGGAGTCCCCCCTTATCGTCCTCCCACTCCAAATCCTTGGGACGATCAGGTAAGTCGAGGCATAGGAAGAAGTGGAAGAAGTCCAAGCATTCTTTAGGTGATGAGACGAGGGGGGGTCGTTATTCTAGGCCTCCATCTGTGGAGCCTGCACATGGGTCTACTCTGCACCTCCCAGAGTTTCCAGGAGTCAGAGTGAACCCTGACCAATAAAAAGAGTTTCATGAGGCCATGCGCCTTATTTTTATGCAGCCTGACTCTGCTGGTGTGCCTTCATGCTCTGCAGAGTCAGAAGTGGCCCTTCGGGTTCCACACCGGTGGATTCGGCCTTGGCGCAGAGGGGCACCCATGGATCCATGTCTGATCTGGTCCAGCGTTGGTCATCCCAAGCCGACCTTCACCAATGCAGGTCCTGAAGCTGACACTCCCTCAGCGCTCATGCCCCAGACTGTCGCCATCCCCATTCTTATTGCCAACTCTGACACAGAGCCAGATGGTCATCAATGGGCATGGCTAGGAGCCTTGCCTCCTATGTCAGATCCTGAGCCCCTTTCCTAAGGCCTAGGCTATGGTGATGAGTGGGAGGGCTTCTGGACCCTTTAGAATATCAGCTCCAAGACTCTATGGAATGGCAGACAGACTTGGGTGAAGCCAGCGGACTGGATACTTCTCCGGATACTGGCACGCTTTCCCTTCCTACCATAGCTACGGAGGAGGGAGCTTCAAATTCTGTGGTGGTGAAAAGGACAGCCGAGGTCCTGGATCTTGAGCTGCCTTCGGTGGCAGTTAGGACTAACCTCCTGACAGAGGTGCTCCAAACTGGAGCTTCATCCTCCAAACCTCGGTTCCCGTTTAATGAAGCCCCTACATATGTTCTAATGGGTACCTGGTCCAAACCCAGCACAGGGGCTTTGTGAAGAGGACAGTTGCCCATCACCATCGCCCGCTCCGGGTGATCCAAGTTTTCTGATGCAACAACCCTCCCATGAAAGCTTGATTATCCAAGCCTCCAACTCCCAGGGAACATTCCCTTACGCAGCCCCGATTAGGGAATACAAATGGCTGGACTCATTTGGGAAGACCTTTTTTTCTTACACCAACCTTGCATTGCTTTCCGTGAACACCACATGCCTTTTGGGCCGTTAGTCTCTAAGTGCTGCCACAGGTCCCAGGTCCCAGAGGAGGCCGGGCTGTACTCTGTCAAGCAGTTGCTAATGGGAGAGATGCAGCAATGTTCATGATCCGATGTGGACTGGACATGACTGACTCACTGGGCACAGCGGTTTCGTCAATAGTGGCCCTGAGGCACCACGCCTGTTTGAGGATATCCAGCTTTTCGAGGATGTCCAAGCCAATCTGATGGGCGTGCCCTTTGATGGCACTCAGCGCTCGAGCGCTTCAAGGATTCTCATGCTACGGCCAGGTGCTTGGGCCTCGCTGTGGCCCCTCATCCCCCTCAGTCTGCCTTTCGCCATTTTTGTGGTTACGGAGGGGTGCCCTCCCACATACATTCCCCACCAGTCACTGTGCCGGGCATGCTGCCCAGCCTCTGCGTGGCTGGAGACATGGGATCCAACAACCTCGTGGATCAGGGATCCAGTGATCAGGCCAGTCCACCACCCATTCCCCTCTGCAACTGCCTCCAAACCTTTCCAGTCTGACTCTTCCCCACCAAGAACCAGTCAGAGGCAGGATTCGCCATCAACTGCTCCGCTGCCAATTCATCACGTCAGACAAGGGGGTGTTGCAGATAGTCCAAAGGGGCTACTCCCTCCCCTTCAAGACTACCCCTCCATCCATGCCACCATCCTATGATCGAATGATGGAGCATCACTTGGCACTTCTCTGAGAGGATGTTACAGCTCTCTTGGCCAAGGGAGCCACAGAGAGGGTTCCTGTGCCAGATGTAGGTTGTGGTTGCTTTTCCTGCTACTTTCCGGTACCCCAAAAAGAACAAGGGCCTTCGCTCCATCCTAGACCTCCGGTCCCTTAATCTCTTACTCTAGAAGGAAAAGTTCAAAATGCTCACTCTGGCTTAGGTGTTTTCCGCCATGGACCCAGAAGCCTTGATAATAGTGTTGGACTTACTGGACGCTTAAGTCCATATTCTTGTCCTGTCTGCCCACAGATGTTACTTGTGGTTCATTGTAGGCTACAAGAACTTTCAGTTCACTGTGCTCCCCTTTGGCCTAATCAGCATCCCTTGGTTGTTGTGGTTGCAGCTCATCTGCGCAGATCAGGAGTTTCCGTCTTCCCCTAGCTCGACTACTGGCTGTTGAAGAGGGGCTCACCCCAGGCTGTCGTATCCCACCTCCAGGCTATGGCAGACCTCCTGTATTCACTGGGGTTCACTATAAATGTGCTTAAGTCACACCTGACTCCCTCTTAGATGCTCACTTTCATCTGAGCTGTTCTGGACACAGTGCAGTTTCAGGCTTATCCTCCCAAGCAGCGAGTCTGGGATATTCTGGCTATGATAACAAAGTTTCAGCCTCTATCCTGGATTTCAGTGAGAGTGACTCTGAGGCTGCTGGGCCTCATGGTCTCCTGCATCCTGCTAGTGACACATTTCAGATGCCATATGCGGGCTATGCAGTGGTACCTGAAGTTCCAGTGGGCACAGCATCAGGGGAATCTCTTGGACATGGTCCAGATCTCTGAGAAAACTGCGTGAGATCTGCAGTGGTGGTTAACGAACCGCGATTGGGTCAGAGGCAGATCCCACTCCCTGTCCCAACCAGATCTGACAGTAGTGACAGATGCATCACTCCTGTGATGGGGCAGCCATCTGGAAGGTCGTGATCAGAGGCGTCTGGTCTCCGGTGGAGTCCAGACTCCATATGAACTTGTTGGAGCTCCAGGTGATCCAGCTGGCATTGAAAGCATTTTTTCAGTCTCTGAATGGAAAGATAGTGCAGGTGTTCACGGACAACACCGCCACCAATGGTACTGAAACAAGCAGGGCGGGGTGGGGTAGTAGACCCTTTACAGGAGACTCAGCACCTCTGGATGTGTCTGGAACAGCAGGTCATATCTCTGGTCGTTCAGCATCTAGCTGGCTCTCTGAATGTCAGAGCGGACAAACTCAGCCGACAATGCTCAGTCGATCATAAATGGCATATCCATCTGGAGGTGGCGCAAGGTCTTTTTCAGCAGTGGGGAGAACGTGGTTTAATCTGTTCACCTCCGCATCAGTATTATGCATTGGAATTTCCAAGGTGGCAATCGCTCGGAGATGCTTCACATCTCAAGTGGAACTCAGGCCTCTTGTACGTTTTTCCGCTCATGCCCCTTCTGCCCAGAGTTCTCAAGAAGATCAAGAATGACCGGGCCCAAGTAATCCTTGTGGCTCTGGACTGGACATGGAGTGTTTGGTATCCTGAGCTATTAAGCATGGCCATTGATCCTCTGATCAGACTGCCCCTTTGAGAGCACAGCACAAGCATAGGATCAGCACCTGAACCTGTCCAGTCTCCGCCTTCTTGCATGGAAATTGAGCAGCGGCAGTTTAAAGCTTTTGATCTTGTGCCCCAAGTCTGTAATGTTATCTTGGCATCCAGGCGTCTTTCCACCAAAACGGTATACACCTCTTGTTGGAAGACATTTGTGGCATGGTGCACATACAAGTCTGTTGACCCCCCCTTTCTGCCCCTCTCTCTGAGGTTCTGTTGTTTATACTTTATTTGGCCCAGCAGGGCTCTGCTATGGGCACTCTCAAAGGTTATTTGTCTATGATTTCTGCACTTTTGAGGTTGCCTGATCAACCTTCTTTGTTCCTCAAAGGTCTTACACATATTTTTTCTCCTTCCCCATTCATTATGCCCCAATGGGATTTCAATTTGGTTTTGACATTTCTGATGTGCCCTTCTTTTGAGTCTCTCCACAATTGTCCTCTCCTACTTCTCACCTTGAAAACAGCCTTCCTTGTGGCCATTACCTCTGACCGCCGGGTAAGTGAGCTGCAGGCATTTTCATCTAAGCCTCCCTACCTTTCCATTTATCCTGACAAAGTAGTGCTTCGTACTGGGTCTTCCTCTTTGCCAAAAGTGGTTATGCCTTTTCATGTAGGCTAATCCATCACCTTCCCTACTTTTTATTCACCTCAACATTCTTCTAAGGAAGAGCAGAGACTCCACTGTCTAGACCCCAAAACAGCATTATCGTTCTACCTTGATCGTACAAAAGCATTCTGGGTGGATAATCAACTCTTTGTCGGTTACGTGGGTGCGAAGAAGGTCGGGCAGTGCAGAAGTGGAATATCTCCAGATGGGTCATGCTCAAGATCAGCTATGCACTGGCCAAAAAGCAGCCCCCGGAGGGTTTGCATGCTTATTCTACCTAAGCAAAAGGTGCCACCACTGTGTTAGAATGCGGAGTTCCAGTCCTTGACACTGTTACGCGGCAACATGGGCATCTCTGCACATATTTACTAAATACTACTGCCTAGATAGTCAGGTCCAAAGGGTCGGGCACTTTGCCCATATGGTCCTGCAGTACTTTCTAGCATGATCTTATTTCGCAGACACACCTCCGAGGATGGTATTGCTTGCATATCGATTCCAAGATAACAAATCTGCAACTAGATGCCTCTATCAGATGGACAAGTTACTTAGCTTTGGTAACATCTTAACTGGTAGCGACAATATCTAGTTGCAGATTCCTTACCAAACCACTCATCCTCCCCACGCTGTGAACTGATTTCTAGGGACAGGAGCTCTCCTTTTAGGGCCCTAGTTTTGACGCACCAGTGGTCAGTGTTCTTGATGGCTCTGCGCTTCTGATGTGGAAAGTTGTGAAAAGAAACTGATGTCAGTGAGCTGGGGGGGGCGCCTATATAGGTCCTGCGCCATCACATCCGGTGCGGACGACATGGACACTGACCTGATCAATGCCACCTAATGGCGAACAGGGATACTGCTCAAGAAAAGTCCCCGGATCCAGGCTAACACCTGTGGAAATTCAAAGGTAAGGAATCTGCAGCTAGATATTTTATTCTACCAGATAAGATGGTACCGTAGGTAAGTACCTTGTCCATCCGTATTCTTATCATATTACACTGAATAAAATATCTCAATGTCTGCACGCCATCCTAATTTTAGGTCTCTCTTTCACTTGCTATAAACACCAAATTATTAATCCATTAATTTAGATAAGGATGTAGTATTATGTAATGTAATCAGCCTGCTCAGTTAGTAAAAATAACTCTTTGGTCCTATTGCCATAGCGAATTATAAAGTAAATGCTTGAATGTATGTAATCAAATATGTTGTGTTAATTACAATAAACTGTTCTTCTGGATGATGCATCTTCAGCAAATCCTCAGCTTCAGACTAAACTTCTAACTGCTATAAATTACTACAAAGTAAAGTGAATGTTTCTTGTCTTAAAATAGAGGCATCCTGAAAAACTCAATAATAGCGCACGCCATGGTTTATGCAGCAATTGCTTGTAAGAAAGTTCAAATACAGGCATTCTTAAAAACTCACTAGTAGCAAACATCATGAATTATGTGGCAATTGCTTGTAAGAAAACTTTCTAAAATCGAGAAGAAAAACAGGAAGAATTCTGAGAACCTATTGGCAATGGGAAAAATTACACATAGCCATGCAGTATATGTCATGAATGGCATGGTAACTATCTGTTAAGGCTGCTCCCCTTTCTTTCTTAAGGACTTCCATGCAGTTCCACTTATTGGCCTAGTTGCATCAATGAGATGATACGTTCACAATCCCACAAGTCTTTGCAAACAAACCAATGTATATAAATATCATCATGTATTCTGCGATTAATAGAATTGTTGTAAAGAGATTTGTCTTAGCAATTAGAACCAAGGTTGGTCCTTTAACCGCCACAGTTACCAGGGTCTTCAGTGGTCCTGGTTCAAATGTGATTCCCATTTTCTTTAGTTTTTACAGTGGCGTAGGATTGGAGTAAATCGCGAAAGGTAGATTCACACTAAGGGCCATATGTACGAACAGTTTTTCCCATAGACACAGAATGGGTAAAAACCTTTGCTACATCTGGCCCTAATTCCCTTGCTCTAAGAACCTTTGACAAAAACAACAACAAAAATAAAGTACATCAGCCAATGCAACAGTAATAATTTAATTGATGGGTGAACGGTTAGGTGGCACTCCAGAACTCAAACCTGTGTCTTTCAGTATAAACTCCACTGTGTATATTTATATATTTTAGTTACCTTTTTATCCACATTGAAATGGATTGATGATAAGGATTCAAGAAAAGGGATTCAGGTGCATTTTACCCACTAGAGGCTCATTTCGGCAACATCATCTGTCTCTACAATTTCTGCTGTGTTGGGTTCTGAAAAGTGGACATTGCTTGTCGTGGGAGGTATTAGTCACAAAAAATGGAGTGAACTAGTGATGCAGCAATTTTTCCAAGATTGGAACACTGATCCAAATTATATGTTTTTTCTTTGTCCCTATCTTGATGCTGGCCTGCGTTACTGCTCATCAGTGGGATTCTTTATGGAAAACGATTTTACCCAGGCTATAAGCCTACATGGGCTGCCAAGTGCTTGATCAGACCTGACAAGGCAGAAAGCAGGGAAATACGAGGCCTAAAGCGAGAGTACTTCCCTGCACTTTAATGCACCCACTAGTCTTTCATATGATACAGATTTACTGTTATAAAGTGCTCCTTAAGAAAAGAAAAGAAAAGAAAACTAAGTTGTAACTTTGAGAAAGGTGCATCTCTGCGTGCTTTTGGTCACTAGTCTTAGATATTTCACCATTGTGATAGTTTGTAAACATTCTTTGTTTTCAGAACTGCAAAATGGAAAGCTCTGTAGCATCTTTTTCCACCGATATGTACTATTTATAGCTTTAACTCTTTCACTACTTTGAAGTCAATGACGTTCTCTCAGTCATGGCAGGAAAATGGGCTTCGCATGTGCATCTCACTGTTAAAAGCTGTCTTTTACTTGTCTTCCACGAAAGCCTCATTTTCTATTGACTTGATTTTGCCATTACATTTTATCTGCAGGGTAAGCAAGGGGGAATGACGATTTGCAGACTTACCACGATGCATTGGGGGTGAGTGCGAGCACAGGAATAAAAACCCCAACATACACAGCAGTTAAATCACTCATTTGTTGCCTGCAGATGATGTAAAGCCACTCACCTGCAGTCTTTGTGAAAGCACTCGTGCTGCCCCCACAATTGGGGTAAATTCACCGGAATGCCAGTGGTTAAGAAAATAGCATCTCCCTACTGGCATCAAAGATTTAATGCATTATCACACTCATAGCCCCACAACAATCTCCACTTCCCTTCTCAAGAACTAGGGAAAGTAAAAGGAGGGCACAATTCAGACAGGAAAGACATTTGAACCTGCTACTCTTTTTTTGCAACTGGTGCTGCCTTCATAATGAGTGAGACCAGGAGTAGGGAGAACCATATTAGGGGTACCAACTGGCTAGCTGAAAGTTGCAAACACGACCCTTGCTTCGCTATAACATTTGTCCACATGGCCCTATCTATTTGGCCTGCCGTGATCACTGTAATGTTGTTAAGAGAGGGAACGGCACATCTATGATGTCACGGTGCTCGCCCTGGGAACTCCTCGACCTTCCCAGGCCCCAGGGGTGTTTGGCGTACCTCCCCCATTGTTTATGCAGAGTTTGAGTGCACCCGAGGTCACGAGGTGCCAAGTAATAAAGGGATGTGCGGGAGAGAACCGCTATCCCGAGGGACGCGCAGCCACACCTACAGTAAGGTGTGTGTCCAGTTATTGGGCCTGCACCCAGCGCTAGTGTGGGCACCAGGCCCCGACACCACAATCACAGCGACGAAAGAAGTGCACCAAAAAAGAGGGTGTGGCTTTATTAGCCATGATGGCTGTTTTGGATGTCATAAAGTCGTTTCACGACTAAAGGGAGCTATATGTTAGTATTTTAGTAAAACTGATTAAATCGTCTATCTTTATATTTGATTGTTGAGCTTTGTCAGCCGAACGCAGACTGCTGACAGGGATCTGTCAGCTGTCTGCGTTCGGCTGACAAAGTTATCTGCCGAAGTGATACTGTCTTTCAAACACAAGGCATTTGATGAAACCACTGGATCGTAATAGTAGTTATACCCCATGGATAGTCTGCTCCGGATGCCTGCGCCTTGATTCTGGGGTCTAATCCCTCAATATTGAACTGCAAGGAACTTTCCGAAAACAATCCTGCATCTAGGGGAAAAAAGAACGCAGACATAAGTAATGCGGCTATAGGAAGACGCCGTCTAAGCGCTTTTAAAAGAGTTGAACATTCCCAGAATTCATCACATGAAAAGTATTGCAAACGGAGCAGCGAGTCTGCTGTTACACTTTAAATGATGAGGAAAAAGTAACACCCCATCACTTGATATTCTGAGTAATCAAAATCAAATGCCTGAGCAGACTAACATTCTACCAAAAATGAGAACGGCAACGTATTTCCCAAAGCATTTACCGCTTGATGAGCAGTTATTCCATTCCTACAGCTCCTTGCAGTGATCTACTCCGCCAGGCCGCGCGCCCCTGGGGACCGGTAAATCTGCACGAAATGGCGCCCAGGAGAAATGAACTTTGGAGACTTGCGTTACAGGATGGAAGCTTAAGAAGAGTTATGTCGTAATGCAGCAGGTGCCTCCTATTCGGGTCGAACGACGGTCTGGAAAGGAAGATCTGGCAAAACCCTTTGATTTAAGATTTTAATAATCTCCCGTCCTACCACAGACAACTTCCAATGTTTTTACGGCGTGTCAGAAGCACACGTTGTTACGTTACGAAAGGTCAGGAAACGGCAGCGGCTGATACATTCTCTTGTCGCAGCTGAGCGCGCAGGGCAAAGTATCAGGTGTGTAGAGAAAATTGGGGTGTTAAATCATTTCAGTACCTGAGCCCTGGTGACACGGGATTCTGTTAAAAAACCATCAATAATTGTCAACTTTAAAAGAGAGACAAAATGTGTGCGTTTAAGAAGGGCAACAAGAGGAACCGATTCCACCTCCACGTGCTACGCCCTTCTGACTCTGTGCTGTGGCCCCCTTTGAACTCCTTACAAATGTTATGATACACCGTTACTGCCGGATCAATAATGCAGACTAGACTACCTGCTTACTAATTTCAGGAGGACAAGTAGTGGCCGCCATTACGAAGGCTCAGGATGCTTTAGAGTTTGGCTGGTCTGGTTCCCAAATATGCTCGCAGGCTCCATGTCTCTGGCTTCCACGACAATCTATCTGTTGAACTCTCCAGCCTAATCAGTGAATCACGACAGCCTCCCACCTCCTTTGCCCACTCTCCTGCGCCTCGCTAAATCTTTGAATTGCTCGTGTTACCAAGGCAACCCATTTTTTTATTAGACATTCACACAGAAGATTCATTATTTTCAGGCACAACAGTAAGTAAAGTTGCCAATAAACAACCCTTTCTCTCTCACTGTGTTGGCTATTTTTATTTATAGGTCCTTGTTAGCAGCGTTTTTCTCTAAAAGGAGACTTAATAGGAGGTAAGGAAAGGGATAGTTTACATCGAACCACCTTTAGTTACTAGAATTTTTAAATGCTACATAAAGTATGAATATATCTATGCGGTGTAGGTCAGTTTCTGCTTTCCATTGTGAATGCTAGTAGCCATCATTATATGCTTTCCCATAAACAGGTATACTTTAAAAGATTTTAAAAAAGAACTAAAATTAACTTTTTTCCAATGATTCATTTCTGTCTTGTCTTTGTATTACACCACAGATCCTCATTTTGTCCATAGACTGCTTCTCATTAGTTTTTCCTTAGACACCTATTAGATTCTTCCACGATTTCAGGTTTTTGTTGTGTTTCACCTTCAAGATGCCCTATTGCTGGATACGGGGGAGCAGGTATTCTACTGTGCCATTTTATTCAGGTTCTAGGGTCTCCGAAGGGCATGTGCCCATGTGAGGCCCAAGACTATTTCAAGACTAGCGAAGAACACCTTGGGTTTATGTGAATAGTATAACCCGCATCAGGCTCATGTGGGTCTAGAGTTTTGAGATGTAGAAGAGCTACAACAATTGAGACATCTCCTTGAATAATCACACATGGACTTCATATCATCCAGGGACATGGACTGCGTGCAGATGCACTGCTGTGCCTGTGGGACGTATGCAGAGATGGTGTGGCTGCTGGTAAAACAAATAGGCCAGTGGCAGTGCTATGGTTTCTTCTGCTTCAGCTGCACTGCTGTGCACGGTAGGGATATTCATGATGACATTGACAGAGGGCAGGTGCAGGAACACGAGTCATTAAACCTAGTCCAGCTTCGAGATGCCATAGCATAAACAAAAGAGGAACTCTTCTATATGGAGGTACAAATGGAATCACTTGCTTGTGGGGCCAAATTCCAATATTGAACTGCAGTCAATAGTTCTGGTATGATTGGCCTGGGGGGCAGGGCGGAGACATGGTAGCATGGTAGTCCATCATCATCCAAAGGCTGCCATAGTATTCCGCCCACTGAGAAGAAGCCAGAGTGGCAGAATAACCAAGCCAAACCTGCAAATGAAATTGCACGTTTTGGTATGGTGATGCAAGCTTACAGGGAAGGCTTTCCCACAAATTTCTGCATGGGCCGTTGCCTTGTTGAGAGGGAGAAGATGAACCCAAAGTGGGTAAACTGAGAAGCATAATGCTGACAGTCATTAAATAAAGAGGGAAGTTTTAACTTTAGAGAATCAACCGTTTCCCTCTCAGCTAAAACGCCTTGCATTGGTAAAAGACAAAAAAAAAAAATGCAAACGAGAGATAATTTTAAAATTTCATTGTCACCCCTAAACGATAGTAGGGAATTTAAATGAGTAATGCATGCATTCTGTCTTCAATAGATTCGGCAAAATTAGGCATTATCCATTCTAGTCTCCTCTTCCACGGCATCTTTTGCAGTGTGTGACCCTCCTGCCAGTCACCTTCTCTCCCTAAACCAGAAATAATACTTCTACAAATTTCAAATAGATCACATTCTATGCAAATTGTAATCGTTTTCTGAAAAGTGTTCAACTCATAGATATTTAACAAAATTACGCTGCAAACTGCTGAAACTTCCCTCTTTTTGGGGTAAGGAATATGTCACAATCACGGAAAGAACATTTCACGAAACCTGAGCTCTCGAAATTTTCTCCACATATCCTGCCTGCCTCCTAGCTGTAAGAAGGAGCTGCAGAAAACCACCTGGAATAATTAACAGGCCAGTGCAAAGCTGTCGATGCACTATACAAGGGTAGAAACCCAGTGCACTGGAGTACATGCTCCCAGTTCCTAGGCTCGGGGAACCCTGCATATCCTGCTTAGCCTGCACAGCACCAGAGATCTTTAAAGGCAAAGTGGGCTCTGCCCTAGGGCCCAGTGTTTCAGGGGTCCTTCTGATAGAGCACCCTCTGTCATGAAGAGACTCTTGCCCTGTTGACATTTATGTCCACATTTATACTTTTTTTAGCGCCGCATTTGCGCCGCTTTTTGATGCAGAAATGGCGCACACTTACAAAATACAATTGTATTTTTTCAAGTTTGCGCCGTTTTGCATCAAAAAATGACACAAATGCAGCGCTAAAAAAGTATAAATATGGGCCTTAATATTTCCGAAATAGATTGTTTTAAATACCATTATTCATTTAATTTATTTTTAATGTGGGTGCTGTGTGAGAGACTATTCGACATTTTGCAGAGAAATGTGTGTTTATGTTTCATGCCACATCTATAAAAAAGGTTTCTTTTAGATGAAAAATGGGGGAGAGTCACAGAGTTTATTTGCAGTAATATCCCTGAACTGCTGTTGTTACAATATTGAAAACACACATCACAATCCCTGAATAAAAGATGTAAACACATTTAGAATTTGGACGAGTGTGCCTGTGAACTGTCAGTGACCTGATCAAAGAGGACATGAAATAGCTGAAACTGGATCGCAAATTCAAAGCTGTTTCGAATAAGGACCTCCAAAATACGTTTGGCCCAGGGCCCCTAAAATCCTTAAGATGTCCCTGGTGCTGGTCCCTAGCACCCCTGTTCTGAACGACAAACCAGTGCAGTGCTCCATCCTGTGGACTACGTACCCCCTGTTGTGTACAACTGTGCAGCCTATGGCCATACTACGAAAAAGTTTAAAGCATGGTTATTGCCTGATCTGACTCCATTGATCATTCTTGCGCACACTTTCTCTGGCTAGCAGACAGCCCAGGACCTCCTTGCCATGCCCTCTACCTAGATGGTAGGCATAGGAGGTTGACTGATGGAGAGTGAAAGGTTCTCAGGAGAATGTCCTGAATAAATCTGTGCAAAGAAATATTTGGCGTGTCTTGAATAGGGGTCAATGGCAAATGCGGGGAAATTTTATCGGATGTAAAAAAAGGAGCCCCTGAAAAGCAGCCACGTAACAGGTAACATAAAAATGGAGTGGAAACCCCCGAATGACCAGATCCGAGTCGGCCATTTATTTAAGTCCGTAGCAGTTTTAGTCATCAAAATGTCCATATTTTCTGTTATCACTTGTGCCAACTTATTGCCCATCATGATGCCCAAGTACTTGATGATGGTGGTAGACTACCTGCACAGCAGACGTTCTAATACCACTTCTGTAGTCGTTCAGTTGAAAGGCATGGCTCCACTTCTATCCCAGTTTATTTTGTAGCCAAATAGTGGTAGTGGCTAGTAGGAGAGGGATAGAGGTTCTGGATTGGTTGGAAGAAGGAGGATTTCATCTGCATATAGGAGGAGCTTCACCTCTCCTGCCTCTGCAGTGACATCAAAAAAGAATGGGACTCCCAGATTTGTGTTGCTAGTGATTCCAGTGCCAGAAAGAAAAGGAGGGGTGAGAAGGGACAGCCTTGCTGAGTTCCCTATGCAATCAAGAACAGTTCTGAGTGAAAACCATTACAGATGATAGTTGTCATAGGGGAGCGATAGAGAAAGTCGATTTTTTGATGTTGATGGAAATTATCCTTGAATCCAACCCTCTGTAGGACTTGAAACAATTAAGGCAATTCACCCATGTTGAACACTTTTTCTGCATCCAGGGATATTGCCACTTTCTTTTCTGGGTCGTTCATGGTCTGCCATAGGATACGTGAAAGAAGGCACATGTGACTGGAGGATAAGCTCTTCTGTATAAAACCCATCTGTGTTTTAATGACTGGATAAACTTTTGCAAGACTGTGGCTTGTATCTTCTCCAGAATATTTAAGTCAGTGGTTAGGAGGGAAATGGGGCCGTACTTGCCACACTACAGCAGGTGCTTATTTGGTTTCCAAAGAAGGACAATATTTGCCCTATTGAATTCAGGATGTATGGAATCAGTCCCCCTTCTCTTTGTAAACCTTGGTCAACAAAAGAATACAATCTACTCATTCTTTGTATAGTACTTAATGAGGAGGCCATCCGCTCATAGAGACTTGTCTGTAGACATATTTTTTATGTCATCTTTTATTTAATCTTCAGTGACGTTTGCTCACTAGGCCATTGGCCGAGGCATTCGTAAGGCGAGAGGGATTGTGTTGATCACAAAATGTGGATTTTTCAATGGACAGTGTTGCCTCCGATGTCGAGGAGTACAGCTCCTTATAAAAGGATGCAAACTCTTCAGCAATCATACCGGATTGGTGAGTAGCCCATGGTGTGTATTATGTAGTTGCTGCCCATAAGGTTTGAGGCAAAGTCCCAGAGCACTCATTTATTGACATGTAGGTGCGTATGTGTTGCAGTTTCTTTTTAGTTTCAGGATCTTTACATTTCCAAGTCGTCATCTGCCACCGTCCTGGTGGTGGGCATAGAATTCCCAGGTCCAAATCTAATTGGACTTGGGAGACGTAGGAGAGGCCTTGGTCGAAAATGTCAATCAATCAATCAATCAAAAAAATTTGTAGAGCGCGCTACTCACCCGTGAGGGTCTCAAGGCGCTGGAGGGGGAGAAACTGGGGGGGTGAGAGGGGGGGGGGCAGGGAGGGTCACTGGTCGAACAGCCATGTCTTGAGGTTCTTTCTAAAGACCAGTAGGTCTTTGGTTTTGCGAAGGTCGGTGGGGAGGGAGTTCCAGATTTTGGGGGCGAGGTAGGAGAAAGACCTGCCTCCTTTGGTGGTGCGCTGGATGCGGGGGACTGTGGCTAGGGCGAGGTCGGCTGATCGGAGGTTGTCTATGGGAGTGTGGAAGTTTACTCTTTCATTGAGGTAGGTTGGGCTGGTGTTGTGGAGGGCTTTGTGTGCGTGGATGAGGATCTTGAAAGTGATTCTCTTGTCTATGGGGAGCCAGTGAAGGGATTTGAGGTGTGGTGAGATTCGTTCGTGGCGGTGGAGGCCAAGGACGAGGCGCGTGGCTGTGTTCTGGATTCTTTGGAGTTTGCGTTTGAGTTTGAGTGTGGTGCCGGCGTAGAGGGCGTTACCGTATTCCAGTCTGCTGCTGATGAGTACGTGGGTGACTGTCTTTCTGGTTTCTGGGGGGATCCATTTGAAGGATTTTTTTAGAGTGCAGAGTGTGTGGAAGCAGGAGGAGGTTAGAGCATTGATTTGCTGTGTCATTGAGAGGGAGGGGTTGAGGATGATGCAGAGGTTGCGTGCGCAGGTTGCGGGGGTGGGTGCGGGGCCTAGGGCGGTGGGCCACCAGGAGTCGTCCCATGTGGTTTTGTTGGGGACGAAGATGATGATCTCGGTTTTGTCTGAGTTGAGCTTGAGGTGGTTAGTGGTCATCCAGTTGGCGGTGTCTAGGAGAGCGGCGTGTAGGTTGGTTTTGGCGGTGGTGGGGTTGTGGGTGAGGGAGAGGATGAGTTGGGGGTCATCTGCCTAGGAGAGGATAGTGATTCCGTGTGCTCAGAGGATGTTGGCTAGGGGGATCATGTAGATGTTGAAGAGTGTGGGGCTGAGGGAGGACCCTTGGGGGACTCCGCAGGTGATCTTGGTAGTGTCGGAGTGGAAGTGCGGAAGGCGGACTCTCTGAGTCCGGTCGGTGAGGAAGGAGGTGAGCCAGTCTAAGGCTTTGTGGCGGATTCCTATGTTGTGGAGGCATGTGCGGAGTGTGGTGGCAGACGGTGTCAAAAGCTGCGGAGAGGTCTAGGAGGATGAGTGTGACGGTCTCGCCTTTGTCGACTTTGGTCCTGATGTCGTCAGTGCATGCGATGAGGGCGTTTTCTGTGCTGTGGTTCTTGCGGAACCCAGATTGTGAGGGGTCAAGGGTGTTGGTTACTTCGAGGAAGTGGGATAGGCGGGTGTTGACTAATTTCTCTGCACCCTTGGCGGGGAAAGGGAGGAGGGAGATGGGGCGGTAGTTGGAGAGGATCTCCGGGTCGGCTTGTTTTTTTTTAGGATAGTGGTAATTTCCGCATGCTTCCAGGGGTCTGGGTAGGTGGCGGAGTCGAAAGAGGAGTTGATTATGTTGTAGAGTATGGGGGCGATGGTAGGGCTAGCTTTGTTGTAGATGCGGTGTGGACCAGGGTCGGAGGGGGAACCCGAGTGGATGGAGTTCATGGTTTTTTCGGTTTCTTCGTGTGTGGTGGGGGTCCATGTGGATAGTGTGGTGGGGGGTCTTGAGTGGGGGTCGAGTTGGGTGAGTGAGGGGTATGTGTGGCGGGTGTGTGTGGTATGAAGCTGTTGTGGATGTCCAGGATTTTGTGGAGGAAGTGGTTGGAAAGGGCGTCACATAGGGGCTGTGTGTGTGTGTGGGGTCTATGTTGCTGGCTTTGGGTTTGGCAAGTTCATTGATGATGGTGAAGAGATCTTTGCTGTTTTGAGAGTTGTTGTCAAGGCGTGTCTTGTAGTGATCTCTTTTGGCGGTGCGTATGAGTTGGGGATGGGTGCGAATGGTGGTTTTGAGGGTGGAGAAGTTGATTGAGGAAGGTTCTAGTCTCCATATTTTCTCAGCTTGGCGGCATTTGCGCTTGGAGTCTTGGAGTTCAGGGGTGAACCATGGGGCGTCCTTGATGTTGCGGGTGGTGATGTGTTTTCTGAGAGGGGCTAGTGTGTCTGCGCAGGTAGTGATCCATTTGGAGAGGTTGTGTGCTCCTGCGTTGGGGTCGTTGGTGTGGGGGGGTTATGGGCCAGTTGGGAGTTTAGTCGTTCTGTGGGGATCTTGTCCCACATGCGGTAGGGTGTGGTGTGTTGATGGTAGTGTGTGGGAGTTTGGTGAAGGAGAAGTGGACGCAGCGGTGGTCAGTCCAGAGGAGTTCGGTGGTGTGGGTGTAGGCTATGTGTTGGCTTGAGGTGAAGATTGCATCCAGCGTGTGTCCTGCTGAGTGGGTGGGTGCGGTGACCAGTTGTTTGAGTCCGAGGGTGTTGAGGTTGTCTATGAGGGAGGTAGTGTTGTGGTCTTGTGGGTTTTCTAAGTGAAAGTTGAAATCACAGAGGATGATGTAGTCTGTGGAGGTGAGGGCGTATGGGCTGATGCTGTCGGCGATGGTGTCGCAGAAGGCGGGGCGTGGTCCGGGTGGTCTGTCGATTAGTGTACCTCTGAGAGTGGAGTTGTTGTTGATGTGGATGAGGAAGTGCATATGTTCAGTGTTGCTGATAGTGTCTTGGGAGCTGGTGGTGACTTTGATGGTGTCTCTGTGTAGGATGGCGATGCCACCGCCTGGCCTGTTGAGGCGGTCTTTGTGTTGGAGTTTGTATCCTTTGGGGGTGGCTATGGCTATGTCGGGTTCTGAGGAGGGGTTGGTCCAGGTTTCCATGAGGAAGGCGATGTCAGGTGAGTGTGATGTGATGAGGTCCCAGAGTTCTATGGCATGTTTGTGAAGGGAGTGGATGTTGAGGAGCAGGCAGTTCAGGTGGTTGTGGTGGGTGGCGTTGGTGTGGTGCGTGAGGGTGTTGTTGCGGGGTGTGTTCTGGTTGTGGGCTGGTGTGCTGCTGGGTTGGATGGTGGGGGCAGGGTGGGTGAGTCTTGTGTTGGGGGTGTTGTGTTTGTTGAAGGTGGGGTCGCTACGGTTGGTGTGTGGTGTGAGGGATGACGAGCAGGAGAAGTGGCAGGTGTGGCAGGTGAAGGGGCCATGAGTGTGTGTGGGGCTAGATGTGGTGCATGTGGGGCGGGGGCCTGGGTTGAGAGAGTGGAGGGTGAGGGGGGAGTAGGTGTGTCTGAGAGAGTCAGGGGTTCTGGCGCTGGGAGCGGTCCAGGCGCGGACGGGCGCAGATGTGCTTGCCTTTGGCACGCCAGTGGCGCGGCTGCGCCGGGCCTGCCATAAGAGGAGGGGAGGGTGGGAGTGGCAGCTGGGAGGCGGGAGGGCCTGTCCAATGAGAGGGCTGGGGGCGGGGACGCAGCGGACGCAGCGGCAGGGAAAAAGCCTAACGAAGAGGTGAGAAGGAGGGGGGAGGTGGGAGGGGCCGCAGGGGACGCAGCGGCGGGGAAAAAGCCTAACGAAGGGGTGAGAAGGAGGGGGGAGGCGGAAGGGGACGCAGGGGACGCATTCACAGGAAATTAAGTTGGTAGAGAGCATGCTCCCATGAGAAACTAGTCAATCCTCAACTCGGTGCCATGAGGGTGGAAGTAAAACATGAATTGACGATCTCTGGAGTGTAAAAGACACCAGGGGTGCACAAAGGTATGATCCACCAGTAGATCTAGAAGTGCCATACTATCTTAAATCCAAACGCCTCTGGTGAGCCGATCCTTCAAGAATAGAGTCTTGTGCCAGGTTCCAGTATCACACCAATATGAGGCGGTTATATCAAAAGGCCACCGGATGTCACCTGGAGAGGAATGAGACCGTTGGGTCATTGGGAGCATGGACTCTACCTAATATAACCTGTGAGGATAGATTTTTCAGCTGTGCAGGCACATATCCTCCACCAGGGTCCTTCCAGGTGTGGTGTACACAAGCTATCTCTCGCTAAAGAAGCAGTATAGAGGTGCCATCTTTCTTAGGTGTAGGATCCACCGCATAAATCACCTTACCCACCCAGTTTTGCTGCAGTTTGGAGGACTTGGCAGCCATAAGGGACTTTCTTGCAATGGGGCCACATCAGGAGAAGAGGTCTCTAAACAGGCTATCATCTTTTTCCTATTGTTATAGCTGTTAAGACCATTCACATTCAAGGATATGATTCTTAAACCATCAGGAAACTTGATAAAGTACTGTTTTCAATGAAGTATTCAAGACAAGAAGTAGTCAGAGGAGAACTATTAGAGATGATAGGGAGAGTGCAGTGGAGCATCAGTATGGACTGCTATTAGCGGAGGCAGTCAGAACCAATGTATAAGCCTTGGGTTTTAGTAGGGGCTTTATGGCATCCTCCAGCTGCATGACCTGCATAATGATAATGGGCGAACTGAGATTAAGATTGGACTTCTTTTTGCTCTCTGGATGGGTTTCAGGAGCAACCTAGATTTTCCCAGTCTTTTGCAGGGTACAAAGGTGGTTCACACTTGTGAGCCTTGGTGTGAGTGGCTAGGTGAGACATTGAAGTCATGTTTCTCACTATAGGCTTGTCGAAGATTTCTGATGAGTTTCACTGCTGGCTGGTTTTGTTGGGGCTCTCTCTATAGCCTGTAGGATGCACGTTTCCTGAAAGGACTCTAGAGCATCAGCACAAGTAAATTTGTGCGTCTTGCCATTCACAGTGCTTATCACTGCAGCAGGATCTAGCAGGCCATATTAAATGACCATCCGCTTCAAAATAGGTTGAAGGGCCAAGAATTCTGTCCTAAAAAGATAAGTTACATGAGAAACAGCCACAGTGATGGCAATTCAGTGTCCAGTATACTAGAAAGGTTTGTTTTGCGTGAGAGCTGGAGAATAGTACAAAACTGTCCATGATGTAGAAGACAAACAATGATGTGTCTGGAGTTTTCCGAGGTGGATTTCTGATGTACACTCAGTCTGCTGGAACTCTAGTGGGACTTCACATGTTATACCTAGAAGGTTAAGCAACCAGTTACACGGAAGAGCTGCAAGTCCATCCCATTCTTCTTCTCTGGCATACCATATATGTGAATATTATCACAACAGCTGCAAACTTCCTACTCAACCACCTTATACTGGAGATTCCAAACCTCCATTTTCCAGTCTGGCATTCAATTAACTCATTCCTCCATGTCAGTCAGTCGGCCAGCAACTTGTTTAAGTTGCATTTTGAAAGCACTTAGGCCCTAATTCACAAAAGGGCCCACAGTCATCGCAGGGGCGCTGCAGTCGCAGCGGGAGCTCCCCAGCATCACAGTGGGGGTCCCTCACTTGTGGCAGGACTGCTAAGCAGCTTTTCATTGCGGAGGTCCCTCTGCAAGTGCAATACCCCTGCGGCGACTGCAGGGGTCCCCTTCATGACTGCATGGCCTCCACCTCAACTGCGGGGCTCTTTTGTAAATTAGGCCTTGAGATTGCAACTGAAGCTTTTCCTTGATAGTCTCAGGTGTCACATGACCCATATTTTCAATGGCCATTTTAATGCCTTTGAGCCCCAATACTGTTGACTTTAGGACCCCGTGTGCCATTTCTGCTTCCTGAGTTGGCGGTGGGGTCATACAATAATAGAAGTTGGTGGAGCACTTTATTAACATGCATGAAAAGGCAGAGTGGTGTGTTGCAGGGAGGATGAACGCCTACAGCACCTGGTGATCAAAGACGTGGCTATGGGAGGTGCAGTAAGGCAAGGCACTATCACAATGTATCTGAGGCCATGTGGGCACAAGGTGCCAGAGGAGGAGATTAGCATCTGGTATAAATGGCGGAGGTGAGAACAATTACGTACTTACTGCAGATAGGAAGGGTGCAAAATGGCAGCACTTAAATAACGTCTTTGTCATTCTCAGAGATATTCAGATCATTGTGCCCAATCCAAGATGGCTGCTTAAATGTGCTCGTGGGCAGGTGGGCCAGGAGAGGCAACCAGTAGACGTCAGAGGGGCATTATCTCAATGAATCAAAGGCCATATAAGGAGGAGGTTTCCAAAGGAGGGAGAGTGGCTGCTGGCATACTAGTAGGATCTTTTACATAGTTGTTGCAAATCTGGGAGATGCAAGATGGTGGTGCAAAAAGCCCATGACAGCTTCAGAGTCAAACCATTCAGTGTGCCTTGTCCAAGATGGCCACCAAAATGGGCCATGACCGGAGAGACCAGGGAAGGCAACTGGCAAAAGCAGACAAGATTAGCAGCTAAATTTACTCTGCATTACTTGCCAATTTTTCCAGGCACACAGTGTAACCTGTCTCTTGATTTTGCTGTCCTGCTGTGTCACCACAGGACTGCACCAATGTCAGGCTATAACACACACAGGCAGCTTACAGGGAGCAGAAGTGGCGGTTCAGCAGTACCAGCATTTATCAGCACCTCTCAGGTAACAGAAGGAGGGTCACAAACATCACCGCTGTACAAGGGCAAGGAGGCTGCGTATTTAGCAGTGAGGCTACGGCTGCTGTGCTGTCTGTCCCCTCATGCTTCACCACTACAGATCTCCACTGCCATGAATGAGACATGGGTTAGTAAACTGACAGCCCCAACAGAGAGCCATGAATTGATGCCAGAAATTAGCTCTAAAACAGTAGAAAGGAACTAGGTTCAACAAAGCTCGTTCACTGAGCGTCCATTTTGTTCGGGTCATGGCTCCGCCCCCTGCTAAAATATTTTCAAAGCAGAAAAACTGCCCCAACAAAATGGCCTGAATAATGCATCAGGACAGATTCTAGTTGAGATAAGCCTAGTAGTGAAAGAGAAGCAAGAAAAAGTATGGAGTGATGTAATTCGTGATCATCAACCAATATGTTGCGATCATAGTGAATTTGGCAAATCTGAAAAAATAGGAGGAAATATAGTCTTCCAGAAGGTTCCTAGAATGCCCTGCAAAGCCAGGACTTAAAAATGGTGAATGGGAGACTGGAGTGTGAAGGGGAGAGCCAAAAGTTACATTGAAATGACTCTGATTAGGTAACAGTGTGAACAATGTGAGGCTCTTGATACCGCTGATCAACTGCACACTGTGAGCTCACTGAGGGACATGGCCGACATGGAGCACAAAGATGCGAGACAAAAGAAAAAAATAGTTTGCCCACGCTAAAGTATATTGGCAAGCGTGCAATAATCCTTAGGCAGAGTGATTTCATCAAGGGTGGCCCTGAGGTGCCACGCCTGGTTGAGGACTTCTCTTTTTCAGGGGCTGTCCAAGCCAATCTGTTGTACATGCCATTTGATGACACTTGCCTCTTCGGAGACACAGGAGACTCAGCGCTTGAGTGCTTTAAGGATTCTTGAGCTATGGCCAGGTCCATGGGAGATGTGGCTGCCCTTTGTCCCACTCAGTGTGCCTTTTGCCCCTTTCATGGCTAAGGAAGGGGCGTCCACCCACCTCCTTTTCCGACCAACCACCGTCCTGTGCATGCTGCCCAGCCTCTGTGTGGCCGGGGACGTGGGATCCACTGACCTCTTGGATCAGGGAGCCAGCAGTCTGACCAATCTGTTCCCCTGCAGCTGTCTCCAAACCTTCCTCGTCTGACTCTTCCCACCAGGGACCAGTCGGCGGCAGGATTCACCATCACCTGCTCCGCTAGCAATCCATCACATCAGACAGGTGGGTTTTACAGATAGTCTGAAGGGACTATTCCCTCCCCTTTGAGACTACCCCTCCATTTATGCCACCATCCTACAATCAGATGACAGGGTATCACTTGGCACTTCTCTGAGAGGAAATTACATCTCTCTTGGCCATAGAGAGGGTCCCTGCACCAGAAATATTTAATGGTTGCTATTCCCACTACTTTATGGGACACAGAAAGGACAAGGTCATTCGCTTTATCCTAGACCTCCGGTCCCTCAATCTTTTCATCAAGAAATGCTCATTCAGGCGCATATTCTATCTGCTCTGGATCCAGGAGACAGGATAGTAGCTGTGCACTTGCACGACAGGTATTTCAATATTCCCATCCTGCCTACCCACAGATATTACTTGCGATTCATGGTAGACCACAAACACTTTCAGTTCCTTGTGCTCTCCTTTGGCCTTACCAGCACTCCTTCGAGTGTTCACCAAGGTGATGGCAGTGGCCACAGCTCATCTGCGTAGATCAGGGGTTTCAGTCTTCCCCTATCTAGATGACTGGCTGTTGAAGGCAGGCTCGCCCCAGGCTGTTGTGTCCCACCTCCAGACTATGGTGGACCTCCTGCATTCATTGGGGATCACTATAACATGCTGAAGTCACACCTCACTCCCTCTCAGACACTCCCTTTCTTTGGAGCAGTTCTAGACGCAGTGCAGTTTTGGGTTATCCTCGCTAGCATTGAGGACAGGATATTTAGGCTATGATACCAATGCTTCTGCCTCTATCCTGGATTTCAGAGAGAATAACAGTGAGGCTGCTGGGCCTCATGGCCTCCTGCATCCTGCTAGTGACACATGGCAGATGGCATATGCTGGCTATGAAGTGGGACCTGAAGTTCCAGTGGTCGCAGCATTAGGGGAATTTCTCTGACAAGGTCCAGATCTTGGAGGGAACTGAACAAGATCTACAGCAGTGGTTAACGAACTGCTATTGGGTCAGAGGCAGATCCCTCTCACTTCCCCAACCAGATCTGGTAGTAGTGACAAATGTGTTGCTTTTGGGATGGGGTGGCCATCTGGGAGATGTGGAGATCAGAGGCATCTTGTCTCCGGTGGAGTCCAGAATCCACATCAACCTGTTGGATCTGCCAGCGATCCGGCTAGAATTGAAGAAATTTCTTCCTCATCAAGGAAGAGTTGGTGCAGGTGATCATTGACAATGCCACTGCCATGAGGTACTGCGACAAGCAGGGTGGGGTGGGGTCGTGGACCCTTTGTCAAGAGGCTCTGCACCTCTGGACGTGGCTGGAACAACAGGGCATATCCCTGGTGGTTTAACATCTGGCAGGCTCTCTGAACACCAGAAAAGAAAAACCCAGCCAAAAATGTCAACCGGATCGCAAATGGCACTTCTAACCGGAGGTGGTGCAAGGTCTCATTCAGAAGTGAGGAGAACCTTGGTTAGATCTGTTCGCCTCAGCATAGTATGTGGAATGCCAGCAGTTTTGTGTGGTGGAGTTTCCAATTGCTTGGAAATGCTTTTCATCTCAAGTGGAACTCAGGCCTCCTGTTTGCCTTTCTGCCCATACCACTTCTGCCCAGAGTTCTCAAAAAGATCAAGAACGACAGGGCCCAAGTAATCCTTGTGGTTCCAGACTGGGCACGGAGAGTCTGGTATCCCGAGCTGTTAAGCATGTCCATCGATCCACCAATCAGACTGCCCCTTTGTGAGGATCTTCTGTTGCAGCAGCAGTGCGGGGTTCTGCACCAGAACCTGCCCACTCCCCACCTTCTTGCGTGAAGTTTGAGTGGCAGCAGTTGACAGCTTTTGACCTTCCGCCCGAAGTCTGTAACATTGTCTTGGCAGCCAGGCATCCCTCCACCAAAATGGTATATGCCTGCTGAAGAAACTTGTGGCATGGTGCACAGACAAGTTTGTTGACCCTATTTCTTCCCCTTTCTCTGAGGTTCTGTTGTTTAAACTTTCTCTAGTCCAGCAGGGCTTTGCTATGGGCACTCTCAAAGGGTATTTGTCTACAATATCTGCTTTTTTGAGGTTGCTTGATCAACCTTCTTTGTTTAAGTACCCTATTGTAAATAGGTTTCTTACAGGCCTTACACATATGTTTCCTCCATCCCTATTCATTATGCCCCAATGGAATTTGAATTTGGTTTTTACCTTTCTGATGTGTGCTCCTTTCAAGACTCTCCATAATTGTCCTGTCAGGCTTCTCAGTTTGAAAACAACCTTCCTTGTACCATTACATCTGCCTGGAGTATGAGTGAGTTGCAGGCATTGACATTGAAGCCACCCTACCTTTCCATCTACCCTGACAAAGTGGTCTTTCGCAAAAGGGCCTCTTTACTGCCAAAAGTGATTATGCCCTTTCATGTAGGCCAATCCATCACCTTGCCTACTTTTTATGCACCTCTGCATCCTTCTAGGGAAAAAGGGACTCCACCTGGACCCAAAAAGAACATTAGTGTTCTACCTTGATCGTACTAAAGAGCTGCAGGTGGGTGATCAAATTTTTGGCAGTTATGTGGGTGCAAAGAAAGGTTGGGCAGTACAGATTTGGACTATCTCCAGATGGGTTATACTCTATTAACATCTGCTACGTACTGGCCAAAAAGCAACCTCCTGAGGGCCTGCGTGCTCATTCTGCTCAAGCTGCAGTTGCTACAATTGCATTAGCATGCGGAGCTCCAGTCCTTGATATCTGTTAGGCGGCAACGTGGGCATCTTTCCACATGTTTACCAAACACTACTGTCTGGACAGTCAGGTCCATAGGGACGGGTACTTTTTTGGTCATACAGGGCCTTCTAGTATGATCTTGGTTCGCAGACCCACCTCCAGGGATGATATTCCTTCAGTAGCTATTCAATGGTAAGGAATCTGCAACTAGACTTCTCTAACAGATGAACAAGTTACTTACCTTCATTAAAGCCTTATCAGGTAGAGGCATATTGTAGTTGCAGATTCTTTATCGACCCACCCATCCTCCCCCTTTCTGTGAACTGATTTCTAGGGACAGGGACTCGCCTTTCTGGGCCCTAACTTTGATGCACCATTGGTCAGTGTTCTTCAAGGCTCTGTGCTTCTGGTGTGGAAAGTCGTGAAAAGAAACTGATGACAGCACTGGTGAGGTGCCTATATAGGACCCGCAATGTCATATCCGGCACGGAGGATGCCGACGACAGGCACAGAGCCGATCGACACCACCTAGCGGCGCACAGGGATACTGCTCAAGGAAAATCTTCTGATCTAGACTGATGCCTTTGGGAAATTCAAATGTAAGGAATCTGCAACAGAATATGTCTCTACTAGATAAGGCATTACCAAAGATAAGTAACGTGTTCAACAGTATCGATGAAAATCAACACAAAGTGCAAAAAAAAAAGCCTGAGAATTTACTATGAAGCATTATAAAAGTTCATGGTGACTCAATAGTTCTCACAGGATTACAGTGACACGTTATTTTCCTAAACATAAACTTAGCTTCACAGAATTCTAGACAAACGTGACCATAAATGAATTGATAATGGCCACAAATCATCTGTGGAGGATGACGCAGTAGTGACGGTTAAGGATGTATGTAACTTCATAAAGGCTACATCTATCACAGCCACAACTGCCACAACCTCATAGTCTTGTGTATGAACATTCATTGGCACTCGACCATAAAGATGAAACTTTGGTTAGCTGTGGGAAAACAGGGCTGATTGCATTAGCCCTCTCATTTTTTGCCCCCATTTTTAGCTGATACTGGTGTTTACTGACTCTGACTGTGCCCTGCACACTGCTAACCAGTCCCAAGGCCAGTGCTCTGTGTAACATGATATATGCAAATTAGGCATAATTATAGTTGGGCCTGACAACCTACCCATAAGTCCCTAGTATATGGTAGGGCATGCAGGGTTAGGGATCCCAGTATAGATAGTGCACTCATAGGTGCACTGCTGTGGTGTCCAGTGTCATTGTAAAGGCAGGGCTGCCTTGCTGTCTGCTTTTAAGTTACAATTAACCCCAAATGCAACTTTGGAATTAAAAGTACTTTTAAAGTCTCAAACTACCATATTTGTGCATATGTCACTCCTAAGGTCCACCCTAGGTGCCTCCAGGGTTGGGTGCAGTGTAAATAAGACAGGGCCTTTATAAAAGATGTTTTATAAGCCCTGGTGAGGAAAAACATCCACTTTTGTTTTTCCCCATTGTAGTTAATGGGCCCCATAGGCTAACGTGGAAAGGCTTTATTTTAAAATAATAAAAACCTATTTTCCATAGGGATGAGCTAAATATAGCAGGTTTGGTAGCAAATTAAATGTTCTAATAAATCCATCAACTTGCCAATGTTTAATGTACTATAACTAGCACAGGGAAAGAGTTTTAGAACTCTATCTGAAAGTTACCAAATCCAGCCCTGTGGTGCCCTTTTCTGATTGGTTAGCGTCTGCCAGCCTGAGCCCGGCTGCCTTGATGAGGTGTGAAGTGGCCTGGACTGAATCAAAGGAAGCATCTGATGGGCAGAGAACTGCTACAGCGGATGGCAGAACTGGATGGGGGAAGAGTAGCCAAACTGGTCTTCAAAGGAGGGAAAGCCACTTGGGACAGAAACTGGACCTGCCCCATTTCCTGCAGCCCCAGACAAGTAGGAGTCCCCTGATTAGGATAGGGGCTGGAAAGGGGCGTGTTAAGGGAAACTTAGCCACACCAGTGAGTAGACTCAGTCTAATCTGAACTCTATGACTGGATTTTTGTCATCTTGGACTTTTGAAAAAAGTTGCTCCCTGGGATTTATTTTTGCCACACTTCCCAGGAAGTGGTCACTCAAGAGGGTGGTGGCCTGCACTCTATTGGACAAGAGCACCGCCTGCTCCCCACCCCCAGGAGCAAGAATAAATATAGCAGAGCTGCCCCACAATTCAGATTCCTGCTGCAAGAAGATACTGGAAGAAGAAGGACTGCCCTGCTGGACCCCTGGCCTGCACCTGGACACTGCACTCAGAAGGACTGAACCAGCTGCACAGTTCGGACTTCAACACAAAAATGACTTGCCTTGCTTCTGCACCTCCACAAGTGGACTCCCTGTAAGCAACAGGTACAAAGGAGCTGACCAGAATCCCATGCATCAAGTCCTGCAAGAAGAACCCAGCTGACCAGTGTCCAATGGTCATTTGAGGATTCTGATCAGGTGCATTCTGGGAACTGCAGTCCCAGCTTTCAAGAAGCAACTCAGAGCTTTTGAAACCTTGGAGCAAGTTTGGGGACACTTGAGGACCTAAAAAATACTTCTGGAAGAAGACAGGGAAGTTTGGAGAAGTTTGGAGGAACTTTGAAAAAAGCTCCATAAAAGGACTGATCGGACATCAAGAGTCAAGCCAGCCACCGTCAGCTGTGACCCGGCCTGAATTTCAGGTTCATCCAGCTGAAAAGTTCTGGAGCCCCATTCCTCTCTGACAAAGCCTCCATGAGAAGGTAGTAAAATACCACAGCAACAAAATTCAGCACTGCATTCCCTTGCAAGCTGCAGCGTGATAAGAGGAAGCTGCTTTGCAGTCCAGATATTATGGTTATGGAATATCCTGATTACGACTCACCTCTACAAAGATATCTACCTCACCTTCACAAAAATTACAAAACATGGATTTTCTGAACTTTCCAACCAGCACATGTTTAGAAGCTATTCAGGTCTCAGCCTCACTATAGAAGTACTTCATTCATCAATTCATAAATGCATTCTTTGTCAAAGGTGATCACACATCTTCCTAAATGGGATTGTCCTGGAAAACTGATCCATATATCTTTAAAAGCAGTAGTGTAGGTTCTGGCAAAGTATTATTCTTTCACAACAGGCTCTCACAAAGATTGCCCTAAATTGATATTGGTCCTAAAAGAAGATTGATACTTTTGCGAAGTTCCAGACAGACACAAACCACCTTCAGAGACCCACATTTTATAGGGAAATGTATTCCATTCTGGTTTCAGGTAATAAGAAATGTAACTTCACCTTCTGTAACAGGACAAAGCAAAAAGATAAGAGAGAAAAACATTTCTGGGAGGGTTCATTAGTTCACCTCTCACCCTTTCAAACACACTGGCCTCAGCAGGCCCCTTTGCGGATTCATTTAAAATCAAACTCCTCAAAACCTCATTTGAACCTGGGATTAAAAGGAAATAAGACATGGAAAAAAGAGAGAAGATGGTGCTCCAGAACATTTGACGTTTTACCATTTCTCACTCTCTCGCTCTCTCTCCACACACACACACACACTTTTCATTTAGATGATGCTGTGTTGCTCTGTACCCAATAGTGCACTTTGACCACACCTGACATAATAGTACCCATGGTAACCATTTCACAGATGGTTAGATGTAGGCATTCCTTTGTATTACCTTCACTTCTGTCCATGCCTACAGGTAACATGAAACAGAATGGCATGGACAGCGAGACTTCTCACAGTACATTTCTAAATAGCTGTGCGCTCCCCCTCAGTGCACGTCACCCCCATGGCCCCTCCCCCTTTACCAGAAAACCATCACAAACAGAGTTTATGATGGTTTTCTGATAAAGGTTTTGCAGCTGCTGCTGCTGGCGGGAGGGGGCGACGTTCCTCCGCCCAAACAGAGGAGCCGCCACTGTGTGAGCCAGTTTAATAGTGTGTGATCCAGAGAGCAAAATGGCTGCCATGGGTTTAATCCAGGAGGTGCGTGTTTAAAACATTTAGCATGTTGTACTCTTCAGAAACAATTTTGGAGCAGAGTGAGACATAGTAGGGTTGATAAAGCTAGAAGAGTTGGAGAGTGAAAGAATTAGCGCTTGCATTTACTATTCTGAGACTAACAAAACCAAACTCTGTGTAGGTATTAATAAATAGAATTATATAGTTGTTTATTTAGCCCTAACTACATCAGTTTTACCATGTAAGAGCACTGCAATTGGCAGATGGTACAGATTAATACTTTTGCTAGAAAAGGAAATGCATAAGTGCAGGTAGTCACTATGGCAGAGTACTGCTGAGAAGTGCTAGTACTCGTCCATTAAAAGTATTACACCCCTGCTGAGAAGTGCTTGCACTATACCATTCAAATTAAAGTGAAGCTGCTCAGTACCTGCCTTTTAAAAAAATATGTTCACTGTGGATACAATTCTGAAAATGCAACAACACACAGATGCACACTTGATATTACATGGTCACATTGTTCTTCGTCCGTCCAATGTACACTAAAATACTTCTCGTTCATGAGAAAAAGTACAGGGGGAAACATTGCTACTATGCTTATCCAAACCAAAAGAGGAAGGCCAAGCTCTGCTACATGAATCCTATAAAAAATAGGCAGTGTGCAGTGCAACTTTTAGTCAGACTCCCAACAGAGGTCGGTGTACTTGGGTTGCCTGAAGCTCATTAATGTAGACTGGAGAAGTAGAAAAAGATTGTAACAATTGCATGACGAAAGGTCACCTACCAAGAGTGGCTGCAGCAATCAAAGGCACATTTCATACTTGAGAAGTCCTATTTACAAGGATACAACATGTATGATGAAGGAAAGTGGCCAACATGTGTATCATTGCCGCTACATGTGAACAGCTGGTCTTTCATGCTGTGACCAATTGTAGACACGAGCTTAACATTCCACATTACGTCACTGTTTACACTCTGCACTCTGTTCTGTTACATTTTACTTCCAGGTATTAGTAATCACCATTGTTAAAATTGTTAAAATACACTCACGCACCTAAGATGTTTTACAAACCTAGCTTTGTCCCTAAAGGTGTACACTGGCACCTAGTTGATTAGTCTACTGACCTTAGCTTCTTGGCAAATCTGCTCAGATTCCTTCATGGTCTTGCATGTACCCTCTCTCAAAAACATTACTGCTCAGACTTCAGGGCTCCCAAGCCAGGAGTTCTTTGGAAGAGCCTAAGGGCCTGGTCTAGAACAAGACAAGTCATAAATAATGGCAACAAATTGTGCACTGTTTGCAACTTATGCGCTAACAGGTTGAGTCATAAAATCTCCAGTAAAAGGGGGTTGCAGAACAACCAACCTAACTGCTATTAATAAGGCAGGTTGCTATTTGTAAATCCTCTGTGATTGGCTCCAACTGCAGACATGTTTGTCTACAAACAAGCAGCAGACCACCATCGTTGCATTTACATATCCCCAATTTATTTTGCAAAGCAGCACCTGTTCCTTTAAAGGAAAACATTGAGGAAGCAGGTAGTTGTCCCTTGGGCAGCGTTACTCCTCCCAAGGCTGCTGACATGGGTTTTGCGTAAGATAGCACCTTCGCTGGGGTTGGTAACTCATCAATGTTTTCTGACTGCAACTGCAGTCACAAGCAGTGCTAAATTTGAGCAGATGGTTTCTGGTACTTGGTACTGGCACTTAATTGTCAACACTGGCAGTCCGCCACATGGTAGAGCTGTTTGTGTAATTTAGAGATGATCATGACAACATTAGTTTACTAGTTCAATATACATACAATATGACTAATACTTGCTCTCCAGAACATTCTTACAGCTTTGGAGGCCTGGAATAGTCTGGCAGCTCTGGCAGGGGCAACAATTGGTGCAAGCTGCAGTGCCCCCCCGCCAAAAGCCATGGCACTTATTTTCTAACAAATTAAGTGATGGTCACAAACCATTTATACATTTCGTTCCAAATAAGAAATAGGATGGGACACCTTTTTCACGCCCTTTCCTGTTTGCAATTTGGAAAGGATCACAAAACCCCTTTTATATGTTTGGAAAGACTTTTCTGACATATAGAAGGGTTTTTGACTTCTAAAATTTCCCTTTGAAATCTTTGGATTTTTGACCACTGAAGTCCTTTGTACATCAGTCCTTAACTGATTGTAGGCAAGAGATGTCTCAGAAACCGAATACATACTGTATGACAGACAAAGGCAGTAAAATAATTATCATGTGACATGCAACTGGCTGTTGTTACCCGTTGCCACTCTCATCTGTTTCTTAGGTGAAAAAATAGAAACAAAAAAGTAAAATCTCGAATTTTCTTAAAACCACCACTTTCAAAGTCTTCGTTAGGATGCAGTATTTAATATGAAGCCTTTTTTGTGACAGGGAGAACCAGGGCCGATGGGGTTACCAGGGCTGGAAGGCCTGCCAGGAGAGAAGGTAGGTCAAGCTTGTTAAAGAACCCCTCTGTGCTTTTGCTCCGCTTTTCAGCTGAATGTTCATTATGCACAATCATTTACTGTAGTCAGAGAACATGTCAAGCAACACGCAATTTTCTGCTCTCTCTCTTGCTTCTTCTAAGCCGTTGATGTTTTAGCAGTGAATGCCTAACTGATGTTTTTGCTTAAAAGGCTGGTCGGCGTTCATTTAACGAGTTTTTGTGGTGCTCTTGGAGTGATGTGTTTTTATAATCATGCATGCAATGAATTAGGCACCAACTTTAGCAAATAATAACAGGCCAATCAAGAGAAATCTCATATTGTCACCCCAAGTGATGAGTGCTATATTAACATGCATATGTGGTCTCTTCACAACACCTCTGTGACAGTGTAACAATTATAAAGAGCAAAAAAGACACCACTGAAACAAGTATCTGTTGCTGTTTCCTGCGTTTCAGCTATTGAATTCAGTGTATTGGGGACACACGTTATTCACTGGACCCTGTCCAGACCAGAGTCCCTTTTTGTGTCACTTACTTTAGCAGCTGGTGTTCAGTAAATGTGCACTATAGACACTGTCTGGCTGTGACGACCTGGATATGACAGTCGAGAATTGCTGTTATTGACTTGTAGTCTAGACGAGATGGTGAATCGGGAGATTAACCCCACAGCTAGAGAGCGAAGCCAAGAAAAGGCAGACCTCAGATATTTTGTTTCCTGCCTAAGGTCCCTGCGAGGTGTGTGATACATGGTCTAGTGGCAGAATTGCCAACTGTGGAATTAGGAAAGTTTTGTTCTAATCCACGGTTTCTTTCTTAGTCTGGGTGGTACTTCTTAAACCATTTTTACCGTGAGCACCAGCCTTCACAGCTGCGTAGATTGAAGGGTCCTTTGAGTTAGCCTCAAACCCTACAATACTTGCTATATGGCCTTTACAAACCAGGCCTGGTACAAATAAATCCTGTTGGTCTCTGTATAAAGGGCGATGACCCGGATATAGCAAACTTTGCAGTACGAAAAAGCAAACTTGCAGCCAAAAAAACAAAAAAATGTGAGGTTTTTATGACCGTGACACAGGAGGTTGGGTGGTAACATATGACAGAACAGGGGAAAAAGGGCCAGAGAAAACACTGGACAGTGGGAGGCGATGGTCCAGAGATGACACTCAAAAGTAGAAGGATGGAGGGTCAGAGATGACATAGAACAGCTGGGAAGGGGGATCCAGAGGAGACAAGGGAGAGTGTGGTGAGATGGTCCTGAGGTGTCACAAAATTGGGGGAGGGTAGAGGAAACACAGAACAGTGGGGGTAAAGTGCTAGGGGTGACACAGGGCAGCACTAGAAGGAGACTAGAGCTGATGCAGGACATTGGCGATGGGAAACCAGAGGTGACATGGGCAGCTAGGTGAGGAGGCAGGGCCAGAGGTGACACAGGACAGCTGTGTGAGGGGGAGCAGAGGTGGCATTAGACAGTGGGGTTGGGGGTCCAGAGGTGAGGCCGAGTGGCAGGGGGAGGAGTACTACTTGTGAGACAGAGTTATAGATGTTGGAGCAGAGAGTGAATGGAGCTATGGGTGTAGGGGTGGCTATTTAGAGGTTAGACGGAGCTATGAGAGAGAGGGGGACCAGAGTCAAAGGGCAGCATGAGAGCCAGAGTTGAAGTCAGGCAGCAAATGAGGGTTGAACTAGATGAGAAAAGGCAGGAGGACCAAGGGAGATGGCGGACGGTAGAGGAGGTTGAAGTACAAGGGTACTACCTAAAGAGACTTAGATTTACACATACTGTCTGACCCCTGTCTGGTCTGTGCATCCTTTGATGTAGTGCAAAATTAAATGAAATATAGGGCACAGAGGTTCATGCCTCATGATTGGAGTCCTTCCTCAGCAATTGCACCTGACAGGTCAAACCTGAACATTTTCTTTCTGACTTGATTGCCTTCTGTGGAGTCCCTCGGAGTCCCCTGTCTCACCAAACCTAAAACACATAACCATAAGTTTCCTTTCATTCGAAGCTTCTAGCAGCAATTAATAAACTCCCACTCGTGCTAACGTTTTCAAATATACCATTGATGAATAGACGACAAAACAATTTGTACAGTAGGACTAAAGTAATAAAAATATAGATACAATATTACATGGTAAGGGAATATATGTGTAAGAAATATACTATATAGAGATTTAAAGTTGTATTGTTTAAACACAGACTTTTAAGAGTTGCAGTATTTGAAGTTAATTTATTTGTGTACTTTTATAACATTATTTTACCTTTCCTCAGTATTTCAGTGGTGAAATGCTTGTAGATAAATAGTCAAGATAATATTTACATATTGTGATAGATAAAATAAATCTGCATCTAATCAAACAACTTATATAGAAACTATGCAATGACTTATGAACATGTTAAGCATAGAATAATATACACACAATTCTATAGTTTGGCTTCTTGAACAGAGAAAGCTGTACCACCTCCATGTACATCTTCCTCATCAAATCCTTACTGCATGAGTAGTCCTCTGCTCCCACAGATATTGATAACCCTAACCAGCCAGAAAATACGCCCAATATGGCTACCCCTATCACAGCATGCCATATAACCAGAAGCCCCACCTAACCACATCCTGTTTTGTTTTTCTGTGAACCCATATTGACTCCTGACCCCAGCCAGAGGTAAGTGTTCTTGTGAAGTTTTTCTTGGAATGATTGGGATGTTTTGCAACTCACATTCACCTCGTGTTCTTTTGTTTTTTGTTATGAACCTGCTATAGCATTTTTTTTAATTATACAGTCTTACCTAATCGCTGGGTGTTTGGGACTCGCACACAGGGATTTGAACACGCTGGGCAGTCCTTTTGATTTAGATGGCACAGAGTGACTGCACAATCGTTTATTCATGTTTCTGTGGTGTTTGGGTGCATTGGCTCCTTCTACAAGTTGGGGCAGTTTGCCCTTCATTCTAATGACCACCACACGTCTTCTCTTGAGTTTTTCAGCGTGCTTTGCCGGTGTGGCGTGGCAGAAAATCCATTTGCTGGAAGTTTGTACTGGTCTTGCTGCTGGCATTATGGAAGGCATATGGAAGGCGTTGTGCAGGACGCTGTGGATGTTGAGGAGCAGGCGGGCCCTTCTCGGCCCTTCCATCAATGGACATGCAGCAGAAAATTATTCCTGCAGCTGTGGAGGCTGCCATGAGAGCCAGAGAGCCTGATCCAGAGCCTTGTAAGGTGTCTTGTCTGGACCCTGATCCATTGCCAGATAATGAGGAGGAAGAAGTTGAGAGGAGATTTGTGCAGGGCAGACTTAATCGATGTACACATAAGGTGTAATTTGGGGTTTTCTGCTCTTGTGGTGGCTTCTACAGAAGAGGAGTTTCTGGCACAGTATCATTGCCCTGAACCTGAATCCCTTTCTTTGCACAGTTCTGTTAGATGAGTTTTGACCAATAAATGGAAGGATTTGGAGTGCCAATCCTTCCCTCGTTTCTTGCTGAAGAGGTATCCTTGGGAAGAGTTTTCAGGAGAACTTCCTTCCTATGTTATGGTTGACAACCTTGTGGCAGGTCTTTCTACTCAAGGGTCGGTTGTCTCATGACCTGTGGTCAGAAAAATCAAGACTGCTGTATAAAAGTCTTAGACTGCTTCTAACTTTTCAGTCCGGGCTAATGCCTGTTCTATGTACACTGTGCAGTCTCTTTTATGGGATTTTCAGGTGTTGGCTAAGAAGATGTCAGAAGGGGCTGATTGTTTCTCTCTTCTGGGGGCCATGGAGCAACAGGTCCGTTATCTCTCAGACATTTCTTTTAACAGTTTATGTTCATCAGCAGCTGCATCTGGGGTGGATGTTTCAACACAGTGGCATGTCTGGATGCGCTCATGGAAGACAGATGCCTCACAGAAGGTAGTCATTTTAAAATTGCTGTTCTCTGGGTCGAAGGTGTTGAGTCATGAACTGCAGGATCTAGTGAAAAAGACAGTTGAGAAAAAGAAATTGATCACCCCACCTAAACCTTTTGGTAGGGGCAGGGTATTTGGTTTTCATAGAGCTTTTGGTCAGAGCTCTGCCAAGGGTTTCTCTCAGCCCTTTCGAGGCAGGGGTCGCAGCCAGGGCACCCTGGGTTACAATAAATCCTGCTTCCAACCAGCCGTGGCTCACAGAGCTATAAGGGGAGTGTGGCACCCGGGGGGGATAAAAATTACATTTAAAAAACACTTACCTTGCTCACTGCTGCACTGCTCCATATGCTTCTTGTCAGCAGGCACAGGCTCCCAGCCTGTCCTGTGGCCAATCCTGATGCTGCTCTGAGCAGCGTCAGGATTGGCTGGGAGCACCCAGCCAGGGCACGCCCAGGCAGACTGGGAGCCTGTGCATGCTCTCTGGCCAGGCTGGAGAGAGCACGCTGCGCATGTGTTTGGCCGGCCCAAGACGGCCGGCCAAATATGCATGCATATTAGGGGGGAAAGAGGGTTGTGCACTCCCCCTCAGTGCACGTCACAGCCTGTGGCCCCCTCTTTTACCAAAGTACAATGTTAATCAACATTGTTAATTATCGTTTTTTGGTAAAAGGTTTGCAACAGCTGCTGTTGGTGGGTGGACAATGCTACTCTGCCCGAATAGAGGGGCTGTCCCTGGTTCCAACATCAATCCAGTTTCACCACCCAGAGCACCCCGCAAGCCTCCAAAGGCATTACTATGCCTCGCCCTTGCCAGTGGGAGACTGGCTCTTGCCTTTCAACCACATTTGCCGAATGACTATTTCAAATGCTTGAGCTCTGGAGCTCCTGTCCTGTGGCTACAGGATTCCCTTTCTCTCTCCTCCTTTTTTCAGAATCACTCCAGTTCCGTTCAACTCTCTGAGGAGAAAATGTTTGTTGGAAGGTTTTCAGTTGCTTTTGATCAAGGACACAATTTTAGTGGCTCCCCCAGGGGAGGTAGGTCAGGGGTTCCACTCAATTCTATTTTGGGTGAAAAAACCTCGAGGGGCTTTCTGTCCTGTGCTGGACTTCAAAAGGTTAAACAGATTCATTCCTCACCAGTTGTTCAAAATGGTTACTCTCCAGTTTGTAATGCCGTTAATAAATCCAGGGGATTTTTTGTGTTCCATAGACCTATAGAATGCATACCTGCTCATTCCCATCCATCCAATTTCCTGTCAATTCCTCCAGTTTGCAGCAAATGGCAACTGCTACCAATTCAACGTTCTGTCCTGCGGGCTGTCCTCCACTCCTAGGGTCTTCTCATGGTGGTGGCTCCTCTGGTGGGTATAATTCAATCTACAGGTATTCGGGCTTCCCTGTATTTGGAGGATTGGCTCATTGCTTCTTGTTCTTCCTTTAAGGCACAAGAAGTATCCAGCCTGTCTGTGCAGTCCCGGAAAAGCACAAGTTTCTTTTCAACCTGGAGAAGTCCCATTTGTCCCCTTTGCAGTGGCTCCAGTTCATTGGGGCAGTGTTTTAGATGGATTTCGGACAGGTACTTTTGTCAAACGAGTGGAGGATGAGATTGATGTCTCCTTTAGAATCTTTGCTGGCTAAGGCAACTGTTGCTCTGAGGATTTGATTGTGGACTCAGGCAGAGATGGTGTTGACACTGGTCATCATTACTTGTAGCCGTTTACATTTGTTTTCCCTGGGTTCAGCACCAGTGCATTATACAGTAAACATAGTTCTGCCTGTGTCGGTTACATGCCCTGGATGTTCCTCGGACTTTGTCCATTTATTTGTCACACAGAGTGATTCCGAAAAGTGGATTCTTAGTTTATTACCTTTTGCCTCTCTATGAAAGGTCTTCATCCCTCTTCTGCCACCTTGTCCAGGTGGGTTAAGCTGGTAACCACAGGAGCTTATGATTCGGTGAGTCAGCAGCTGCCTTCTTCTATTCAGGGCAGGTCAAGCAGGAGAATGTTAGCTTGCCAGGCAGCAGTTGAGTGGGCGCCACTCTTTGATATTTGCTGCGCTACCACTTGGGCTTCCCCTCATACCTTTATGTCCCGCTATAGGTTGCAGGTGGGTGGTTCTTCTTCTACCACTTTTGCAGACCGTGTGTTGTCTGTTGTGCACGATGTCTGATTTTCATGTTCTGTCATGATTAAACACCTGGTGCTGCAATTATGGCTCAGTTTGTGTTCTTTTTGGTGTGTAGCATCTTGAACCAAATGTGTCTGCTTGGGTATTTGCTCATGCAGTAAGGAGTGGGTGAGGAAGATGTACAAGGAGGTAATGCCTGGTTACTTACCTGTAAACTTCACTACTTTGAGTACAGTTCTTCCTCGGCTCAGTCCTGAATTCCCAGCCTCCTCCAGTTCCATCCTGTATTTTGGTTCTTTTGAGCTTGGATATGTTAAGGTGTGGTTAGGTGGGGCTTCCGCTTATATGGCATTCTGGGATAGGGTGGCCATTTTGGGTGTATTTTCTGGCTGGTTAGGGTTATCAGTATCTGGGATCAGAGGAGTACTCGTGCAGTAAGGTCTGAGATGAGGAAGGCCTGTACTCGGAGTAATGAAGTTTACAAGTAACTTGCCATTTTCCATCATGAATAGTGGGGGATGATCCCTCCTCCATTGCAATTAAGAAGCATGTCTTAAAATTAGATGAAAGCAATGTCACATTTGAAACGCACACATGAATTAGATTATCTGCAGTACAGGGGAGCCTGCCTTTTGTGGTATCGCAGATGTCCTCACAGTGCCAGGGACACTGAACGGTCCCCTCACAGTGTGTAATGGCGCATCGCCTTCCCTCCGAAACATTTCCTTCTGCAGCAAACAATGCAAAGATCAGAGCGCCGCAAGCAGCAGAGCCTGGAGCACTCTGGCTGATTGATGGCCCCGTGCTGATTGGCTGCTCCAGTATATTGTGCCTGACTTGTGTTCTTCCAACAGACTTTCTCGTCTGTTTATTGTTGTCATACACTAATGCATGCATCCACTCGCCCATTTGTGAGTCATTGTTGTTATGTGTAACAAACCCTTCATTTCTTTTCTTTATAGGGTGATCGAGGGCAAATAGGTCCACCTGGCATACCCGGCATACCAGTAAGATTTTTTTAATGTTTTTTCTCTGTTATGCACAACCTTCTCCATTCAGGTATACCATGTTATTTAACCAACAATGCCTTTAAAGATATTCCATGTGGTCTAATTCCTCCAGGCTTGTGCAGCATGGCGGAACTGCTGGAAACAAATGTAGTTGTAAGAAATGCACCCAGTGCTGAAGGGCCATCTCCATTACCCTCATTACAGGTGTCCCTGACAAGAAAGAAGTGTGCTCACAAACAAATCAGAAAAATATTGGCAGACAGGTCCAAGAAGGGTCACCATGCATTGCATGGCAATCTAGTTGCGATTTGATACCATTTGAAAACAGAGGTAAACTGCTAACTATAAACTCTGTGGCATTTGTGTGGCACCAAAACCAATGCATAACACATTCGAAGATGCAGCCAATTGAAGTAACGATATTCAGTTTACCTACTTTCAACTTCCCTCTAAATGGGGCAGACGAATGCATGAGAGGGTGCACATGACTTCTGGGACCTTATTATAAAAAATGCCCTAGGGCGCAATGAGCATGTACCTCCGTTGTTTGTGCTTCTGGGTCACTTTCATATTTCAGAGGGGGGACACAGGGAATTGTACAGCCATTTGATTGGTATGGAAAAGATGTACACCAGCACATCCACAAGGGGACTGTCTCCCATTTTCAAGGGGCTCTTGCGCCTTGCAAATGAGGGGATCCTTTGCCATTGTGCCCTTGCTGCATTGCATGTGCCGGTGCAGTAGAAAGAAGTTGCCTGGAGGTGCGCCGATTGCGTGGAAGATAAAGGTGATACAAAGTCAGGGTGGCCCAGATCAAACTTCTTGGGATGTTGCTCTGGGGCACAGTGCATTTCCCTGCACATGGGTGCACCAACTCAATGCATCTTCCTGCATAATTCCCTACCCCTAATCAAACTGGTCTGCCCTGAGGGAAAGTTGGAATGGCATTTTCCCCCTGCAGCCCTGTCTTTTATTAATGTGCTGTAGTGTGCCTGGACTGTGGGCAGTGTTTTTTGTGTAATCATATGCAGTGTCAGTCTGCACTGAATGCACCAAGTTCAGGGTGCACTGAGGCTCAACACAAAGCAGTGTATCTGACGTATCGTTCGGCTCTGTTGTTTTTTTGGGTGCAGCCCTGCTACTGTCCTCTCTAAAGGAGGCACTAGGTCTTCAGTCCCACTGCCCACTCCAATCTTTCCATGGTTGTCTCGGAAATATCAGTGTATCATTACATCATATCAGTGAAATTGCACAGGCAGCAACCAATCAAATGTATTTTTTGCAATGACATATGTGCAAGTGGTGTGCTCATGTTCTACTTGATTGTTAGGGGGAAGCTAAGCACTTGAACTGATATTCATTGAATTGAGATGCTTGAAGTGTTGTACACTTAGGCTTCAGAGAGATTGTTTCAACATGTTGCATTCTTTACTTTGTCTATCACGTAGACTCAAAAGCTTTTTCACATGGCCAGATGAAAATAGACAATCTAAGAAAGTTATTTAAATGCAATGACATGAATAACAGGAAAACATAATGTATTTAACAACTGGAATTAACAATAGAAATACAGGAAGACAGCGGCCCACCAACCACAAGCTCTCATTTTGGAGCTTGCCTATTTCTTAATAGATATTGGGCTGATAAATAGCTTTGATCTGTAAAGCCTTACAAAAGGCTACATATCCACTCAAAGCATATAAGGTTATTGTGCCTTTGTATTCACAATTTTGACGTATGATTAGTGTGACATCAGTCTCAGAAACATATTCTCAGGTGTTCATGTTAACATAGGTTGTTGTGTATTGTTCATTACGTTGCTGCTCCAACAGCAAGATCTTTTCCTATAGAAAATCCCATACATTTTTTAGACAGGCTTTAATATTCATCTCCAAGGGTATGATGTATAGTGGGATGATACCATGGGGGGATACTGTTGGTGGATGGTGATCACTCGGATTGAAGGTGATACTGGTGATAAACACAGATTGAAGGTGATGCTGGGGATGAAAGAATGTTTCTGTTGAATTTTATGTGTGTAATCTAATTATTGTTAATAATACTCCAGTGATAGAAACCCTCTAGTAACTGAAAGTGAGCCACTAGATCCCAACCCATCCATTTTTCTTCTACCTTATAGGTGACCCAGTGAGTCCTCATAAAAAAAAGATGCAATAACATCTTCTCTGAATAATTAGCATAAGTGACAAGAGAAGACTTAACAGGGGATGATTTCCAATCGAAAAGTAAAATGATATTGAAGTAAAGGTCAACGGTTTTCTGTTTATTAGTATTTTTGACCGGAAGCAAGATTTTCTCCATCGAGAAAAGAATGGTTCTCTCTGTAAGTAAGCAAAATGGAAAGTGCGTACAGTGCTGTAGTTTAAAACAAGTCTTTATCACTTAGCGCTAAATGTATCATTCTTCACAATAGCGATTCCATAATTGCGATTCTTAAAGAATCGCAATTAAGTAATCACTATTGGAATGTATGAAACTCCAGGAGTTTCATACTGTGATTCTCAAGGGCTTGCAAATGGACCTACCTCATTAATATTCATGAGGTAGGTTGCAATTTGCGAGCCATTGTGAATAGCTCGCAATCAAAGGGATGGTGCCAGCAGACCACCATGCCTGTGATTTCTTTTCAATAAAGCAATCTTTTTTTTTTTTTTAAATGTAGCCCGTTTTCCTTAAAGGATCAAGGCGGGTGTGGCGCGTGGGGGGTGGTAGAGGGATATACAATTTAATAAAATTAAATACAAAAATAAATAAACACTTACCTTTTCGACGCCGTCCTGCACCGCGCTCCTCTTCCCTACTGGCTGCACACAGGCACAGGCTCCCAGCCTGCCCTGCAGCCAATCCTGATGCTGCTTTGAGATCAAAGCAGCATCAGGATTGGCTGGGAGCACCCTGGCTGGGCACTCCCTGGCAGACTGGGAGCCTGTGCAGACTCTCTCCAGCCCGGCAACTGTGTTGCTGGGCTGGAGAGAGCCTACCGCACAAAACGGCCGGCCAAACACACATGCACAGTGAGGGGGAGTGCTGAGCAGTCCTGATTGCAATAAGATAATTACCACGTGAAGGCAGAAATAGACTCTTAATGAAGAACCCTAGTGCTCACATTGCAAATGAGATTGAGAACACATTCCATACGTTGTCAAAAACTGAGTTTCCAGCGTAAGAAAAATGCAGGTCAAAAGACTAAGGGCCTGATTACAACTTTGGCGGAGGGGGTTAATCCGTCCCAAATGTGTCGGATACCCCGCCCGCTGTATTACGAGTTCCATAGGATATAATGGACTTGTAAAACAGTGGGCGGGATATCCGTTGCATTTGGGACGGATTAACCCCCTCCGCCAAAGTTGCAATCAGGCCCTGTGTGCCTAATTTCTAGTTTAGCTGACAGGTTACTCCATCACAAATGTGATGACGCGATAGATACTCCATCTGGCATATTACAAGTACATTATATTCAGTGGGACTTGTCGTATGGCGGACCACTTTTATGATGGAGTAACACATCTGCCAAACTCTAAATCAAGCCCCAAGACTGTTTTTTGTTCCCAAAACAAATGTAGTCATAGTTTATTGTTGAATCATGTCACCAAGAAATATAATTGCTTCCTGAAGGGGCTTCACTCATAATCTATAGCTCTTGCCTCTTTTGTCACAGACAAAATCACAAGAAGTATATATTGAATGGGCTGATGGGACAGAACTGCACCAGGACTTGTTATTGCTTCTCTTGTGCTGTTTCCCACAAACTAAGCATCTTTAGACACAAAGTAAAGGCATCAACTTACAGCTAGTCAGGCCATAATGCAGGCGGGCATCCATTAGGAACATGCCTCGCGTGGTCCACAGGAACCAAAATAGCGACCTAGAAACTAATTTTGAGTGTGGAGAAATTATTAACCCATATTTGTGCCAGTTGAGGTATTCCCATTACCTGTTTTATTTTTGTGGTAAAATAGGACCATTTGGTTTCCACATGGAATGCTAAATAGTTTAGACCATTTATTATAATCATTAAAAAATATGAGACAATGTGGAATCCAAGTTTTACAAAATAATACTGTGGTCTGGGTCACAGAGCCCACTGTAATTGCAGATTACATGTACAGATAAGACAGTTTGTTGGGACAGAAAAGTCCTCTGCATGCTTAAAGACATGTACTTCTGCACTGAGTGCCGAACTGTACTGCAGGCTGGGTCCCTAATGCCGTGTCATAGGTGAACATGGCTCATGTGTGTGCACCATGAGATAGGCCTGTCTCATGACTTGGAGGGTGCCCGAAGTTCTACCCTTGTAGTGGTGCAAGGCTACCGACTTCACCAGGAGTTAAGCAGCACAAAATCAGTGGTGGCAGCGTACAGTGTAGTGATCAGTAATAGTGAAAAGGTCCTTTTTACCCTGTGTCACTGGACTGAGGCCTACATGCTCACTCACCTTTTTAAAAGTTCTGTTGCTGTGTGCTTAGCTCACTTTTGGCCGACATCAGGTTGATGTGAAGTGCTGTGCATCGCAGGAGTAGTGACTCTGCTCTGGATGTATGTGTGTCTGGGCTGGGAAGAGTACTGTAAGGGATAGAGCAGTACTATGTAGTACATGTGGAATTAGTGCATTCATGTGCTGAGTGTAGTGTGCCTGTGAGGAGTACACAACATGAAAGATGTTGTGCCATGCTGTGTGTGTGCAATAAAGGCATGTGCTGGGTGTATATGTGTTTGCATGAAGTACAATACATAAAGGTTGAAGCATTGTGCAGTGCACATATGGTGACTGTGTGTGCTGGAAGAGTGTGTTTGTTAATAGCACACCCTGGTATAATACAGAGAAGCTACAGTTCGCACAGACTTGATATGCATGTGCGTGCTGAATATGCATGTGTCTATAGTGGACCAATCTATGGAGCTAACAGTACTGAAGAACAAATGTGCTTTGAATGTACACTGAGTGCAAGTGTGCCTGAAATGGTACAATCCCATATGCCAAGGACGGCCGCCAGTACCAATGTTGCAAGTTGTGCTGGGCCGTCAACCTATGAAAAGACTGAGACTGTGTTCAGTGGGTCGAGTCCGCACAGCAACATAACTGCCCCTGACGGACCCCGAGGTCTGACGAGGACAACACAGATGACACTGAACCTTCACTGGGCTGTAGTCAGGAGCTAAAGAAAGGATTCCCTTCCGCCCCCTGCTGGGGAAGGTCGAATTACCACATCTTTGTGAGCTGTGAGTGGCTTCCAACACTGGAGAACTCCTTCAGCACTTCTCATAAGAGAAAGCCTGTACTGCCGTCTGCTACCACAAGGGCGGCAAGCAGCACAACTTCGAGCAGGATCAGAATTCACTGGTGCTCGCACTGAGGGCACTTGCTGTCAAACTGAATGCTTCCAAGCTGTATGAGCAGATAAGACCAGGGGACTCATTGTGAATGGTGCTGAAGCACAATAGACACTTTTGACTAACTCCGAAGAATCAAAGGCGAACTCTTGAGTACCGCCTATTAGTGAGCATTCCCTGGATGTGGCGACCAGTGAAAGGGGAATAATCCTGAACACCTTACAAGGAACAGTGTGGGGCATTGATTTGCCTGACAACTACTAGAGCTCTGACAACAAAGGCATTGAGTTGCTGCTTCTGAATGTAGCTATCCCTTTGCAAATGTAGAGTTAGAAATAATATTGTTCTTTATCTTCGTACATGCCTGGACATTGATTTAGTTTTCGTACTGTTTGCACTTTGAGGTATGAGTCGTGTTGATGTACCTGCATCTACACTCCCCCCCCCCAAGGGAGCCTTTGACTGCTCACCCACTGCTAACACTGAAAGTCAAGTGCAGAAAGGGTACTTGACCCAGTTGCTCAGGATCCATTGTAAGTGGGGCCTTGGGACATCAGAATTAAAAGGCCTCAACCACCACGGTTGGACCCAGTAGCCCCTCCATGTCTTGTGGTCCCCTGAAAGGGTTATGATACAGTTAAGCACTCAAAAACTGATGGGGGGGATGTTTGCAACAAATCAAACAACTGGCAATAGCTTGAGGTAGCATTCCGACCCATCGGCTTTTGCCCACCATGACACCTCAAATTAGGGACACTGATGAAGGAATTCAGTTTTTACTGGATTATCACCACCATTTGTACCACCATCCAGACTTAACATGTCCTGCCAATCTCTCTTCCCTATCAGAATTGAGTGCCCTTTTCAATGATGCATCTGCGCAAGTCCAATGCCACATCTAACAAGGAGATATCCTGCATGTGGTGACAGAGGAGGAAACTGTGGATGTTGAAGTGAATTTTGGCAAGCCACATCAGAGGGATGCACACATTCACTGACAATGATAACAACAACCAAACTCAACCAGTACTTCCTACACACTCAACGGCATTGTCATCCACCAGCCCAATAACTTTATCAATCACTAGTGTATTGACAATATTTTAAACATCCATTAATATCTTGTAAGAATTTGGGTTATTTGTTGTGCAGAATGTGAGTCCTGTACAAGTAATAGGTCCATAATTTTCTCCTTACTGGGAACTCCTTTGTAGAATTTGACTCTCTCAGAGTAGCAAAGTAGAGCAGTTCAAGGACTACTCAGAGGAGGTATTGTGGGCTAGTAATCTTCATCTGCTAGCACTCAACAACAGCACACAACAAATGACTGTCCAGTGCATTTATTGACTAAATACTATGCATTAAATACAACTATGTACATAGGGTGCATGAAAATACTGTTTGATGCATTCTGAAATCACATTTGACCCCCTAGTGGGTCATGACCCCCACAATCACAATCTCCCCACCTGTACCAAATACAACATCACAATATAGGGGGTGTCATTTCAAATAAAGCAAGAATATTGGCTTTGTCATTGTGTCATAACCTAACTATAAGCCATGCCTATTGGCTTTGTCAGGGTGTTCCCCACATTAAAATACATGGAATACTAGAATACTAGGATTCACCATTAAAATCAATGGGCTCAATAAAACTTCTCAAATGCATTCACTATCAATAAAATTACATTGCTCATCACCAAAGTTTGTCAATAAAGCCTTTGCTTTCAATACAACATTAAATGTGTCAGAGTCATCCTTTTACCATTTTAGACCACATATGGCAGCCGTAGGACCACCTTCTAGAATGGCCTGCACCAGGAAGCTAAAGAGCATTAAGCATTGGCTCAGGGCAAGCTTAAACATGTGGTGATTGTGTTTGAGATGTCACTAACTAGTGCACACGGTTCCACCAGACCCAAGATGCACAACCATCTGGCATCAGCCGATGAAGTCAATGATGCATAGTCGTTTATAGCCAGTTTTTTTCAATTCAATCCACATTTTCCTTAGTTTATCATACATCAGTGTTTTTCTTCAACACAGTCAAAGACAGCGCAATTTTCAATATGCATGTTCATTTGCAATATGTAAGAAATGCCAGTCGAGGCTTTTTTGCTTTTTTCAGATGAGATGCCAATCCAGGCTTTTTCTTGCAGCACGTGGTGATTCTTCATTCGTTATACACAACCACAGTATTGTAAACCCAATGCTTTTCGGACACAAGCCCTTCATCAGGGGTAGTTATGGTGTCCTTTGAGTGAAAGATTTGAATCCAGGATGTATCTGATGATTTTCGCCTAGTCTGGCAGGTTGGGTGTAAAGCCTGTTGGTTTAAGTTGTCATCCGATTACTGAATTAGAGAGTGTTTGGTCTTGTTGGCTTTGAGACTCTGTATGTCATAGGTTGAAAATATTTTGAGGTAGAGTTTAGTGTAATCCATATATTGGTATCTGTTGATTTTGGTGTCTGCAAATGTGGCTCCCTATGGTTTCATATAGAAGTTGAAAATGATGGGTGACAGGTTGGGGGGCATTGCACTTGAGAGAATGAGTTGCTGTTGATTAAAATGTAAGACATAACCCATTGTAGAATTGTGCCAATGAGGCGACATGTAAGTTTTCAGCATGTGGAACTGTGCAGGAAGGCTGACTGTGTTGAAAACTGCAGAGAGGTTGGATATTATTACAAACATAAGGATTTTAATTTTGGACTATTTTATGCGGTGCAAGTATAGGAGGATTGTGATCCTACGGATTGCTTTTGAAGTGCTTTGAAGTTACAGGAAGAATAGGAACGTCATTGCCAAATAAACAAGCAAATAGGGAAACACCTCATATTTAATTGATAAACACTAATGCGCTATGGCTTTCAGAAAGGATCCATCATGTAAAGAATTACACAATGGATTATTTACTGGAGGCAGTTCCTTATACGTCTGTCAGTAGATTGTGTCTCATTTGTTCAACATCCTCACTGCTACTTGGTTAATGCCCATTCATCTAGCCTGAATACTTACCACTTCACTGCTGTGTCATGTAGCTTGTAATGCAAGACAATGATGTCACAATCATATTGGATTTCTCTGTGAGTACACCAAGTTCAGGTAGAAGATGCTAAATAGACTGTTTAGTTGAGCAAAGCAATGTTCATCTTTATCACGGGCTCAGAGGTATGCTATTTTACGTTTCCATCACTGAGCATTGGCGTGCACTTTAATGGTGGATTTTGCGGCCTTGACAGTAGAGAATCACCTGTATCGGATAGAAAAGTTGTACTGTTTAAATATGTTATTCCTCGAACGAGAAACAGAGTGAAGGTGACATGGGCGTTCGTGTACTGCGCCCTTGCATGCTTTCAGTACCATACAATGTTGACTTTACTCTGATGGGTCTTGTTAGAGGTTTGTGGAAATGGCACTTACCGTTGCATGGCAAAACCATAGGAACCTGTCTAGACACTGCTGTTGTGCCACTGGCTGCACATAACTCACAAGTTTTGTGGATACGTGCAAGATAATATTATGTTGTTGACTCTGAGACACTCTCCGATAGAGTGTTTAGTTTTGCCATATTTAATTCAACCGGTTACACTTCAATTTGCTTGCCTGGCACATTTACCCGAGCAAACTTAAAAGCCGCCTATGGGTCACCGCAATGCAGCCAGGTCACTGGTTAGGCTCCCAGTTTTCAAGTGAATCTAGAAAAGTAGGTGAGAACAACCTATTCATTGCGCTGTATTTATCCATGAACGAAAGAGGAGAGGATGCCTTTTTATTCTCTTCCCTTCCTGACAATAGCCTGGAAGCTAAGTGGTCGTGCAGACTAACTGCATGGAGAGTTTAGTACTATCGGAAATGTCCTTTCATGCCGGCTGGCTCCTAAGTCGTTTTGATTTTCATTTACTCTGTGATACTGCTTAGCAACCTTGTTAACTCTTAAATGTTTGAAAGTGATATCCAAGACAAAACTTTTCGTTTAACAAACGTAAGGCAATCATGTGATTTCTATCGCTTCGATCCTTGGGAGGGCCTGGCGTGTTTAACAGTTTTTTCGCAGATGTTTCTTAACCGCCTTAGCAGTCCTAGAATCAGGTTCTCTGCATATTGGTGTGCAGTGTGTGCTAGGTGACCCTTCTCCGGAGGACTTCAGGCGCCAGTGTTAGGAATCCAGCCATTTTTGACTTGAGCACCAATAATAACTATGTTTGGACACCTTCATTTTTAAGCACTATTGACTTTCAAAAATATTGAAACCTGGTTCTGCTACAACATTTCCTCTATCTTTGATAAGCTTATCCACGATAGCTTAGATAGCATAGAAAATGGCTGGTCACACGTCATACACAAAACTACTGTCATGGTTACCACACCATCTTAATCTCCCAACAGTATTGCTTGAATGTTGCACAGTATTCTTCTGCATCTTACCTACCTCGTCCATCATATTCACTTCATTTACCTCCAGTACCCCGGACATAAAAAAAAAGCTTAATCGCCTCCTCTGTCACTTAAAATGTCTAGATGACTTCAAACGGGCTTGATCCATCAAGTATCAAAAACATGTATTCGTAATTCGTCTGAAAATACTCTGGATGCTGCCTTTTTTCAACATCAAAGCACTTTAGAAAGGAAGTAAATTTTAAAAGTTAGCTATACATTTAATCAGTCTTGATAGACAGGAACATAGTTTACAGAGGTCGTCAGAGAATAGGCAGTCACCATTTCTAAGGTATTCTTTAAACAGAAAAAGGTATAATAACAAAAAAATAACCTTGAAGAATAGTAAAGGTTCCAGCTGGCCATTTTCTTTCCATGATTGTAGCTAGATGGAAAGGTGTCTGTTGTGGTTTTCTCCTTACAGTCAGACGTTTTAGTCTCTACCTCACCTCAAATCCCACAACACCACATACATGCACAACCTCAGAAACAGCGTCCATTTATGCTGCCAGCATCTCCCAGCCCCTCTTTCCTGTG